>NC_090659.1:44172499-44478832 GCF_013368605.1 Nyctibius grandis
TGGATCACCAAGGTACCCTAAGGCACCATCCTGATTAGAGTTTTGGGCTTGTTTTTAAAAAGTTTGTCTCATCATCATGCTCTTCTTGAATTGAGATGCTGATTTCTTTGACAGATAGCTTTAACCTAGGCAGTGTCTTTTATCACAGTTTCTGACATACCAAGCAACCCTATGAAAGTAAAACAGAAGTTGGCTTTCAAGTTATAGTACACAAAATGTGTATTAATATCAGATCATGGCTAGAGGTAACATTTAAAGATGTTCTGGACAAACATTTTTTATGGCTGCATTTATATTAGTCACCTGGGTCAAACCCTTTTACAATAATAAATACAGATATAGTTGCTGACTGTACAGGTAATAAGTAATTCATGTGGCGATACACTGATTTAGTTGTTACTTAGAAAACTTGAAGAAAGGTAGAAAGTAAACCAATGTAAACCATAAAAACATATAAACCAAAGGTCTAGAGATCCATTCACTGCCACTGAAAAAAAGGGATGCAAAATATGATCAGGTTAGAGAAGGTATCTATTTGCAGACACTGTGTGGGAGCATAAATAAGCACGCAAAAAAGTAGAGTAATGCTGAATCAGCATACCATGGTTAATAACCAAACATGGAAGAAAGGCTAGGATATGATGCCCTCTGGTACATTATTCAGATTATATTCAAATCTGTTTATTTGTCACAACTTACGAAGGCTGCTGACTGCTCTGGTGCCTGGCTGAGCTCAGCACATAGCTGACGAGGAGTTAATTGAAACTAAATCCAAGTAAGAAAGAGGTTATGCCTGCAGGCAGAAGAAAACCCCTAGGGAGCTTTCCATCATATTCGCTTCTTCATTTGAAGACATGTCGCACAAATCATCAAAACAGCCTTTGGTTTCTAGACTCCCCTCTGAACCTGAACTTATAAATAGCAACCTATACATGAACACCAGGACTAAGAGACTACTTTTCACTTTTTGTTTGGTGATGAAATGACTTTAATCATGTATACCTTCCTTATCTCATGAATTAATTATCATGATGAAGCTTACTGAAGCCTAAACACAGTAAGCACCTACACCCACTGTTCTGCTCTTGGCACTAGCTCCTTATAGAAAGAACACTGAGTCACATTTAATGTTTCATCTAGTGTTTTCCAGTCCCTGACTGAGCAGGGCCAGGGTTACTCTGACCTTCAGAATTTAACTACCTAACACCAAGAAAAAGGAGGTGAGTCATCATATTTTTGGAGATTAGAATAAAATAATGGAATTCACTGTTCAGAGAAACTGAGAAAGACCATAAGATTCACCACTTTTAGTGCAAATGTAATGCCCAGTACTTCGAGGTTTCCTATGATAAAACAAATTGAAGCTGTATCAATATTTAAATAAAATTGACCTAAAAATATCAGATTTTATATATGTTAATTTTACACAGGAAATTTTTTTTTTCCCTCTGGAAAATGAGAATGATGACTACTGGTGATATAAGTTAGGTTTGTGGTAAAAATTTTCAGGAAGACCAAAGAAGAATGAAAGAGAAAAAAAAACCAAAACAGTTCAGGTTCACTCCAAACTTTGTTTCCTGATCATCAACTCACTTAAAAGCTAATGATTTATGGCACTTCTCCACCCTGCTCTGGCCTTTCTAGCAAAAGGAAAAGTTTAGGTCCACATGGTTAAGTTTTAATGCTATAAACCCCATGCCACACCAGAAATATGGAGCTGATCTCCCTTTCCACTTCCAACTGAGTGCTTATCCTATTAGAATGGGATATTGGAGACCCAGTACAAAGCCTACATTTCTGTCTCGTCTCTGAAAACTTTTTCTTCCTTACAGCAACTACCAACTGGGCTGTAAGAGATACTGAGTTTTTTGCATAGCTTATGTTGAAACTTATTTCCTTCGTATAAAATTGTTTATAGACTAATATTAAAAGAAATCATTGAGACAGTGAGAAAAATTGGTCAAAGGACCTCTTTTGAATTAGGTAAGTGAAGAAGATGAGACTAGATTGGTTAATTAGGTTTCCTAGTGATACTTCTGTTCATCAAAGTAATTTCACTTCTACATGAATGAAAACCAGTGTTTTGGAACTACCAGAATAAACTATTTCAATATTTTATTTTTTAGTCATCCAAAACTATTGCTTGAATTCCTCATAACCAGCAGAGTGTTGTGGTTTGGTTTGGTTTGGTTTTTTAACCATTTTTCCAGTATAAGCTCTGTCAATAAATAATTTGCTGATGGCTATACTCAAGGGGCTTCTGAGTCTCAGATTTTGCTTCATTCATTTTCCAGCCATTTTTCTTCTCTGAAAAAAATGAAGATCATGAGTAACCAGTTTTACTTAAAAAGCATTGTCCAGACTGTTATGTATCTTGATTTAGAGGCTCCAAGAACCTAAAATAGCTATAGGTAGATTTCAGTTTTATTTGTTGTCTGTCTGCCCCCAAAACAGTGTTTTTAAGGAATTAATATCTCAAAAGACCATCCACATACTTTCTTACATATCACATAAGGCTATAAGGGAATGAGAGAAGAGCTTGTGGTCATATTTTCAACAGCATCTTTTCAGAAACCTGAGGAAGTTAATGGACAAGGGAAGAAATGTCAATTTCCCAAGTGGAAAGGAAGCTTAACTTAAAAGGGGGCAAAAAGAAATGCTTTTAACTTTATCCTCAATGGAATCTGTAGAAGTTATGGAAACACTTGTGAGTAAAATCCTGCCCTTGCCCTCAGAAACAGAAGAGAATTGTGGGAAGCGTGCCCGGGAAATGAAGGCCCCAGTGCTCACTTCAACCATAAACAGTCAATTAATATTCTTGGCAGCAATGTGGTGGTTGTTCCCTCTTGTTAGCCTTTTAAACCAGCCTTTGGGCAGGGGAAATAAAAAAGAAAAAAAAGAAAGAAATAGGTCTGAGCCATTGCTAGAGACCAAAATTCGAGCTTTTCAGGGATAGAGAATGCCCTGGTATGGAGAAGGCGCTGAATGCCATCAGCTTCAGGAAGCAGAGTTTTGTTAAAGTAATTTGTATGTAGTAGTTAGTGTTGTAAAGGTTAACCAGCTCCCCTTTAACCTCTCTCTCGCCATTGAAACAGTCAGTGTTCAGGTCACCTGTTTCTATCACCGTCTTGCTGAATCAGTGACCCACAAACCTAACAGCTCCTCCAGGGTAAAAAATGCATGAGCTTGTTCTTTAATGCATGTCCTTAGGGTACATGCTTATTTTAAGTCTCTCCACTGCCTATTAACATTAGCAAAGATTACTATAGCTTTCCCCATTTTAAAAAAAAAAAAAGGGAAGAAGAAAAATTGGACTAGAGTGTAATGAAGACTTTATCATCCTGACACAGCAAAGTGTCCTTTTTGCTATTTTGCTTTAAAGAGTATAATCATGTGCAAGTGAAAGCATACAGATAATTAGTGCAGCTTTAATGTTTTAATTTATTGAGAAGGTAAAATCTCACTGGATGCTCTGGGAATACCCACAACACACCCTGAGTTTGGGGCAGTTCTTGTGTTGGAATAGTTTACATCAATTTAATAATGTTAAGAATTCCAGCCATTCTGTGTTTTTTTTTTTTAAACTCACAATCTATTTTATGAATTACTCTGTTTTAATTTCTTTGATATCCTACATGAGTGTATGGTACTAGGAAGCATGCCAAATAACTTTCAAGTCAATTTTAGATGGTCTGCCTTGGAACTTACGTTTTTCTGACATTCAGTCTATTTAGTGAGCCTACTCTTCCATTCACCAAATCATTCTTTTTAGTCATCATATCAAGTATATAACTGCAGTGAACAAACATTAAAGAATTCTGTGCAGTGCTTGAAGATGACTGTGTGTCTTTAGAGACTTACATGTCCCCAGGTCCTGTCATTGTCAGGAGAGACTGCTCCTGTTTCAAAGTTACAGATCTGTGCTTTCTGCCTGACTTAATTCGTATGGAGACACTCACACACACAATAAACCTTCTTCTGAGGACAAAGCAAAACCAGGGAAACAAAGCTCATGTCCAAATACCTTAAAATCCAAGTAGCTCACAAAGCGCATTTCGTTCTGACACAAAGGCATCATACTAAGTCAACTGAAGTATAAGATTTGTTGATGCCATTTTCTGCCAGCTCCAGGTAAATAGTACTGATCTACTTTTGAACTTAGACCTTGTCCTGTTTATATTTGTTCACATTAAAGATCACAATTGACTTACAGGTAGACTCTTTGGTTGCCAGAATTTAATAGCTGAGAGTGCTATTAAACACAGCATTAACAGCCAAACTGTGCCTGGTCAGCTTTTTCACTCCTTCACTCCCTCTTCTGATATTGTCTGTCTCTTTAAACCAATGTATTTTCATCCACTTTTGAGGCAAAGTGTTTTTCAATTTGTTGCCAATGATGTTGCAAATACTTTTAAAAGAGGAATTCATTGATCATATTTTACACTGAAAATGGGATATAAAACCATGAAACAATGGTGCTTAATTAGATGAGATACAATTATCAAATATTTAGTAAATCGAGGGCTTTCTACTCTGTAATTTAACCAGTTCCCAGTTGAAAAAAACCTAGATTCCTAAAGGAGTTTTAAATATCCAGGATTCATGGAGGACATCTAGTAAGTTAAGACTATTTTAAGACTTGCTTGGAGAACAGCAATTTTCCTAATCCAAATGTCTTCTGGAAACTTATACCTCCCATGACTTTATTAGTGTATAGCATCCTAAAATGTTTCCTGCTTGATCTGATGTATCTATTGATTGACCAGCAGTTCCTGAGTTTCGTGAAGGAGTGATACATTAAAATGCAAGGTTTAAATTAAAAGAAAATTTTAGTAACTTGCAAGTTTCTGCCACATCTGGATTATTCATTGTGTACATTGGAACAATAGTCAGAACAGAGTAGAAAAGATGTATGATTATAATTTCTTTTACAAAGGACAAACCTTTCTTTTAAGCAAACAAAGCTCCTAAAACTGCAGATCTTCAGAAGGTTCACTACTTGCTCTATTGCCTGTAAAATTCCAGGAGAGTTTCAAACGAATAGCAATAAATGTGAAAAAGGGCCACTGTTCTTTTCACCTAACTGGAGTGCCACAATAGCCTGCAGTATGTTTTAGCATCAGAATATACAAGTTTTATGTTTAAGTAGAGGGGGAGTACCTTTGAACCTAAAGATCTGTAGGTCTACCTTAAAGGCAAAAACAAGTAGAATGATAGAGGCTTCTAAAACATTTCAAATAAGTAGATATTCCATTTGTTAGGCAGAGTGCAATTTATGATCGATTGAGGTCACAGAGCATATTTCTGAACCACATTTTGGAGCATATTGTAACAAAGGTCTCAGGCATCAGAAACTTCAGTGGACATGGTAATTTCCTGTGCTCCCAGATGAAGCTCAGAAATCCACTGAAACACATATCTGAAGAAAACAAGAAGTCTGTGAGAAATAATATTGTAGGTCCAGGTCCTTGAAGGCATTTTGACTTTGCGATGTGAAATTCTCAGGTGTCTTGTTGCCACAAGGTGCATGCCTTAGCCAAGATTATTCAGAAGGCAACTGCCTTAGGCAAGCCAGGGTCGAACTGCAGCAAAAGAACAGGTCTGTCATTTGTCTAGCTCTGGTTAGGCAGGAATCATCCTTTGTTTTCACAATTACAGTGGAATATTATTATCTTTTGGATATGTAACTTTTCTGGAGTAACACAATCAGATGTTCGGCAGTACTTTAGGAAGATTCTATCTTTAGGTGTATTCAATACATGCTATTGATTCAGGCCACTGGCAAGGATTGTCTAAGCTTCAGGTTGAGCTGAGCTCTGAGCAGCTTACAGTCTGGCATACGTCTGGCAGCAGAAACATGACTTTAAGCAGAAGTAGGTGCACTATTACAGGGATTGTAATAGAAACTTGATATTTAGATAGGCATATACCTGAGTATGTCTGAGATTTTAGCCCACAGGGAATATTTTTTCGAACTTGGTGCTTTTTGACACTTCGAGTGACTTGAGTGAGATTGCTGCAGAGTTTATGAGATTGTTGCCTTATTCAGTGATTATGTTGATTTAATTAATTTACTCAGGGGACCAAGGTATTTAAATAATATATAAATATATAATATATAAAAACCAAGTATTTTATAGAGGAACTGGCTGCTTGTTTAACAGCCAGTTCTGCTGCCCTTATTGTAAAGGATGCACCTTTCATGAAATATATACTTAGCAGACCAAAATGGTCAAACCAATTTAGTATGCCAAAAAAATCCTTCTAATGCCATAAAGGGAAGGGAAGGGAAGGCCTTGCCTATAACTGTCTGCCTTTTAGAAATATATTTCAGAAATATACAAACAATTCCCTTTGGATACCAAGCTTTTCTCTGTCAGTTCAAGACTAAGGAGTTTTCGGTCTCATTTTTTCTCCAAGTGAGAGTTTCCTGACATAGTCTATACAGGTGAATTCTTCCTCTAATCAAGAATCTCATTTGGCGTTCAAACATCTGCTTCCAGCTATTGTCTCTCCCCAGGCCTGGGTACACTTGGGTTTCTTTTGCCCTCCCTGAGAAACTTTGGTGGACTTATTGTTCAGCAAGCAACTGGATCTATAATTCCAACAGGAATTTAGTCTAAGATTACTAAGTGTTACAATATCATGCTAATGTACTTAGTGAAATACACAACTCTCAATTAAGCTCGCAGGATATACATGTAAGAATGCAACGAGGGCCAGCAGGTCCCTGAGGGACAGGGAGCTGGGAGCCAAGGGTGACCTCATCACAGGCTGTTCCCTCTCCAAGGGGGGCAGACCCACAGGGCCTGCATAGGGTGAGCAGCACCGTGTGCTAGTAACAGGGTCATCAACAACTCCAGGCACGGCAAGCGATGAGCCAGGGCCAGAGGCCAGCCAGGGGCACCAGCGAGGGGCAAAAGGAGGCAGGCACCTGATGGTCCACCCAGGAGATGAGCTACCTGCAGAGAAGACCCAAGGTTCTTCCAGGAGTCAGGGCCAGAGGGAGGGCTAGAGACTGGCACTACAGCCACGTGGCTGGGGAGGGGACTGATGACCCTGGGCTGGGATGAAATGGGTCTCGTGGGCCCATGAGCAGTGGGGTGGGGAGCAGGTAGGGCTGGGCAGGGACAATAAGGCCTGGTAGTGCCCTCAGGGATGTGATGATATATGTATAAGGATATATGTACAAGGTCCTTAAATGTTTTAGGATACATGCTTTACGATCACAGGAGGAGGTAGATATAAGGCTCAGGTAAATCCATGTGCTAGCTGGGGAGTCATCTAGGCTAACTACTAGGAAACACCATGGACAGAGTCTAACTGATTAATCCAGTTACTAGACATCTAACTTTTAGAGAGAAGTCTTTCTGGCTGCATAACAGTATTCCCACTTTGGACACTGGATAGTCTTGCCAGACATTTCTCCTAATTAAAAATTTGGTTTCCCATATTCTATTAATGTTAATCTTCCTTTCAGCTGTGTGAAACATGCTTTTATGCATGAGTTGTCTCTATATGTCTCTGTGAGGTATATTATGGTGTGGCAAAGTCTCTCTTGTTAAACTTCTCTGCAGTGATGAGGATGTTAATGAGGATCTGGAGCCCTGGTTGTGCTAATCGTCTGTCCACATAGTCATTGTTATTTTCTGGCAAAGCAAGTATTTTAGCATGCATAAAGCAGACCAGAGTAAGAATAAGTAAGTTGTGGTCTGTGCTGCCTTACCTACAGGGAAGGAGGATGTGAGAAACTGAAATACAAATTCATACTCCAGATCAAAGATTAAAGAAAGGAATTTCATGTGATCTTCCATATTTCATAGACAAACCCTAATTACTTATTGAGAAGCAGTTTCTTGGCATTATTTATGCAGTCAGAAGCTCTGAGCATGCCTACTGAACAGAGTATGTAGGTAACTGAAATAATAAGAATGGTTGTTTTGCAAATCAGTCTCAAACTTAGCTGCACAAAATCTGTTCAGTCATTCACTCCCTGAACAGAAATTTAGGATTGTAGGTGGCAAATAAGTTAGATTTTGTAATTGTGGGGGGCACCTAACAAGAAAAATACACATCCAAGTCCACTTTGCAAATCTTGCCCTTTGTGCCTTTCCAGTTCTTCAGCATTGCCAGTGAAACAGTAGCTACTGTCACCGATCCAATTTATAATCAATCTAGTGGTGCAGATTTGCTTGAATGAACAAGAAGGTTAGTTTTAATCTAAAGTGTGACTCAAAATAGCAGTGTAAATTTGCTGCTAAATTGCCTGTACAACTCCAATCAAATAAATGCAGTTTAAAAAAACCCAACTTTTTTAAAAAGGCTTTTGGAACCAATTGGAGTGCACAGATGTTGAAGACATACAATGCTGATCAGCTAGAACTTAGGCATTGAGGTTTAAAAATGTAAACCCCTTTTGCTCTGAATGATTATTGAGCATTGCATCTGGCTCCTGAAAGAAAAGTTAAGTTTTATATAGTATAAATGACATAATGGTTTGCTATTAATTAGCTGCATTATTACTGAAGAGGCTGTAGTTACAAACTGTGGTTCCTCTGAGCACTCTTCCAGGCGTGTTAAAAATACAGAACAAAAGCTACCACCTCGTCCCAAATAACTGACTCTCTGCATATATTGCAGCCAAAACAACTTCCTCACCTTGTCTGGAATTAGGAACTGCTCCTGTTTGATACACAGTTGAAGCGAAAACTGATACAATTTTTCTTTAGGTTTTCAAGGTCAACTACTGCAGCTCTTCACCTCTAAAATAAGTCTGAAATGCATCATCAGGCACAGGGGGAGACAGAAGGGTGAATTCTTTTACATTTGTAATTTTTAAAGTCTTCCTCCATCAGTCTCTGTTTTTCTGTTCCTTATATATAGCTTTTCCTCCTTCCCGTTCCTAAGAACAGAGTTATTTTGGGGGTCATTCTCTACAGAAATTAATTTTATTAATTACACAAATGGCAAAACAGTGTATACCTGAGTTAAGTCTTACAAAGATGGGGCACTTTTGGAGGTATTAGTGTCGCAGGAATAAACAGACCAGCAAGTACTTTTCATTTTCTGTTCAGTCCTAAGCTATTAATTATTCTTGTACTTAGAAAAAAGGAGTTATGTGCTATTAGAATTATGTTATCTGCTGATAAAGCCAGAGTGGAATCCTTGTTTCTAACAGCCTCTAATAGCTCTTTCTTCTACAAATGCATTTTTTTACGATTTATGTACATTTTTGACATCCACATATTCCAATGGCTATGAGCTGTATGCTTCTTATGCCTTATAGGTATATCCTACATCTATTTCTGTTTGTTACTGCTTCAAAGATTTTTGAAGTCTAAATAGGAATACAAAACACCAAAAAACCTTGTATTTTGTTGATTAATCTTATAACTTCAGCCAGTAAGCTAATTGGAAACATTTGCAGAATACAGAATAGAATGCATAGGGGGTTTTAAGCCATAATTTTATGTTTCTTTTAATCACAGATGGGAAAAAATCTGCATTTTCTTCTGGCAAATGGAAAAGAAAAAAGGCAATCTTGTGAGCATTAAAATGCAAGGAAGGAAGTTTCAGTGTGATGTGAAAACAGCTCACTCCTTTCTGGGAAGTTTTTACTGAAGAAGTGAAAATGCTAGTTGAAAACTATTTTCCTTTTTTCAGGAAGAGGAAGTCAGATTTTTTTTGTAACTGTATTGGCTGTAGGTGTACAGGTGTTGGTAGCAGAGGAGGGACTGCAAGGTTGACCTCTGTGAGAAAAGCTAAGGGGCTGCCCCATGCCGGACACTCCAGCCGATTCCATCAGTGACGCTGGTGGTACCTCTGGGAAAACATATTTAAGAAAGGGCAAAACACTGCATGGCAGTCTATGAGACAAAGAGTGAGGAAAAAATCTGTGAGAAACAATCCTGCATACACCAAGGTCAGTGAAGAAGCAAGGGGAGGAGGTGCTCCAGACACCACAGCTGAGATTTTCCTGCAGCCCGTGGAGGACCATGGTGAAGCAGATATCCACACTGCAGCCTGTGGAGGACCCCATGCTGCAGCAGGTGGATATCCCCTGAAGGAAGCTGCAGCCCGTGGAGAACCCACAGTGGAGCAGGCTACTGGCAGGAGCTGCAGCCTGTGGAGAGGAGCTCATGCAGGAGCAGGGGGAGAGTGTGAGGAAGAAGGAGAGGCAGAGAGGAACTGTTATGAACTGATTGTAAACCCCATTCCTCAGGATGGGGTTAGGTCAAAGAGTAGAGAATGAAGGAGTGAAGTTAAGCCTGGGAAGAAGGGGTGGAGGGAAAGTGGTTTAGTTTTTTCTTTGTATCTCACCATCTGTATCTATTTTAACTGTCAAGAAATTAAATTAATTTTCCCCAAGTCAAGTTTGTTTTATCTGTGACGGTAATTGGTACAGGATCTCCCTGTCTTTGACTCAGTCCATGAGCTTTTTCATCTTGTTTTCTCGCCCTGTCCTGTTGAAGATGGGGAGTGAGAGAGTGGCTGGATGAGTGGCTGGCAGTTGGCCAAGGTCAACCCACCATAGTAACAAAACTTAGTTTTTTAAAACTATGCTATGAAATTCTTGGAATAAAAATACCTTCATTTAGTTGAAAGCATAATTTTCTATGAAGATGAGTTCTGTTATTATTATGGAACATAATATTTTATATGAATTTTTATATCTAAAATTCTCAACCAGTTAAAATTTCTAATCAGAATAGTGCTATTTCCACCACAGCGATCAAATCACAGGCACAGAATTTTTGAGCATTATTTTCTTGATGTAGATTTACGCTTATGTTCTGTGAGTGTCCGGTTGTATTGATATAACCTTGTTCTCCTACTCTCTACATCCTCTGTGATATGGAGATCTGCATGAAATGGCTGTTAACCCTGCCTAATCAATCTAATGAATTGCTTAGCATGCATTATACTTTTTGGGGAATTTCTAAGACTGCTAGTGATGTTTAAGAGCTGTTTCTTGGAAGCCATGCAAAAATATATCAGGAATATGCACTTTTATTTAAGTTACATATTTTTAAAAAGTGTTGTATTCCTAGTCTACGTTTTCTTTGTATTATTTATTCTGCTTTTGCTGTGTAAACTATGAAAAAAAAGTACATGGCAAATTTTATAGTCACAGAAATGCCTGTCCTGACCAGAAAGCCACTCTTGTCATCTACCAAGGATAGCCCACAGTCTGGTGGTCCTTTGGGATTGCATGCTCTTCAGGCTGAACAAAACCTCATGCTCAAATTTTCCATATCCTGTGTGAGAAATATCTAACTGCATCTAACCTCCCAGGCATCTCTCACAGGCTTCAGCAAAACTGACTTATCTGTGCACAGCAATATGGAGGTAAATGCTTTTCTTTTCAGAGCAGGGGCACTACCCTGAGTCTGCCTGGGCCATGGGTTCAGGGAACTTTAGGTTAATTTGTGGTGCTGAAAGAAATTATGGTCCACAAGATGTGAAGAATCCTGGAACAAATGGAGCCTAAGCAGTCATGCAGCATAAGCATATGCTAAGTTTGGAGGTGTTGCATCACACTTCAGATACTTATCCGTATCACGTGGAATCCAAGAGACACTCTCAGCTTTATTTTATTTTACAGTGTTCTCGGAAAGCTCACTTACAATTTTAAAACTACATTTAAATTTGTCTCAAATGTTTTCTACTTTAAAAATCTTAAGTCCTTTCAGAAATGTCTTCCAATAATATTAGATACTCACATGTTTGTCAATATAGCCTCTTTTCTTTTACAAGAAAATCTATACAACAGATTTTTTTCCTAAGTGTGAAACATATGCAAAATTGTTTTGATCAATGTTTCCACCAGGATGGAGTGGAGGCTGTTTGTCATTATAATTCATGAGGGGGCAGATTGTTTCCCAGTATTGAATGTTTGTCAGTATTTTCCATGAGAAGTCAGTGAGTCTTTAACAATGTAAAAATGGTTTTAATTGTGTCTGGGACTTAAGAATTGCATAGAACAAAGGGCAAAATTCACTTGCATGCAGTTCAGCTTGATTTGGTTTTCACTCACCTGTGTAAAACAAAAAAAAAGACATTTTATTATTTGTTCTAAGTGAGATTGCATAACATCCTATGTATGTCTCAGATGCTGTGTGTAAAAATACAGGTTTGGCCACCTGCAATCTATTTGTTTGTGAACCCTGGGACAAGGCTATAATTCCCTCAACAGACCTGTGCAGGGGCTGAGGGAACTCACTCTCTCCCTGCCAGACTGGCCTTACTGCAGTTACAGCACAAGCTGTGCAGAAAGCTGCTCCCCAGGGTGCTTATCGAGGTGGCGAGACTGTAGTTCCCTGCAGGTACATTGGGAAGTAAGTGGTATCAGGTTTACTCCTGCTGAAACAGGAATAACTGGAAACTAAACTGTGATTTTTGTCACAAACTCTGAGTAGCTCATTACAAACTGAAAATTGAACCCTAAGCATTTAAAGAGTCAAATACTGACTTTGAAGTTAAAATCCTATTCAGATGAAAGACATCCACACCTCTGCAGGTGTTATATTTTTCAGGCTGTCTTGACTGCAGAGTGAACAAGACAGAAATCTATTGATTTAAGGAATGAAGGCTATTTCCACAGCCAAAGGGTGTGAGAATTTATTTTTACATGAAAGCTCGCATTCTGAGGAAAACAGCAAAATCTGTAAAAAGATGTTTATGGAGTACATTACTGTTGCCTTCAGTGAATATTGACTTGGCATTCAGTGCTTTAAAATATAGGGTTTGTACAGGTTGTTTCAAAGAGTTCTGTGAAAGGTGATTGAGAAAACTAAATTTATAAATGTGATGCAGTTTATGGACAGAACTTCTGAAAATTGTCTACAAATCCATTGAGGGGGAAAAAAAGGAGGGTGAACTAGAAATTGATAGGGTTGAAAAAAAGCTAATGGATCTTAAAACTGTATTTAATTACCAGAATGAACAGCAATACAGAAGTTCCCTGTACTGCATTTTTATATGCTTCTTACTTGAAGTCTAAGAGGTAAATTATTTTACCTCTTAGCTAAGAGATAAACTTTACTTAACTTTGCCTCTTTATTTAACTTTATCTCTTAACTAAGAGATAAAATATTCCGGTGTGTCAGTTGTGGGGAGCCTGGAGAAGTTTACAAACCACATGTTAAAGAGGAATCCTGGTGTATATGGCCCATCACTTTCTGAGAAACTGTCACTTTCAAAGCCAAAGGAAACGCTCGGAAGCATTAGTCATTATAAACAGTTGTGGTCTTACTACTGGTTTCCTGCAGTCTTAATTTTTCCCCTCTAGGCATAGTTCATCAGAGCATGGAACAATAGTTTCTTAAACTCCAACACTTCTAATGTTTGCCAGTTGCATTTTCTTAACCAAAATTAATTACAAATATGGAATTCAAAAGTAGCATTCTGGAAAATTGATAACATTTCATTTGGCTTTATAAAAAGGTTCCACTTAGATATGTTTAAAACAGATTTGTTTTGGTAAGGCTGAAATGTTTTGTTTTTATTTTATTGACACAATGATTGCATTATATTAATATAGAAGTCAAAATGAGTTATTTCTTTGACCTTATTGGAATGAATAATTTGTAAAGTTCTTCAATAGAAGTGTCAATGAAATGGATATTCTTGTGGAATTAGTTGATTTTGCTGAATTGGCATTTTCCAATGGAAAATATTACAGCAGAAAAAAAAAATCAGCCGTTTCTTACTTCTGATACAGGCTATTGATTCTATGATTCTATCTGTAAAATTGTGTCATGTCCGTTCAGTGCACTGGTATCTCAGTAGCAGTTTTGTGCATTCTTAGTGACTGCCTATATCTCCCAAATGACTAAACCCCACAATGCAATATAGATATGAACTATCATATTAAAAACGCTCCCTGCTCAAAAACCCCACACTATCCTCAGTACGTCGAGGCTTTTGTCAAAAACTTGCATTGGCTCATGAGCTAAACATATTAATTTCAGATGTTGTGCTTAGTATATTATGACTCCTTATATTAGTGGAACCTTAGTTTAGTCAGGTGTAAAAGCGTACTCCAGTAGTCTTCAGGTAATGTCCACAGTGACTTTTTTCTTTAGATATTATTAGACTTCAGACATTATTAGACATTTCCTTCTTTACTGTAGCTGGAATTAGGTAAATGTGACTTTTGTATTGTTACCTTGAATAATGGTAGGCCTTTCGTCAACTGTTTAAAGACATCATTTTAAATTTGATTACTGTTATTAAAGTGTTACTTACAGGTTAATTAAGAAAGGTTATAGTTAAGACAACTAGTAATTTTTTGACTTCAAAATCAATAACATTTAAAAATATCAATAAAATGTTATTTCTATACATTCTATAAACTAAACACTATATAATGCAAATGTCCTCAAAGTTGTGTTATGAAATCATAGAATCTTATCTCGAGTTGGAAGGGATCCATAAGGATCGTCAAGTCCAACTCTCAATGTTTTCTCTTTGCTGTGTTTTTTGGGAAACAAAAACAGATTTTGGATTTCAACTTCAAATTATATTTTAATTTGAGACCTGGTAGCTGTTAAAATCTTTGTATCCATCTTCATTTCTTCTTTTCTTTTTGGTTTTCAGATGAAAATTATTTTCTGAATTAAAAAAAGCCTATTAGCCAAAAAGAAAGAACTAGTTTGCTGAAAAATCTCTATCACTTTAGCTAGAAATGTTGGAATAATGTTTTCCAAGTAATTTATTCAAAGAACTAGTTTTTATTTAAAAAACAAATTATCATGCTGTATTATGTATTTATTCCAAGTTCATCTGCAAAACTGTAGAGTGAAACCCAATTTTACCTATCTAGTAATCAGATATGATGATAGGATTTATTGATCAATGGCGTTCATCCAGCATTTTGCTCTATACAAGCCTTCTTCTATATGAGGAAGCACTCAGTGGGAAGCTCTTGGTGTTCTCAGTCCATTCAAGGCCCTCCAGAGTCCTAGCTCAATGTCAGCACCAGCAAAGCAAAGGAGCACGGGGAGGTTTAATACTTTTTGAGCCCTTGATCACACAGAAATCTTCAAACCCTTTGAATACAGGCCCACAGGATTTATCTTAGTGAATTATCACTTTAGGATTATCACTTTAGGATTATCACTCTAGTGGCAAAACTTTGAAGCCTGAATGATCCTAATTCAGATTTGGGCTCTTACTGATTCTACATTCTTTGCTGTACATCCAGGAACTGATACCTTGAAAACGCCAGGAATACCCAGAACTGGCTTCATCCTAAGATCATGTTAAGATGGGGTTTTACCCCACACTGTCCTACTTTATTTCTGTGATCTGATTTCCTCAGAAAATCTGCTCTGGACATGAGATGATGCGTTCAGGCTAGGTCTGTGCTCCGGAGGGCTGGAGGCATGCTCTGGAGAGACACTTCCCCTGCGTGTGTGTGAGAGGCACAGGCTGACCATTTCTAGGCTATCTGCTGTTGACATGGAAATGGAGGCTGGAGCCACCACAGCAAGGAGTTTCCAGCTGCCAGGCTCCCAGCTGTGCAGCCTTTGAAGGGCTCTGCACTGTGAAGCAAGGCAGAACCACAGACCAGGCAGGTTTGCTATAGAAAAGGGGGGACAGGGAATAAGCTTGAGCACACATGCACTGATTACCCACACAGCTCAGTGGTTAATTTGTTTCCTGTTTCTGTTTAGGTCTGCTCTGACTAAGTCTTGCTAATGCTACTCCTAGATGTGATCCTGTGGGGCTACACTCTGGGGACCTAAGATCAGGTAGCAGCGAGAGCTGGCTGGTCTGCAAGGGAAAGCGAATGGGAAGTTGAAGGTGACAGCAAGGCTGATGGGGCAGCGGCCTCAGCAACAAGAGCCTACTCCCACAGTACCCGTGCAAGAAAGGTAGAGCAACAATATACAGGACCAGCCACTGTCCAGTGATTGCTGGACAAGTGTGTAGCAACAAGGCAGGTCCGAGTGGGTGAGTCACAGCAGGATTGGCAAGGTACAAGCATATATACAACATCTGAGGCAAGCACCAATGCTATGAGCCTGAGCTCAAATGCACCTCCTGAGCCTAGGTTCAGGGGCAGGCCTTGATGAGGCATCTCCAAGGACTTTCTGCCCTATTTCCATCCCAGCAGTTTGATCCCAGGTTACCCAGCCAAGCTGCAGCAGAGCTGGCCTGAATGCAAGCAGCCAGAGCCTGAAGAGAGGGAAGGGTGGCAGAGCCAGGTGCTGCACTCTTGGCCTTGACACAGATCTCAAAAGGCAGTACTGACAAAACACCACCAGTCTTGGCTTTTTCTCCCTTAGACAGTCCTCCAGCTCTCTCTCAACAGCTTTGTATGCTCAAGCAACCCATAGAGCCTCATGCCCCAAATTCCCAGAAAAAATACTGATTTTCTCAAACAGAGCACAAAGGACCCAGGGGAGATTCAAGGCAGTGCTTTTCAGTACACACATGGACAATTTTCTTTACACAAAACTAGCTTTAAGGAGCGCGGATGGGGGTCGGTTCTTGCCACTTGATTTCAGGGTCATCAATTAGTCCTCAGCAGAGCTGACTACGTCTAGTTCTTTGGTGGTGTGGCCCATGAGCTGGCATGAAACCAGGAAAACCTTGAAATTAATTCTGCCTGTGCTCCTTCAGAAGGTTTTCATAATTGATATTGTTTCATTCAAATGTTTTAAATTTAAAAGATCTGATTCATCAGAAAATTCAGAGCAGCTGAAGTTTTTACTCTTTTAGCAATTGCAGAACTTCAATGAAATCTGAAATTAGTTGTTTATCTATCATTACATCAGCATGGTATAGCTTCTCATAGCATGCACTTTCTTTAATTCTTCTGCCTCTATGAGTTTACCAGGCTTCTTTTACATCCATCTCCTGACAAGAGCACATCTAAGCTGTTCTTCTTGTTGCAAGCCCAAGGACTTTACTGATAATAGTATTGACAGTGCAATTCTATTCTTTTTGTCAGCTTACGTCAGATAGAAATGTGGATCATAAAGTGAAAACTTGTGAATTATTTGATGTGTATTACAAGGGCACTAGCCATTTTAATTGCATTATTACTACATGTCTGGAACAGAACTACTTTCTCAGTGATGGATACCCTCAAAACATAAATGGAAGGTTCAGTTTTCCAGGACAGAGAAACCTACTGCATTCCAGAAAAGGTTATCTTGAAGTGAATAGAATAAGGTCATGTTTCTTTTTCTTTTTTCCTAATTGTTCAAGCAGCTTGTAATATTATGGGCACATAAAGTAGCAGTTCCTTCATATTTTTACTATGAGAACTCGAATTGTCTTTGTTTCTCAGTTTGCAGTCTGTAAGAATATGATTGGAAGTGATTTGTGTTACAATGATTAAGTGTTTTGAGTTGCTCAAACACACTAAAAGAACAAAATAAATTTCTAAGATACATTCCTCCCTAAATGTCTGATCACTTTTAATAAAACATTTTGTCATCTGAGAAAGACATTAACTTCAGGTACACATATTTATTTATTTTCAGAAATGTATGGTAGTTGCATAAATCAGGCTGAAATTCCTTACTGCTCAGGTTCCTGTCTCCAACAATGGCCATACTAAATACTGGGAGAACAATGTAGTGAGTGATATAAGATCAGGGCAATCAGATGATAATATTTTACTGAGATGTTCTCCCAGACTTCAGCAATTTGTAACAGGAGTGAGAGTGAGTTTGAAGTGAGAAGTATTGGTTTTTTGTTTAATAGTCCTGATGGATTTTCTGCTGTGAGTTTGTCTAGTCATAAAGATTCTGCTTCTGCAATATCCTGTCGTAAAAATATAACTTAACTATTCATCATGTGAAGAAATCATAATTTTTCTTGTTTTAAATCTGAAATAAAATGCTTTAATTTGATATTTCTGTATCTTTGATTAGAAAAGACGGAGAACAATTGTTCCCTGTTGACTGTTTTCTCCGTGCCACTCCGTGCTATATTCTAAGTGCTCAGCATTGGTTTACTTCTATTCCCATTGAGACTACCAATAAAGGATTTGGTGGGAATAGACTTAGGTCAAAATCAGGAACTTCTGAAAACTCAATTTTATTCTTAGTTCTTTTCTCTTTCCACTTTTGAAGGATGTATACCTTCAAATTTCTTTTTCATTCTGTCATCTTGTACATTAGCTCCCCTTCCCCCCCTATTTTTTCTTCTTTAACATCATGAATTATGTTATGATGCATGCCATAAACACATACTGAAGTTTGGCAGAAACAACCAGGGACCTCTTCTTCCATTTCCCAGGAGAAATTTGTACTGAGAACATCATAACCATGACAATCAAAACTCTGCAGTCATTCGTCCATTCTTCCATTCCTTCATAAAGAACTCCATACATATGTTTGCCAGGTAACTTGGAACATACATAAAAGAAATGCACAAAGTTTGTCTTTGTATTTACAGTGACCAATAATTTTCAAGATGAGAGACTGTTCATTTCTGTCTAGTAGCAGACAAAAGCAACAGTGGAATAAACTTTAAATTCCTGCTTCTTTTTCATAATATTTTACAGATGGCAGGATAATCTCTGATTTAGTATATTAGACTTCGTCAGAAAAAATAAGGTATGTATTCAAAACAAAACCAAGAACAAAAAGATATGAAATCCCTTTTATAATGGCCATTAAACCAATTTATTTTCCCCTGAGATCATTCAATTTACTTTCTAGTGATTTGGCTTGCCTCTGGTTAAAAGTTTTTCCAATCATCCCAAATTTAATCTAACACTTCAGAATTGGTTTAATCATTCATCAGTTACAGATTATGAGCTACCTCCCCGTTTAATGAATATCAAACACCACTTAGTCATTGAGTGATACTGCTTAAAGATTAGCATGTTTTTTCCTCCTGAAACTCCTCTAGCATGACGCTTTTCATGTTATCACCATTGACTGTAAAATCTTAAGTAATTAGTTGTCCTTTTAACTAAGCTTGATTCAACTTTGACTCCTAACTTTTTCAGATAGCTTTAAAAAGGTTAAAGGAGATTTTCCCTTAATGGGAGCAAATAATTTATAAAATAAAGAATATTAATTTGTCTTTTAACATGAATCAACAATATATGTGAGAGACATAAAAATCAGGACATAGAAAGAAAGGAAATACAAATATGAACCAGTCCGATGGTATGGTTAATAATGCTGTAGGGATAGACTATTCCTAAGTGCCTGTAGGAACATTTGGTTTTGTAATTCCCTTGTATGTTGATGAATTACTTAAGTATGCATGCAGCTACGATAAGCATATGGACCACCATTTTAACTACCTGTGCAGGAAAAGCAAACAAGACTACGTACAATTAACAGTTAAAGTGGGAAAAAGGAAAGAGATTTGCTATCAGATAGGCTTTAGTACATTAAAAGGGAGATCTTTGGAGTGTAGATAGCAGACAGCTGTCAGAGTGAACATTTACAAATGTTAACTTGTGCTTCAGCAGTGATGAGCAGCTCCTGCTCTCACTACTGCATTGTAATTAGCACTCCCTGAAATAGTTCACCAGAGATTTGAAGGCTGCCAAGCTCTATACTTCTTGCCCTGGCCTAGTTTCGATAGATTTTCAAGCCAATGATGTGGAAAGGTTAATGCAGAAGATTCTGCTCATTAGGAATGCTAGAAATATTAAGGAACTTCTTGTATTTTTTAGTACCCACTGTGTCTATGAAGCAACACATTCAGATTCCTCTGTTTCAAAGAATGAACAATTTATGATGTTAAAAGCAGAAAAGACTGAATTGAAAAAGGTGTTCTCCTATCAACTCTTTCATTTGCTCTTGATTTTTTGTTTGTTTCAGGGTAGGAGGCTTGGTTTATATGTGAAGTCCTGGTCTCTCAATGGGATTAATATGGTATATCCTTTCTCCAATATAGAATCTGGATTCTGTAAAAAAATTCAAATTATCCAAGCAATCTGTGTACTCAAATAAAAACAAAGGACTGGTTGCAGCAAAAGATGTCAGCTAAAATCAAGGAATAAACTTCTGGGATCTGCTAGGGACAAAATTAGAAACTAAGGAAGCCTACATTTGCTCTTTTGTTTGGCGTGTGGTTCTTTGGAGGGACGGAGGATTTTCTGGAGGTTCCAGTTCTCTTATAAAATATTGTGAAAATTTCTCCATCTATTCAGTTAGGAAGATTACTTACAAATGTAAGAAAGTTATCTATTTTCCTCTTTGGATGATACAAAAAGAAGACCTGAAATATCCTGATAGTTTCTGTTGATTTACCCTGCATACTGGACATACTCAGAATAACCATGCCTCACTGCCATGGCCCTGCTGGGGCTGGTGGCTCCCTGGGGGCCATTAGCTTTGGGGGCTCCCCATGGGGCTCAGGGCAGGGCCTGGCAGCCAGGGCTCTGCCCCCAGACAGGCACAGGGCAGCCGGGGGGGGCACCGGGACAGCCCCAGCCCCGGGCATCGGGCACCTCCCTGGGGATGGGTCGAGGCCAGGCCAGGACGTGGGCCTGTGGGTGGGCCTGGCTCAGGGAGCCCATGGCCGGGCAGGGCAGGGCTGTGGGGAGCTGGAGACTGGCCGTTGTGCGGCATCGCTGGGGCAGGGGCTGACGGACCTGGGGGGCTGACGTGGGGTCCTGAGCCCTCGGCAGGGTGGAGGAGCCCTGGGGGGCTGGGCAGGGACAGTCAGGGCTGGCAGTGCTCTCAGGGACACAATACACATCTTGCAACATAAATACATGTTGAACCCCACTGAAGGACACAAAAATTTAGCATCATCATCCAGAATCTACCACAGAGTGAAGCTGCGGTTTGATAAATGCCCATTTAGTGTTGGGGCTGTGTGCCATAGAAGTACATGAGAACCTTAAAGTCTAACTGCCTATGGTGACTATTTTGATTTGTTATAAACAATTTAGATTATGAAGCAATGCAAATTTTAGGTCTGTTTAAACTTACTAATAAATATTCAAAATGTTATATAACAGCAAACACAACCATGCATTTTTGCTAGGCAAAAACTTGTAACTAACTTTTTGTTACGTGTTATCCTCAAATCTTTCCTTCCCCCCTGCCCTGCCATCTAAAGCAGTGATAAGTGCTGATTGGGAAGACTTTCTTATCAGTTCTCAGGGAAGCATATTAAGGCTTGTTCTACTTAAGAAGCCGATTATACCCTTAAGAAGGGAAAATGGGTGGGGGACTTCCCAATCAGCCCTAAAGGGCAGGCATCTCTAGCTCAGGCATCGCGATGGGGTAAGGCTGCCGTTTGGCTGGAAGGATACAGATAGTCTCCGGCTAGCACTGAGTGGATGAACAGAGTTGGTAAGCCTCTTGCATGAGGAGCTCTTTATCATACTTCATTGCATGAAGTATATATCCCACAATATAAAGGCTAAGTACTGTATGTTTCTATATTACTTTGAAAAGTTAGCTTGTATAAATGTTTGTAGCTGTTTGTAGAAAAAGGCATTGGGGTTTAAGGTTGAGCACCACTGTTTGACTGTAGAGTTCAGATTACTGAAGACTAATAAACTTCTGATGTCAGACTCAGATTGTAAATTAGTATTAGTCTAGAACAACCCGACTTGAAAAGATGGAAGAAAAAACAGAATTAATGCCATATAAATAATTTGAAAAACTCTCCATAAATCCCAGTGTTATAAACAGTTACTTCACTTCAGGAGGGACAGGCCAAGTGAAAGGGTGTAGGAGTCTTTCATAATATTAAGTAGGGGCAACTTAAGACTTCCCTAGTTAGTGGAATCTAATGCAGACAGAACAGCTGCTGTGCATTCAATATTTGCCTGATTTTGAGCTTTTTGACCAAAGGACCTGTCCTATTTATATTTCTGGAAAGTAGGATACAAGGCTGTATAAGTGACAGAGGTGGTAGAAGGCATTTAATGAAGCAATTACATGATGTAAGTGTTCTTAATTCTGAAAACTTATCTCACTAAGAAACAGAAAAGCAGAAGAGTCATGTATTCATTTCTGATTTATTGATTTTAATTTTTCCTTCCTTCCTTCCTTTCTCACTACTTGCATACTTTCAGTAATAAAATAAAGCAAGAATAAGAAATACTGAGTATCTGTATTGAAAACCAGTTTTCAGATGACATAACACAGACTTCTCTTCAATGCTAAAAAATAGTTGCATAAGTTTTTTGTTGTTGTTTCCCTAAACTATGTAAATAGGAAATAACAGTTGCGACTGATCAAAGTAATGCCTAAGCAGGTAAAAAACTAGTTATGATATAATTACTGGTATACCTGCTCCCATGGTACAGTTGTATAGCATTCAAAATATTTTAACAATAAAGCAAATGGGTTTATTTGCACTGAGTTTTCTCAGTATGTACTGAACTCCTATGTTACATGAATGAGGAGCTTTATCAGTCAGGATAAATCTTTTCGACACTGGAAATTTGAATAAGTATTGCACTGTGTGTGCAGAATATTGCACCAAATGATTATGTGGTATGTTTTCTCTCTAGCTATAATTTTCGTGTCCTGGTCTTACTTTTTCTCTGGATTTCAAATTGTGCATTTAAAAATACTGTAAAGAATATAGCAGAAATTGCACTTTTTTTTTTTTTTTAAGTCAGGTGCTGCCTGCCTGCATGATATTTCATGCGAAGTGACAAAGGGAAAGAACAGGATCATTCCAAGAGCTGGGCAGAGGGTATTATGGTGGTGAGGTTGAATGCTGTAGTGATGCCATGCAACTTGTGTGATTTAGACTTGACCTAGTTAATATCCTCTCTTGTGGATAATTAGAAAGTTCCCACTAGGATGTTAACGAGCTAGTGTTCTTCATTACCACTTAATCACAAATTAATCCCACTTTGTCAAGACAGTGAGAAGGGTTTTTTTTGGTTGCTCTTTTTTTTTTTTAAGACTTCAGATTTGCTAGCAAATATTCATCTTAGTTTTTGACTGGTGCAAACTGCAGTTTTTTTCAGGTCTCACCATAACTAGAATCACTGAATTTTACTGCTTCTAATTTTCTTGATGGATACATTTTGATACTTGTGGGTTATAACACCATTCATAAATGGAAAGGCTATTACAAACTTGTGTGCTCAATAAAATATTTCTTGTTCTAATTACAGTTGGGGGGGTGGGTAAGGGTGCTTTTTGCCTTTTTTTTTTCATGCAGCTCCTGTGTAGCAGCCATTGCTGGTGACCACAAAAAAAGCAGACATTGTCACAGAAAACAATGATTGCTTTTCAATTTTGTTTTCATCTGAAACTTCTTTGCTCTTGGTGAATCCTCTCTTAATAGATCTGGTGGTTCCATGAATACATTAAACAAGTTGTAATGACTGCTTCAGTAGTAAGTGCTGATGCAGCAGGCAGAATATGTTATAGGAATGAGACCTTGAGAAACTAGTATCTGTCTACAATTACAATTACCAGGTATTGTCCTCTCCCTCTGCACTGCCTGGGTGAGGCTACATCTGGAGTACTGTTCCTGTTCTGGGCCCTCCAGTTCAGGAAAGATAAGGAACTACTGGAGAGAGTCAAACAGAGGGCTACGAAGACAATTAGAGGACTGGAGCATCTTTCTTATGAGGAGAGGCTGAGAGAGCTGGGTCTGTTCAGCCTGGAGAAGAGAAGACTGAGAGTGGATCTTATCAATACTTACAAGTACCTTAGAGGCAGGTGTCAAGAGGACGTGGCCAGACTGTTCTCAGTGGTGCCCAGCAACAGGACAAGGGACAACGGGCACAAACTGAAACATGGGAAGTTCCATCTCAATATGAGGAAAAACTTCTTTACTTTGAGGGTGAGAGCACTGGAACAGGCTGCCCAGGGAGGTTGTGAAGTCTCCTTCTCTGGAGATATTTAAAACCCGCCTGGAGGTGACCCTGTGCAACCTGCTTTAGGTGCACCTGTTAGCAGGGCGTTGGACTAAATGATCTCCAGACGTCCTTTCCAACCCTTACCATTCTGTGATTCTGTATTAACAAATGACCCAGAGAGACTTAATGTGAAGCCTGCCCTCTTTTCTACAATCTTTTTTCAATGCTATATCCTTAGGAAGTGTTACAGGTAGTCATAAAGTACAGACATGAAAGGATATTCTTACTAATGCTGAATAAGATCTGAATGAAAACACTTTTACCCATTATCTGTTAGGTTCTGTAAGACAATAATTCAATAAAATACACAGGGCATAACCTGCCTCCTATTAATTAACTTGGAATGTTTTTTTCTTGCTTTTTAATAGGAATCAGATGAAATGTCTATGCAGTAAGTGCTAATTCTAATTTCTTAAAAATTAAATGTATATAAAAGAGAAAAATAAATTCTTTAGAACTTTGAAGGATGTTCTCACACATACTGTGGAAAGAGAGATTTGCAAAGATATGCAGAGTTCTGTTTTGTATGGTCAGCTCTTTTAAACTTGATTGTAACACAGCCTTTTTGACCTCAGCATTGGAACTTGGTACACAGTGATAACCTGACATGGTTCTGTAAATTCTGTGCTAAAATAAGTTCAGGTGTTTGTTTGTTCCAGCAAGTTTTGAGAACTACTATTCATCCTTTCAACCAAAAACTTTCCTCCTTCTGTTTCCTTCTCATTTCAGAGCCACATCACAATTTTGCTAGAAAGTTTTGATATGTTGTGTTGCTGACATAATCTTTAAGGAAAAAGCAAACAGTTATGGCCTATACCTTTAATGAGAAACTTCTTTCATAACATCAAGACTAATTTGGACGAACACTGCAGGTATCCACAGAGCACAAGCAATATCTTTTGCAAAGAACTACCATAAAAAAAGTCTTTGGGGAAGATACAATCTGCCTTATACAGAAATAAAGCCAATTCTATTTTCCACTCTCCCTTAAATGTAAGCTGCTTAGTGGGGTATCTCAAAAAAGGATAAAATCTAGAGATTAAAAAGTCATATGACACATAAATCAAAAGAACAGAAGGGTTTGAGAATGAGTTTGTAAAGAAGTAATTTTTAGCATTCACTATAATTGGTCTGCTACAGTACTTATCCATTATCTGCTTTTTTTAGTTATCACAATTTTTCTGGAACATGATGGATAATTGTACTTAGGAATTTGAAAGTAAAATGTGTCATTTGCATAAAGAATTCATTTTTAACTCAATTTCACCTTTATGCTTTTTAGCCTCATCTTGTTAGAAAAAGGCATCTGAAAAGCAAAGTTAGTTTCCATAAGGGCATATCTTATACTGGTATAAATCATGGGACCTTTTGACTTTTGAAGGATAGCTTCCTACTCTTTACAAGATTTCTGTCCTCTATGTCACTGTGACAGCAACCTCAATTTGATACTATAATGTAACTGACTAGACAAGCTGGCATAGTATCTTTGAGGATTCAAAATGAAGGTAGAAAATATAACTTCAGGAATATGTTCAATATTTCTAAAGAGAGCGAGGGAAGAAAGCAGAAAACATGTACAGAACTTCAGCCTTTAAATACTACAAACTGCTGAAATATGTACATCACATTAAATCAACAATGGAGCCCCTCTGGTGAGAGCAATTTATCATTAGAGAGACATGGATTATGATAGATGATGGGATGTGGGAGAGACTGTTTCTATGCATGAGTCTGAAGCTGTATCTGCTCTCGTGAAACATTAAGGTTGCTATACCTGGGAGAGTTAAAAAGGGATTTAGTAGGGCATATCCACCCTTGCATTATGCTTCCCTTTCTAATATTTACATAGACAGGCACTCACAAATGTGTGCCTGCTAAATGTTCTTGCCTTGACTCTTCCAACAAAGGTAGACACCTTTCTGGGCTAGTCCGATTTTCTGCCACGCACTGTTCCGCTTTCCATTGTGCACCTTCACTGTAGCATGTGTGGTTTTTTTCAGAGTCAGTAAGAATTGTTCAATTTTGATTTAACCTTTGAAAAGTAGTCCTTCCACAAAAATATCATAGCAACTGTGTATCAAATAAAAAAACCCCTAAATTTCCATGTGAATAGTTGCCTTTCCATATCTCTCAGTTGATTCCCTTTTGTGTTGCTAGAACAATTTCTTTAAAATACATCACTAACATCCCTTTCCTATGGTGCTTTGATTATGAATAGATTTTTGTTGTGCTTAATTTTGCATTTGAAAGTTGTCTTATTTTTCGTTACACTTACTTGTTTTTTCCATCTGTGGTCCTTCCTCCTATTTTAGGACTGTAGAGAGATCCTCAGCAGAATTAAGTTGGAATAGCTCTGCTGATCTCAGAACAAGTAGGGCAGTTTACACACACAGAAAAAAGCAAAACTTCTTTGCACCTGGACACAAGAATTGGGTTAACACATAACGGATCACATCTCGAATGTAAAAATCCTCAAAAACCACAGAGAGAAACTGCTATAATCATTACCTTAAGAGTGAGAAATTTAACTAAAAATACATTTAGGCTAAATTTCCCATGTTTCAAATAACTTTCTCTAGATTCACTGATTTCTTGTTTGTATGCTCCTTCTACTATCTATCTGGTTTCAGGTTTACACCTTCAGCTTTGCCTCTCATTCATGTTTTCATAGCTTTCAGCTTTTTTTGTCAACCACTGCTGCAGTTATTGAGGTCTTGTTCTTCGCATGAATTTAAAGATGCATGGTGGTATTCATTTTGCCTAGTCTGGCTGCCCCAAGCAGAGATGGGTACATCTTAGTTGGTCCCTCAGAATCTCTTTATCAATAATTCAAAAAATAACTAGCTACATAGGATTACATTCATTTTATCTTAAGAAAGACAAGTCATTCCCGTTATCTAATTCTCATGACAAATTATCAAGGAAATAAAGACAGACTAACTTATACTCAGAGATCCAGCTTTTAGATTCTTCAGTGTCACAGATTCCACCTCTAATTTTCTTTTTTTTTTTTTCATTGTTTATTTTTTCTACATCACTTCAAAATTTATCTTGCAGGTAACTCTAAGAGGAGAGGTGAGGTATCAATGTTACAAACACTGCTCTGCCTATGGCTAGAAGTTCCTCAGAAAAGTGTATGTAAAGTGAATCAGACTGCAATCTGTCCTGCATTTTTTGGGTAGGTTTTTTCATGGGTGTTTTCTTTTTTTTGTCCCTACTTCATGTTCTTTTTTCTTGGTTCCAGAATTTGTGTTGTCCCAGAAGAGCACAGCTGTCAGTTTTCAAATCAAAACTCAGTCTTTAACATAGCTGTGTCTCAATCGATTAGTATCCATAACACTAAGAAAACGTGTTTCTCAATGAGAACAACGAGCAACAATGCTCAAGATGTGGAGTGAATATGTATATATGCACATGTATCTATGTCTCCAACAATAAGAGGTTTGTGGAGGATTTTCAGCTGACTAGTCTGAGTTTCAAAAGGACTTGTCATGTAGATCATCAGTCATTTGGAA
Source organism: Nyctibius grandis (assembly GCF_013368605.1). Lineage (NCBI taxonomy): Eukaryota > Metazoa > Chordata > Aves > Nyctibiiformes > Nyctibiidae > Nyctibius > Nyctibius grandis. Next base: position 44,199,851 of record NC_090659.1, read on the forward strand.
TACTTTTGAAAACACTTCATTCTTTTCCCCTGAAGCTTGCTCCCAAACTTTCATTCATCTGTTCCTTCTGGCACAAGCCTGTGTGGGAGCTGCAGTCCACTCAACCTACACAGCCAGAAAGCTTAATACACATCAGGAGCAGAACATTTTGGAAATTGCCTATTATCCCTTTCCCAGTAGAGTCAGTCTTTTACCCACTTAGCTGCCACATTCAGAAGTCAAACGCCTTTATTATGATCGCTCATTGCCAACAATGTGCTCTGCAGTGTGCAATATATAACACTGCAGGAAGAGTCTTCTCTGGGGACAAAGTGTGTTGTTCTCCAGCTAATGACATGCAGTGAGACTGTAGGGATTTTGAAGGCAAAATATCTTCTTGGGCTTTACAACTACAACAAGAAAAAGACCGAAGTCTTTTGAACCAGACAGTGCAATCCTCACAGCTCCGTATTAGAGCAGGTGTTACATTTGTTTTGGATGTTCTTTTGTGGACACAATTCTAGACACTTTCCAAAATAAGTCAATACTTACATTACACTTTGCCATTGTTTGCTTGTTTACAGAGGCAGACATTGTCTTTCTGTATATTATAAGATGGGAAGTAAGAGTTGCAGAGAAGGAGTAATACATTCTTTATCATGTGATATGCCAATGACAGAAACCGAACCTGTGCTTTTAAACAGTACGCTGTCAGTGTCCAGAAGCTACATCCTTTCAAATGATGGTGCTTTGGAAGCAACGAAAATGGAAGCAAGTTGTATAGTGGTGCAGTGTCATACTAAAGGTGTACTGTACACATATTAATGCAACTGCATCATGCCAGTGAACTCAAAAAGCCTACTGAACCCTGTGCTGAAAGACAGCAGTTGTATTGTCTGTCATCAGCCTGTGCAGATGAAGTGATCGTCCCTCTGTACTCGGCACTGGTGAGGCCACACCTTGAATACTGTGTCCAGTTCTGGGCCCCGCACTTCAAGAAAGATGTTGAGGTGTTGGAGCGAGTCCAGAGGAGGGCGACCAAGCTGGTGAGGGGTCTGGAGGGTATGACCTACAAGGAACAGCTGAGGGAGCTGGGGTTGTTTAGCCTGGAGAAGAGGAGGCTCCAAGGTGACATTATTTCAGTCTACAACTACCTGAAGGGAGGTTGTGGTGGAGTGGGAGTCGGCCTCTTGTCCTGGGCAACTAGCGATAGGACAAGAGGACACAGCTTCAAGCTTTGCCAGGGGAGGTTCAGGTTGGACATTAGGAAGAATTTCTTTTCAGAAAGGGTTATTAGACATTGGAATGGGCTGCCCAGGGAGGTGGTGGAGTCACCATCTCTGGATGTGTTTAAGACTGGACATGGCACTTAGTGCCATGGTCTAGTTGCCATGGTGGTGTCAGGGCAATGGTTGGACTCGATGATCCCAGAGGTCTCTTCCAACCTGATTGATTCTGTGATTCTGTGATTCTGTGATATTTGGAAACATTTGCAAGAATCTGAAATTTCCAGTGCTACTTCTGCTTTTGTCTCTTCAGTTACTATAGATTAACACACCAACCACCTGCAAAATACTTTATCCTGTTGCTCTTTACAGCTAATGTACTTGTACTGAACTTTCGCACACTTGATTCACATTAGTTCTCAGTGTCATGGGTTAGATCTTCATTTCACTGCAAGATATGAGAGAACATTTTGGAATAGTTACTGAAGAAGAGATCAAGGTTGGGTTTGGCAAATGTAAGATAGCTACTGTAACATCAGCTGGCAGTAAACACACTTATCCTAGCAGACGAAAATAAGAATATCTAAAGGTGCTATTTTGCAACACCGCGAATGAAAAGGAAACTTAGAAATAGCTATTATTAATCCATTTAGTGATGAATGCTACTATTTTTCAACGGTGTTAAATAATTTTATAAGGGGCCATGGCTTCATAACAGCTTACCTGAGCAGCCCCAGTCACTCTGCAGGGACAGTAATTGCCACATTTGGTAAGAATTAAATACTATCTGACACAGTGTATCATTTTCAAGTGCAGCCAGAACCAGATACTTCTTATAAAGATTAGGGAAATCCTATGACCTTGGAACAGAAAGAGCTTCCCTAGTTATTTTACAAGAGGTTACAGTTAGCTTTGATGCAGGTTTGACAATCTAGTGGTCAAAGTATGAGAGGACAAAATTAGAAATGTATTACAGCGATGTTGACACCAGTAAATGCATTTCATTCACGATCATGTGCATTTCATTTTCTTTTCTTTTGTATATTGGAACACAAGGATAATACTAACCTAGAACAGTTATTTTTTTAAAAATAAGTTGCCCTACGTTGCTAAACTAGCAACTCACTAATTTGTTTATATCTGTTATTAACATATTTTTTCCTATTACAATGAGATCACTATGTCCTGCTTAACAAAGAAGTGACAAGGTAAAAAACATGGCAGAAAAAAAAAAAAAAGTGGAAGACAGTTTTTAAAAGCATTTTGACCACCTCAGGGCAGGATTAGGACAAGAAACCAACATCCCAGGCCTTGTGTCAGGGCCTAGACCATGGACCACACTCTTCTCTGCAACAGCTGGTAATGATGTCAGAGAACAGTCAATCATGCACTTACCCTCTTCTGCTGCAATACAGTAATATTCCTTTGAATTTTAAAGACCCCTGTTGCTCTTTTCTTCTCTGGATCCAATTTTGGAGATGAGCCACTGTCACTGACAGTAATACTAGACTTAGACAGATCTTGTCCTTTGTTTGTAGAGGGATGCTTTTATTAGAGGTGGAGGGTTAAGTATTAGTATCAGAGAAAAAAAAACCCCAAAACCCACAGAGCAGGAAGATTTGGCTGCATACAATTTATTTCACCACTGACAAATTTAGAGGTAGGATCTAAGAGCAACTAGTACTGGATGGTGTTAGATCATCTGATTTGGCTTGCAACTCAAAGTTTATGGAATTACCTTGCTAGAGCACCCAGTTGCAATCCTTTTCTATTTCTTTCTTTTGCATCTCAACTGACATCTCTCTAGAGGATGCCACCTTCATTGGGGAAACTCTTTAACTAGTAACAATTCCGAGTGAGCTGTCAACAATATTGATTTATATTAAAGGAGTATGTGAGTTTTCCCCCTTAATTTCTTTTTATAAATTCATTCTTCACATTTGCAAAATTTCAGCTGTAGAGAATAATCATACAGTACTACTGCGATATCCCTATGCCATACCCCTTCCAAGTTATGATTGGTCTCAATAATGCAGTTTTTGTGACATTGTTCGATCCATTTTTTTAAACAAATAGTATCTTAATCCATAAATGAGGTTTTTTGTGTAACACATTGACTCATTTCCTACCTTTAAGGCTGTTGAAACTTGTGAATATAAGACCTAAGTTCTGAGGGAATTGGTACTCCTAGGGATGAAAGTTGCTATGTAACAGTGCTCGTGGGGAGAGAAAGGACAGGAAAATCTTCTTCTGATGAGTCCCTATGAATACTCCTTTGATCTCTGATAGGTTAATTTCCTGTTAACTTCCCCAAAATCCTGTTGAACCTTAGAGCACAAGAGAGATTTTCCGTGCTATTTTCACTCAGTGTCTGCAATTTATGAATGTTTGTGCATGGGTTCGAAATCCATATGTGCATCTTGAGGAAAGATTGTTTTTGACTATGTTTTAGGTTAAGAAGCCAAAGAGAGGAGTCTGGTTTTACACAGTATCCCCAAATTTCTTTCTAGTTTCTGAAGCAAAATGGCATAATTTCTAATCTACTCAATTAGAGCCTGCTCTAACAGCAGAATCATAAGATGTTTCTCTCTCATTTATTACAACTAAACTTTTATTTCAACAGTATTTTGAACATCACTGTTGTTTCAGGAGCTTAATCTCATTAGTTTTATTTCAATATTGTGCTTTTAGCTTTTTTCTTTTCAAATAAAACCTCTGCAATTTGTCTTGAAAATTATAGTCATAGCCAAATTATTCACATTTACTACCCAGTGAGGCTTATCTTTCAGTTTAGGTAATAGCTTTGGGAGTTTTTGTTTTGGGGTAATCTTCAGACCTTTTCTTCTTTCAGTATGGAAAGGAGGGAGAAGAAATTCACTGTCAAAACTATTCAACTGCAGAAACTTATACAACTGCAAATTTTATGGTGAATTTAACCTACGCTACAGCTGATTGCACAGCTGCTACATGTTTACACTAATGTGGGTTCCAGTTTTCCTTGAAACCCAAGCCCCAGTCACCCATATTCTTATATGTCAGCTGATATTCAGATTCTACTCTTGAGTGAGCCAGCTGGCTTCCCTGGCAGGAAAATGAGGGATTGCATTCAAGTCTTTTCCCTGCTGACTGTATGACTACCAGAACCATACTGATTAAAGCCAGTTCCCAGTGCTCCTCTCATGTCTTCCTATGCCCTCAAGCCCAAACCACATTGTCCATGCTGCCTTGACCTTGGCTTTTTTACTGCAGAAGTTCATACAAGGTGGGTTGCAAGACAGCCCTCTCATTTCTGGGTAAGTTTGCTGTGTACCTTTTATTGTAAGGAGAGTGATTTATACCCCAGAGAAAAATAAAGGCTTCATCCATACTTTGAAAGTGCCCACAGCTGAATGCACAGCATCTGGTGTGAATTCTGTGGCATGAAAAGGAGGCAGTCTCCTGGGAGCTCCTGTGCCTTAGCCAGCAGGGGAGCCACACAGATTTGTTAGTTTGGTTTTTTTTGTTTTTTAAAATCAACTCAGGAGTGTTTACTCCCTGCCATGTTCTACTGTATCTGTGATGAATTGCACAAAACACATAGCAGGGAAGTTACAACTGGGATATCTCACAGCTCAGGCAGCTTTACTAAGTTTCAGGACAAGTCCCACCTGAAGTCTCAATGAATGGGAATCCCAAAATCCAAAGAATGAAAAGAAGACCCTTTCACCCAACTAGGCCTGAAGTCCCAGTGGAGATAATTTTCAGGAACCTAAGGCTCCAGAATTAATTCCATCAGAGGAATCAGGGCCATGTTCATTTCTTCCATAGCCTACATAAATACATTGCTATGTATGATCATTCTGACATTTGTAGAAGAATAGATAGATGTATAGGCTCTGTTTAGCAGAAATGTTTTATGAGGTACTGACTGGTTTGTAGGACCTGGCCTTTAGGACATAAGAACTATTAAGGTACATTAAGTCCTCAGCATAACCGTATCTCCATTGTTCATAAGATATCATGGGAAGCTATTTCTAGGTTAAGTATAAGTGAGGGACACTACTCTGCTTAGTAAGGCTGTACGTATCCCAAATAAATTTCTTCTTTTTTTTTTTTACCCTGTCAGTAATTTGTTGTTGTGTGATTTGAGGCAAATCTCTTAACCCTTTTTTGCCTCAGTTTGCCAAACTGTAAAACAAGTACTGTGGCACTATTTTTCCTTCGTATGACACTGGCTATTGAATTAAATATTATTGACTAGTGAATTCCATATTATTACTTTAAAGAATATTATTGGATTTAAATATTCTTTGTAACTCCTGTCAAGATCCTCATGATCTTTTTGTATTGAAATAATATAAAGAATTTATTATTTTGTTGTTCCTGAATCTTCTTATATTTGCTGAATATACAGCATGTGATATATTGAGACTGCTGAATAGGCTTCTACCACCCACAGAAAGCTCAGAAAAAGTGTAAATTATGTTTTGTGTTAAATTGCTTGTACTTACAGTCTGTACAAGAGCCTTTGTTTTTGGCTAAGGCCAGCGGAAGACTAAAGGAACATTTTTCCCTAAATTTTGCTTTCAAGAGTTTGAAAAAAACTTTTCCTAAATTTTAGCATCAAGGATTCACTCTGAAATGAATTTTATCCTTGGTTTTTCTTCTACACAGCGTTTTTGAGTATCTTCCAGCCAGAGAGCCCATCATAGAGTGCAGGTGATTCCAAGCATGGGGCAGAGAAATCCCAGTGTCCTGGTTTGACTTTGTAGCTCTGTCAAATCTGCCTAAATCTACCCAGACCAGGACTAAGCTTTTTATAGGAAGTTTTGACAGGTCAACATGATTTCTCTAAAATGGGACACCATTTATTATTTATCAATAGATTTAATAAAAGGCTTTGACTCACAAACTCATGTTATTCTTTGTCACCTATAGAGCAGAACTGTTTAAAAAAATCCATAAAATATTTGTTTTGAAATATTCTTTTTCTCCGCTACATTTTACTTGAATCCATCCATATCTGTAGTTCTGTAAAAAAGTTGGATGCAAGTAATATATTGATGAATGTGGATGCCTCATTGTTATGATCTGGGACACAACTCTTCTGCAGTGAAACTTCCTCTTTGGGAAATCTTTTTGTGCTTTGAATAAACTCACTTTAAAATAATTGAGCGTGGTGCATCAGCTAGAGCGTGGCACGGCAGTTTTCGCGGCAGTCTGCGCGGAAGGGCACGCGGGGGGGTGGCACAGGGCAAGCACAGACACCCTACCTGACCCTCAAGGCAGAATGGTGAGCACTTGCCTGAGATCAAGGGCTGCAGCTCCAGCTTGGGGATCTGCACCATTGACCCCAGCTGTGACCGATGCCTCCACCCAGATGGAGCTGATGAAGGGAGAGGCTGGAGTGCAGACCTCAGGCTGTGGTAAGTGCCTTGATCTTTTGCCTGGGGCAGGGATGGGCAGCAGGAGACCTGCCTGCACAGATGTGCCCAGGTGGAGGACCTCCTGCAGCAGGTGGCTGAGCTGTAGGAGGCAGTGAGGAAGCTGTGTAACATCAAGGAGGCTGAGAAGGAGTTGGATAATGGGGTCCAAGCGCAGTCTGCAGTGGCTCTTCAGTCAATGGCCAAACAGCCAAACCCCCTCTCAGCGGCACACTCAGAAGGAAGGGGGGATAAAACTGCAGAAGAGTGGAGGGTTGTAAAGGCAAGAACCAGCAGGAGGAAGAGGCTTCCCCTGAAGCCTGAAGTGTCCCTGCAGAACCCCTAGTGACACACACAGAAGGAAGGGGGTATAAAACTGCAGAGGAATGGAAGGATGCAAAGGCTAGCAGGAGGAAGAGATTTCCCCCGAAGCCTGAGGTGCCCTTGCAGAAGCACTTCAGTCCTCTGCAGTCTGAGGAGGAAAGACCTGCCACATCAGGAGAGATGCTAAAGCCCAGTAAGACAGCCCAGTGTGCTTCCCGTTTAAAGACCAGTGTTACCAAGAGAAGGCGGCGGGTGATAGAGGTAGGTGACTCTCTACTGAGAGGCACAGAAGTGCCCATCTGCCAACCTGATGCACTCTAGAGAGGTGTGCTGCTTACTGGGGGCTTACATCAGGGATGTCATGGAGAGACTACTGAGCCTAGTACAGCCCGCAGACTATTACCCACTGCTGCTGTTTCACATGGGCACCAGTGATATAGCCAAGGGCAGTCCGAGGCGTATCAAGGAGGATTACAGAGCCCTGGGAGTAGCGGTAAGGGACTCTGGGGCCCAGGTAGTTTTCTCATCAATCCTCCTGGTCAAAGGGAATGGGACTAAAACGGACAGTCAAGTTAGGCAAATCAACACATGGCTACAGGACTGGTGCCACAGCCAGGGGTTTGGCTACTTAGACCACGTGACTTGTTTTGAGAAACCTGGTCTTCTGGCAGCTGACAGGGTCCATCTGTCAGAGAAGGGCAAGAGTGTCTTGGGTCATAGGTTAGCCAAGCTGGTAAAGACGGCTTTAAACTAGAGTTGCCGGGGGAGGGGGACCTCAGTCCATCCCAATTCAGCCAGTCCGATGCCAGGGCCAGCAATAGGTGCCCAGAGACTGAAGAAAAATGGCAGGTCAGCAGGAGAGCGCTGGAAGAGCAGAGGAAAGGAATTTCAGGCAATAAGTCAGCTTCATCGGGGGCCCAAATGAAATGCCTCTATGGAAACTCATGGAGCATGGGGAACAAACAAGAGGAGCTAGAGAGGTCCGCATACCTGCAAGGCTCTGACTTTATTGGCATCACGGAGACGTGGTGGGACGGCTCTGATGACTGGAGCGTTGGAATGGAGGGATACAGGCTTTTTAGGAAGGACAGGCAGGGGAGATGAGGAGAGGGTGTTGCGCTCTATGTCAATGACCAGTTCGAGTGCATGGAGGTCTGCCTGGGGATGGAGCAGGAGCCAACCGAAAGCTTATGGGTCAGGATTAAAGGGAGGGCAGGGACGGGAGACATTATAGTGGACATCTGCTACAGGTCACCTGACCAGGAAGACTGAGCAGATGAGGCCCTCTATAGACAGATAGGTGTAGCCTCACATTCACAAGTCCTGGTCCTCATGGGGGACTTCAACTACCCTGCTATCTGTTGGAAGGACAAAACAGCTGGACACAAGCAATCCAGGAGGTTCCTGGAATGCGTGGATGACAACTTCCTTCTCCAAGTGATAGAGGAGCCGATGAGGAGAGGTGCCATGCTGGACCTTGTTCTCACCAACAAGAAGGGGCTGGTGGGGGACATGAAGCTCAAGGGCAGCCTTGGCTGCAGCGACCATGAAATGGTGGAATTCAAGATCCATAGGGCAGCTCACCACCTTGGACTTCAGGAGAGTAGATTTTGGCCTACTCAGGGACCTGCTTGGGAGAGGCCCTTGGGATAAAGCCCTGAAGGGAAGAGGGGTCCAAGAAAGCTGGTTAGTATTCAAGGACCACCTCCTCCAGGCTCAGGAGCAATGCATCCCAACAAAGAGGAACTCAGGCAAAAATATCAGGAGGTCTGCATGGATGAACAAGGAGCTCCTGGATAAACTCAGGCACAAGAAGAAAACATACAGAGGGTGGAAGCAAGGGCAGGTAGCCTGGGAGGAATACAGGGAAATTGTCCGAGGAGCCAGGGATCAGGTTAGGAAAGCTAAAGCCCTGATAGAATTAAATCTGGCCAGGGATGTCAAGGGCAACAAGAAATGATTTTCTAGGTACGTCAGTGATAAAAGGAAGATTAGGGAAAACATGGGCCCTCTCCAGAAGGAGACGGGAGACGTGGCTACCCGGGATATGGAGAAGGCTGAGATACTCAATGACTTTTTTGCCTCAGTCTTCACCGACAAGTGCTCTAGCCTCACCACCCAAGTTGCAGAAGGCAGAGGCAGGGACTGGAAGGATGAAGAACCGCTCACTGTAGGAGAAGATCAGGTTCAAGACCATCTAAGGAACCTGAAGGTGCACAAGTCCATGGGCCCTGATGAGGTGCATCCACGGGTCCTGAGGGAACTGGCAAACGAAGTTGATAAGCTGCTATCCATCATTTCTGAGGAGTCGTGGCAGTTTGGTGAAGTTCCCAGTAACTGGAAAAGGGGGAAACATAATCACCATTTTCAAGAAGGCAAAAAAAAGGAAGACCTGGGGAACTACAGGCCAGTCAGTCTCATTTCTGTGCCTGACAAGATCATGGAGCAGATCGTCCTGGAAACTATACCGAGGCACATGGAAATCAAGGAGGTGATTGGTGACAGCCAACATGGCTTCACTAAGGGCAAATCGTGCCTGACAAATTTGGTGGCCTTCTACGACAGGGTTACAGTGCTGGTGGATAGTGGAAGAGAGACTGATGTCATCTACTTGGACTTGTGCTAAGCATTTGACACTGTCCTGCACGACATCCTTGTCTCTAAATTGGAGAGATATGGACTTGACGGATGGACCACTCGGTGGATACAGAATTGGCTGGATGGTAGCACTCAAAGAGTTACGGTCAACAGCTTGATGTCCAAGTGGAGACCAGTGACAAGTGGCGGTCCTCAGGGGTCGGTTTTGGGACTGGTCCTGTTTAACATCTTTGTCAGCAACATGGACAGTGGGATTGATTGCACCCTCAGCAAGTTTGCTGATGACACCAAGCTGTGTGGTGTGGTCGACACACTGGAGGGAAGGGATGCCATCCAGAGGGACCTTGACAGGCTTGAGAGCTGGGCCTGTGCAAACTGCGTGAAGTTCAACAAGGCCAAGTGCAAGGTCCTGCACGTGGGTCGGGGCAATCCCAAGCACAAATACAGGCTGAGCGGAGAATGGATTGAGAGTAGCCCTGAAGAGGAGGACTTGGGGGTGATGGTTGATGAGAAGCTCAAAATGAGCTGGCAATGTGTACTTGCAACCCAGAAGGCCAATCGTATCCTGGGCTGCATCAAAAGCAGCGTGGCCAGCAGGTCGAGGGAGGTGATTCTGTCCCTCTACTCCGCTCTCGTGAGACCCCACCTGGAGTACTGCATCCAGTTATGGGGCCCCCAACATAAGAAGGACATGGAGCTGTTGGAACGAGTCCAGAGGAGGGCCACAAAGATGATGAGAGGGCTGGAGCACCTCTCCTATGAAGACAGGCTGAGAGAGGTGGGGCTGTTCTGCCTGGAGAAGAGAAGGCTCCAAGGAGACCATCTAGCAGCCTTCCAGTACCTGAAGAGGGCCTACAGGAAAGCTGGAGAGGGACTTTTTACAAGGGCATGTAGTGACAGGATGAGGGGGAATGGTTTTAAACTGAAAGAGGGTAGATTTAGATTAGATATTAGGAGGAAATTCTCTCCTGTGAGGGTGGTGAGAGACTGGAACAGGTTTCCCAGAGAGGTTGTGGATGCCCCCTCCCTGGCAGTGTTTAAGGCCAGGTTGGATGGGGCTTTGAGCAACCCAGTCTAGTGGAAAGGTGTCCCTGCACATGGCAGGGAGGTTGGAACTAGATGATCTTTAAGGTCCCTTCCAACCCAAACCATTCTATGATTCTATGAATTCCCCATTTTTTTGTAATACTAATTAATTTCTGTGACAATATCACCCATGGCAAGAAAATGTCTACTGTACTTGAAGATACAAAGGTAATATCTTATCTGCTATAAAATTACTATTCATGTAATTCATTACTATCTTCTGGTCAATGCAAATTGAAATGCGAAAATCCAAAGAGCCTATATAAACCATACTTTATGCTTCATGTAGCTAAAGGAACATTATCGTGAGATATTAACAAAACTAGAGCTTTTTGTGTAACATTAAAACATCCTCTATGAATCACAGTTTCTTGATGTGGGTGGTGTTTTTTTATATTATAAGTACAAATACATATTTGCAAATAATACAGCATCTTCAGTTGTCCTTGACAGCAACACACATTACATTTAGAGGATGGAGCCACATGTCTCTCAGAGGATTCTGGCAGTATTTCATGTAGCTGAGGAGATATTCAGAATTAGCCTTGCACTGTACATTGTTCCCTGTCCTTCACTGACTGAAGTACTAGCACCAAGTACCCCAGTAGGTGGAGAAACTTTTTTTTCTAAGTGAATGTGTCCTAAGAGACAGGATCGTAAAAGCGTACCTCAGGTCATGTATAAACAAGCTACTAGCTGATAGAAAAGTGATCCATAAAATAAATATTCACAAAAACATAGTGTATAAACTCTAACGCTCTTCAGTAAATGACTGAGATTGATGAGAAATAAATTAAGCTGGTTTTAGAAAACCCAGCGTTATGGAGAAATGCACCCTGCGGGTGGAATTTGCTTTTGTATTACAGATACTATTTTGCTTTTACTTTAGGTTAAAATAGTAGCAATATCAAGTTAAAGTATTCAGAATGACTTATTTTTAAAAAGCAGTAATAATGCTATGAGAAAATGGAAAATTAGGTTTTTTGCTTCAATCTCAGTTGAAAGGTTTCTGGAAAAGGAGGGGAATGAAACTGAAAAACAAGTCCAACATAATTTTCATTTAAGTTACGTAGTTAACCTGGTCTGACCTCAAGCAGACCGTACTTTGAGCAGAAGGTGAGACTAAGTAACCTCCTGAGGTCATTCCAACCTGAATTATCTTACAATCCTATGATTTAGATATGATTTTCCACAGACTTTAAATGGATTTAATACAGATCCTTTTATCTGCTGGACCACTTCTGAATTATGATCGAATTTCTATAAATATCGTATAAGACTGTCATCAGAGATGTTATTTAGGATTAATGATGTAGCAAATTGCAATACTGATTTCACACCTCTTTCCAGCATCTTTGCAAGGCCTAATTAAAATGTTCACGAGTGTCTGTACTATGGATTTGGGAAGCCCTAAGACCTGAAACTCACACTATTACTATTGAGAAAAAGGGTTTATTCCCTTCTACTTGGTACTGATGAAGTTTCTTTTGGAATATGATCTCCTGTTTTGGATGTCCAGTAGGCCCCTGGAGACTTTGCACCAGGAAGTGAAAATGAGTCAAAACAATCACCTCTCTGGTAAATCTTCCTCTCTCTAACACCGCATAGATTTATGAGCAACCTCTATACCAATCAATAAAGTGGACTAATATAGTTCATGACCCACACAGCCCAATTAGTCTAAGCACTGTCCATGTCCAAGCACCTTCTGAGAGGGTGCTAGATAGTCAAGGTCAAAGATGTCCTGGAAATGGTGCTAAAAAATCAGTAATATGGATGCCCATTTGACAGCATTTGGGGCTGTGATCTGTCCATATTTATTTTACAAGTATAGATATAGCCAGAGTTCCAACCAATTCAATGATTAGCACTAATACCTTTACACTGAGAGCACACATACATCATGAGGAGTATCACAAACTTTTCTTTATACATTTCTAAAACCAATTTAAAAGAAAAAGGTGGAGAGATAAAGATTAATCATTATAACAGGCACTTAAACAACTCTCTGTAAGAGCTGTGAAACAGTAGTGATGTCAAAATAGGAAACTAGGTTTCTTAAATACTCCTCCAAAAAGAAAATAAATTAAGATAGTGAGTCAGAAGGTATGTATGTAACTATTATTAAAATGTGATTAATGTCTAAAAATACAACATAGTTTGCAGAAAGAAAAAGGAATGTCATTCAAACAACAATGCTGGAAACAGGAGGTGGAACAGCTGGGTGAAGCTCAGAGTTTTGAACGTCTGCGATCACTTACCACTGTTCTTAGCCACAACACTTGGGTTTAGATCCAAACGGCTCCAAAACTCAGCCCTGTCAGTGTGTAAAAAGCTTTTAATTGAAATTCTGTTATCAAGTGTCTGTCAGAGAAGTTGGTGTGGCAGCTTCAGTTTCATAAATAGTTGTTAGCAAAAGATGTGTTTATTTTGTGAGACCGAGATCAAATGCTAGGGACTTCAAGGGAACTGATAATCACTAGAACTATGTTTGTTAAAGTTAGCTGTGTTAGCATCAACTCAGCAGACTTTAATTATCAAGTCTACTTCTTAGGCAAAAGAAGGAACTCCTTAACAGTTTTAAGGAAAACAAAATAAAAGTTAGGATTTGGAGGTCTATTTCCACCATTGTGAGCACTGGATTAAGGGATGGGTCATGGCTGAGTGCTTCCTAATGTCCTTGCTCCAAATGGGGATGAGACGGAAAGAGGGACATGAGATCTCCATCAGGGCTATAAAAAAACAACACAACAAACCAACACTTTAGCATTTGGAAAATGTTTTAGCAAAATATTTTAATGTCCACTCATTCCAGACACTTTCTTTACGTATTTGCATGAATGCCATGACCTTCTTACAGGTTCCAAATCTTATGACTGTGTCTTGATTTCCATTTTTAAAATTCAGCTTGTGTTATCTCAGTAGAAATAAGTTTCTTTTTTGTTAGGTTAATTTCCTATCAACTCATTCCTCCTTTTTTTCCAGTCTTCTTATGTTTGATTGACAAAGATTCCTTTTCCTTGATTGCAGCTGAAGTTAAAAAAAAAAAAAAAAGTCAGGCAAACTCATCTGACAGAGAAAAATTGCTTGGCAGCAAAGAGACCAGGAATATCTTAAAGGCTTCACATTAAACCACATCATTGCTTGATTTAAAGATTTCTCTAACTAACTGAATACAACTACTAAGGTACTGAGACTCAGATCAGATTTTCACATATCTTACATCTAAGTAGTCTAAATTATGTTGAACAGCTGGGTATAAATAAAATAAAGAATTAACAAATACTGGAACATGAAAAACAAGGTTTATTTCAATAACCAGTTTTAATCCTTAAACAGCTATAAGTAAAAATATATAATTTTAATTACTTCATATAAGAAAATTTGTTTTTGTCATTTTAAAAATTAGTCTCAAAGAATAAAAGTTGTTTTACCTGGAAAACTAATATGTATTTTTTTAACTGTTTAGTAACTTTAATATTTCTTTAGGCTGTTTTTGTATTGTATTATAACAAATGTACTATGCAAACCAATATTTGAATTGAGTGGTGGAATTCCAGAATATTACTTAAGTTCAGTTTTAGTATTTTTTTACGATAAGGAGTAGTACTCCCCTGAATCTGGAAATAGACTGAAAATAGTATAAATAGAGTTTTTGGCTTAGTACAGGTGATTTTCAAGCCACTGCATTTAGTTCACACTTACTATCAACTGTCTCTAAGATGGAAGTGAATTTTATGTGGTAGCTCCATAGAAACTATTGAAGTGCGGAAATATGTGAATTTCATATTGATTTTGAGACTTAACCCATATTCCTCTGAGACTTCCTAACACAGTAAAATATTTTAGCTTTAGCCTGTTAGCTTCATGCTATCAATGCTTGTCACCACTTTTCTTCAGCTTTAAACCTCTTGTTGTTTTTAAGTCAACAAGTTGCTTGGTATATTATTATTTTTTTCTTTAGAGAGATTCTGAAAAGGAAAATAAATAGTGCAATTCAATATCTGAAAAGAAAGACAAATTGTGGGGCAAAGTCCAACTGGCGGCCGGTCACTAGCGGTGTTCCCCAGGGCTCAGTTCTGGGGCCGGTGCTGTTCAATATCTTTATAGATGATCTAGACGTAGGGATTGAGTGCACCCTCAGCAAATTTGCAGATGACACCAAGCTGGGTGGGAGTGTTGATCTGCTGGAGGGTAGGAAGGCCCTGCAGAGGGATCTGGACAGGTTAGATAGATGGGCCAAGACCAACGGCATGAGGTTCAACAAGAACAAGTGCCGGGTCTTACACTTCGGCCACAACAACCCCATGCAGCGCTACAGGCTTGGGGAAGAGTGGTTAGAAAGCGGCCCGGTGGAAAGAGACCTGGGGGTGCTGATCGACAGCCGGCTAAACATGAACCAGCAGTGTGCCCAGGTGGCCAAGAAGGCCAATGGCATCCTGGCCTCTATTAGGAATAGTGTAGCCAGCCGGTCTAGCGAAGTGATTGTCCCTCTGTACTCGGCACTGGTGAGGCCGCACCTTGAATACTGTGTCCAGTTCTGGGCCCCGCATTTCAAGAAAGATGTTGAGGTGTTGGAGCGAGTCCAGAGGAGGGCGACCAAGCTGGTGAAGGGTCTGGAGGGTATGACCTATGAGGAACGGCTGAGGGAGCTGGGGTTGTTTAGCCTGGAGAAGAGGAGGCTCCGAGGTGACCTTATTTCAGTCTACAACTACCTGAAGGGAGGTTGTAGTGGAGTGGGAGTCGGCCTCTTGTCCTGGGCAACTAGCGATAGGACAAGAGGACACAGCTTCAAGCTTTGCCAGGGGAGGTTCAGGTTGGACATTAGGAAGAATTTCTTTTCAGAAAGGGTTATTAGACATTGGAATGGGCTGCCCAGGGAGGTGGTGGAGTCACCATCTCTGGATGTGTTTAAGAAAAGACTGGACATGGCACTTAGTGCCATGGTCTAGTTGCCATGGTGGTGTAAGGGCAACGGTTGGACTCGATGATCCCTGAGGTCTCTTCCAACCTGATTGATTCTGTGATTCTGTGTGTGTGTGTGGGATCAGCCACTTTGCAAAATTTAGTTGAAATAAGTAGAAATATATCTGGTAGCACAAGTTACGGAAATGAATTCTGAATCTGTGTTGGTCCTTTTTTCCAAAAGTCCAAGAAATATTTTGTCTGCCTAAGTGATCTGGGAATTTTGGAAAAGCAATCTGTTTCTGAATATTTTCATCTGATCTGCTTTTGGACTCTCAGAAATTGATAGTAAAGAATATAGGAATAACTTTCATTAAGTTTCTTTATTCCTCTAAAATATTAAGGACAGATATATGAATTGTGGCAAGAGCACATATCGTGGGGATTCATTTGAACAAGCAACTAAGACCATCAGGGTCTTGTTAGCTAATTTGAGCTATTTTTCCATAGTCTGCCTCCTCCATTCTTACTCGATGTCTACATAAAATTATAACCTAAGAAAATACACTGTAATTACTTGAAAAGACTGGTTTTGCAGAATCTGTAAGTTTCCCTTATAACAAGTGTCAAAAACAAAACAACAAAAAAACAAACCAAAACAAAAACTGTTGTAGTTAAATTTAGATGAAATCAACAAGGGTCACTTTTGCAGCACGCTTGTATCCTTTTTCCCTCTTCTTCTCAAAGGTCAAGAGGGTGCAGGATGCTCCTGACAGTGGGACAGGAGTTGGCGGCCAGGGCCCACCTGGGCTTTGTTTCCAGTCACAGGATGGTTAAGGTTGGAAGGGTTCTCCGGAAGTCATCAAATGCATTTCAATGGAAATATTGCCAGTTACATCTTTCTTTTCTCTCCACTTACTGCCAATGTGTATAAAATACATTTAATTAATGAATGTAAATTTAAAATAAGAATTTAAAATTACAGGTTAACAGGACAGTGAAATCACAGATTCAATAAAATTTATATTTTCTTTCAGTTTAGCATGTATCCAAGACATAATGTGAGAATAGCAAAGAAAAAAGCTAATGAAAACATTTCAGAAGACAAATGCAGAAAAAACTGGGAAAGTCAGAAGTGGAAAAAAACCTCTGGAAAAATTGTATGTATATATGTATACCACAATTTTGTTTTTTTTTTCTTGTAATACTATGTTTTCCAACCTTTAGATTTTTCTTCACAAATATTTTTTTAAATTCTATCATTTGTTGATACTTGACATTTTGGGTCACGATTTTAGGTGAAGATAAGAATAAAAGAATAGCAGACATAAGTGATAGGATGACTGTGTATTGCAGCCATGACTCTTCTTTTCAAATATTCTACCTTTTTAATTTTTATTGTTTTTGTAGGTTAACTAGCACGTCTTTTAAACTCATGTAATTTGCCTGATTGCTTATACATGCAACAGTAGAATAGTTGAAGACTAATATTACTCTGTAGCAGCAGACCATGTTGTAGGGCAACTGTATTAGTTCATAGCTGTGTTCTTACTGTGTTTCTTCAAGGTGCCATTATGCTAATTGGTCACTTGGCTATGTTTTTCTCTTACTTCTGGCTTTGTTTTTTGTTTTTTTTTTGTTTGGTTGGGTTTTTTTTTTGCTCCCATAACTATTACGTTGTATAACAAAAAAACATTAAATGAAACAGCAGAATAAAACAAGTGTAGTGGAATTCCAGCTGGTGAAGCAGAGGAAGTAGAAAGGTATTGTTAGTCTTGAATAATGTCTTCTTTTCTAAAGTGTGTTTGGAATCATTTTTGAGTTTAAAACTGCAAGCACTTTTTGGATTTAGTATAATAAAAATATTTTTATTCAAACTGCTGAGAAAAGTTTATGTTTCTGAAGTTCTTTTTAGTTACTGGTCTCTAAAGTCCACAGTAGTAGAAAGGAAATACAAAAAATACTATCTTTCCCTTTCTTCTTCCTACCCAGTTGGAAAGACACACCAGAAATTTAAACTCCCATAGTATGATGAAATATGATAAAATGTAACATAATTTTCTCAAGGTATCTTGTCTTTGAATAAACTATATGTAATATAATAATTATTCACTATAGTGTGCAAAGCTTATACCTCCAGAATTACTACACCATGAATCTCAAAAATTAGAAGCTGATGCCTCAGCTGGTTCAAGTCAGATACCCCAATGAACTTTGCTGACTTAAGTGAGTCCTAGTGAATATTCTTCTCTTTAATAATCTTTTTTTGGCCTTCAGCATAGTTTGAATTAATTCACAGAGATATTCTGAAGAGGGGAAGTTCATACATCTCCAACTTAAAAAAAAAAAGAAACAAAACCAGCTGCCAGCTGTTCCTTCAATGTGTGAACATTGCTGCCTTCTTGGAGCCCATGATATAGTGGTCCTATGACAAAATCTGATACTGAAGTGTGTTCTATATATAAATAGATTCTAGGGTGGGATGTGAGACATGGGATATCAAGCCATATTGGCTAAGATGTTTCTATATAAGAGGAGGAAGAGTTTTCAACCTAAAATTGTTTAGAATAAGATGAGCATGAAAAGTTAAAGAGCTGCATTCTGACTTGCAATATGACAATCTCCCGTGAAAAAAACCTTAGAGATGAGAGAAAATCTACAACTCAAGCCACCTTCTCTTTTCCTCCAGAGTTACACAGTCTTCTGATTGGGTCAAGAGAAGCCAGATTTTGTTCAAATTATTTATTTTCACACATATCTTTTTCCTTGGTATAACTTTTTTAAATAAATCAATTCAAATTTTACAATGCTCATATTTAGAATAGCTTAGGTACTAAATTATATTTATATAATTTTCTAGTATATTATTGTGTCAGGCTATGAACAGCAACTGCAGGCATAAGAGCTATGCAATTCATCACCCATTAAAGGTCTGACAGTCAACACCTTCATGTTATTACAGTTAACCAGCTCAATGGTTGATCAAATCTGTAAAGTTCATCTGGCTGTTTTCCAAAAGTCTGTTTTATCTAGACCAGTGCAACAGAATAAGCACAAGTAGATTATAGGTCTGTCATTCTTTGAGGAGGAATGCAACAGTGAAAACAATGGGTGATAGTATGTCTTTGATTTGGTTTCTTAATAGTTAGTTTAATGGTTATGTATTTTTTTTAACTCATAAATTTTTGTTACAGTGCTCAAACACGATAATAATGTTGCAAGATTAACACTGTCTTTAAGGAATTGTACAGAGGATGTGTACAATGTACAGGCATTTAGATTCTATCAAAACTAAAACCATCCTTGACATGTTAGATTGGAAAACAAGTTTCTGAAATAACACCAGAAACAAGAGAAGTTCTTATTTCAGTCCCATTCTCAAGAACTGAAACAACTCAGAGAAAGATTGATATCAGAAGGGGTACACAGGGGAGGAACTTGGCAGTTCTCTCCATCTTTGCTCATCAGGCTCTAATTTCCTTAGACTCCCATGTTTAAGTGAGATTCTCAGTTACTCAAATAAGTAATACATGTATCTCATCTATAATCCCCTAGCAGGTATCTACATCTCTTGCTCCAATAAATAATACCATAATGATGGAAGTCTACCACGAAAACAATCTGTTAATGTAGGTGTTGATCCTGAGGGGTCTAGACATGTCAGTGAGGTACCAAAAAGGCAGGAATCTGTCTCTGTGGCTGCTTCTTGAACTACAGCATTTCAGATCTTGCCCTACACAAAGTGACAACTACCCACCACCATTCTAAAGTAAATAGGCTGCAGATCTACAGTTCCTCCTTCTCAGCACTTTTCCTTGAGAAGAAAACTTTTTGTAGTCAGCCAGTTTCTAGAGGATAAGAAAAAAAGCCATTCTGTGATTATAGTAATAGATTTCCAGTGTGACCTCTGACTGATTATTCCACCTGTCATCAGTGCTTTTCCAGACAGCAGGTCAGAGTGGCTGCTGACATAAAGCTTGGAAACTTATTTTCGAGTCACTGCTCATGTTCTTAAAACCACAATGAGTTCAGTTTTGGTAAAACATTTCACTTAAAACCTTAAAGTTTAAAGTCTGCAAAGCATTTATGCAAGTGTTTAATTTTAAACATGTGAATAGTACCATTAACTTTGACGGTACTATTCGCATACCTACAGCTAAGGGCATGCTTAAGTGCTTCTCTAATAACAGTGAAGGAGGGGGAAAAAAACACATGACCTCCATTTATTTTGTTGCTTCATTATTTTTTTATTTATAGGCTCCTTTGTGGCATTCATCATCACAATATTGGAGCATGCCAAGAATATTAATGTTGCCATTCATTTCCCTTTGCTTGACAACTGTTACGCTTCACAAAAAAGAGGATTCTATGGAACACTGGATGGCTTCTGTAGGCAATCATGACAAGTTCTTAATACAATTAGGAAAAAAGCTATTAAACTTTCTCACAACCCCCCTGAGACCTTTAAAATGATAGAGATTTGAAATTTAGTGTGTTCTAAGTTTTTCCACAATGCTAATTTTCCTTTATTTTCTTTTGAAAAGAAACACCCCCAAATCATGGAAATTCTTTCTGGAAAATGGAAACCTTGTAATCTTCTCTATTTTACCAAAGTAAACCAGAGGAAGCTGTCATGCTTTTAAAATGTTTGCTTAGAATCTGCTAGTCACTGTGTAATTTCTTCCTTTGCTTTTCCACAGATGGTGTGTTATGGGTCCCGCCCTGAGAACTCTCTCTAGTGTTAAGTGTAAGACACATACATCTAATTCAAGAAATTCATATTGCCTAAAATGTTAGCAAGATAACAGTCCTTCATACAAAATTATAGCCATGCCACAATGGAATAAATTTTGAAATCTAGTCTTTTGTATTCCCTGTTTTGCTTCCATTTGCTCCTTTAGCTAACATTGGAAATGCAAATTTTAATGTCTAACAGTGCTTCAGGCTGATGAATGTGAGAACTAGAGGGCTGAATAAAAGGCAATACCTAGCGTCTCAGGTGGAACTGCTGATTCTCTTTGGCACTCCCCCTGAGTCTGACCCCAATTCATTACTGACAGAAAAGATTACTTAAATGTGCTTTTTACAAATGTTATAAACTGTAATAAACAAAAATGAAATATGACATAATTAATCACTTAGGAAGATTACAAATTCCATCAAGCTAATTGAAAACTAAGCTATATAGTTATCAAACTAGTACTATTTATCAGAAATATTAGTGATAAATTTGGAAGGATGGTCTGTATTTCCTTGTAAGGGTGAGACTTAAGCTGTTGGCATTTTCTGCTGAAGACAACATCCAGTCAGTTAGGTAGGCTTCACAGAATGGATCCTAACCTTAGACTGTTTTTTGACCAGCCGGTGTGGACAGATCTGTGTTTCATCTTTGCTCTGATATACAAACGAACTCTGGTCAAAGAGTTGTACCATCATCATGCTGTAGCTTCAGGTATGTTGAGGAGCAGTTGGTAGTCAGCTCTGCTGATTGTGACCCCCGTCACATCCTGTCAATGCTTTGTGAGTTGGAGTTGAATTATGGGCAGCCAGGCTGGACTGCACAGGCAGAATTAGCATGATATACCTGCATGCATCTGTGAATACATGAAGTTCAAGGTTCCCAGCTCTTTCGTTGTGAATTTTAATTTGGTTTATAACATGGTTAGCTAAATTTGAGTTTGAGATTCTACTGCTGGAGATCATCTAAAAGTTGCAATATTAAACCTCAGTCAGCATTCATGGATTTAATGCTAAGTGTTCAGGAATTTTATTGTTAAATAGTCACAGGTTGTGTTACAGAAACCTTAATTATTTTATTGACCAGTGACTATATTAAATCATAAAGAGATTTTTTTAGCTAATATATGGCAGCTTCACCAAGGAGGAAATAGTCAAACCATATTCAATTCTATTGTATAATCTGCCGTATATATTTTCATACCATTTTTATGTATTTTAACAACCTTGACTTCAAAGACGTTTTGTTGTATATAATGTTAAAATATATATACTTTCTGAACTGGTTGTTGAGAATAAGCAGTGGGTTTTTCCAGTCTGGTCTAATTTTGAAGATGTGCAGCATCAGATTTCCAGTGTGATTCTCATATAAGACTCCAGCAAAGGGAGCACTTTCCATGTTACCCTATTGGAAGGTGTTATGGATTAATGCAAAATGTCAGTCTTATCACAGTTTATGCAATACAGCATGCTACAGTGCATTAGGAGTTGGAATATATGAACGGCTAATGTTCTAATACATTTTTTCCTTAATAAAGGACAAGAAACTAGAAGATTTACATAATCAGGGTTAAAGGTTTCTGTAAAAGCTTAAAATGATGGAAAAGTATTCTTTTTAAACATTTAAACCTGCAATTAGAGGTGTATCCAAGACATACAACTATGATCTTGAATCCCAAAGAGAAATTAGGGCATGTTTTTAGATCAGAGATTTTTATAAAAGATCTTGACTTGTCTCAGCATGGTTTCACATGAGGAGAGATTAGAAACAAAATTTAGAACTTGTACCAGTTCATCTTCTGGTCAGTTCTGTGGTTGAATATTTGAGTCTAATATCTTGTTGCAGTTCCATTTCCAATTTTAATCTCTTCCAAATAATGGACACATAGCTGTCTTTCAGTAAGTCTTTTTATCATTGAACAGGCATATCACAATATGTATCCAATTTATTTTCAAAGCAATCTTAACAGTTTAAATATGTTATACAAGCTGAAATACTTTGACACAAGGTCTTCCATTCCCAACACCTTTTGTTAATACTATAGCTACCACTCAGAAAGTGGTTCAGTAATATCAGAGAGTGCTGTCATAAAACTGTGGGACCCTACAGATGTTAGCTTATAATTTAAGTATTTTTCATTGTTAGTATTTACTACAGGGAGCTTATTTTCTCATTCTGACCATACCATCCTCAGCTTTTGATGTGTGACATGGGATTTAAGAAAATGATATACATAAAATATCTTTTTTACTACTATTAGGCTTTTTAAACCGTACTGTGTGGTGTTCTGCTGCACTGAATCCTATGACAACCAACATTATTTATAACATCTCAAAATTGTTTTCAGAACTGGTGTACAATGTGTAATGAACAAGATATATATTGTATTGGAAATATAAGTTCAGATAAATATCACCTAGTTTTATTAAAAGTAAAATTCCTGCAGGAACAGAAACCTTAAGTACTGGTTTGCTCAAGAAAATCCATTTAGTAAGTCAAGTCATTATAATGCATGTTCTATCTATTTTAGGAGGAAGCTACTTCCAAAACAATGCCAATATTGTGCCTTTCTGGAATCTTGTGCACAAAAAATACTAGTTGATGCTGCCAATTTTAACTTCATAGATAGTATGTAATAGTATCTAGTACATATTAAGAGTTCAGAATAAGTAGATAACACAGTCCTTTGTTTGTATCTTTGTAGAGATTAAGTAGCTAAAATACTAGATCACAGTTATTCCAGACTACTAAAGGTCATCCCTTCTCAGATTAAACTCATTCAAGAATTGAGTTCCAATGACAAAATATTTTTTGACCTTTTTTCTTCTTCATTGATTGTTTTCTTTAGAGACCCAAGATATAAAATATTTATCACACACAAGACTGAAAAATTGGTGTATTTCCTAAAATGAGAAACAAGTATTCCTGAAATGAAATTTTTCTTCATTTTTTCCCCAAACGTTCTCTATGTTATGCATAATCTACATTTCTATTTGAAGTAGTCACTATACTGTATGAAGGCCTTTGCAGTACATTTAGTAATGAAATAGCTCCAAATAAAGGATATATAGGACAAAAGAACTGTTATGCAAATTTCTAGTACTGTAGAGTTAGAAATTATGCTACTGCAACTTCATACTGGAACTTCTCTATTGATTAAGTTTTATAAATCTATGAAGAACTGAAAACAGTAATAGTTTATTGTTGAAAGAATATAAGGAAAATCAGTGTTGAGCATAGACAGTGATGGTTTAAGAATAGGCCTAAGCAAAGCAAGATTTGTAGAAATGTGTTATAGTTTTTATTACCCAACTAAACAGGTGAAGAAAATTAAGAAAAAAAAACCAAATAGATACACTGTCAGCAGTGATATTGATTTGACATAGTTTCTTTCAGGGCTGTGAATCTATTTTTAAACACCTTCCTGATAATCTAGTCTGACCTTGTCTTTAATAGCATATCTAACTTATTCTTAAACAAAATGCCTCGTACATATGAAAGATAACAAGCCTTGGATGATAAATACCATTGTCAATCAAATGTATAATCTCCTTAAATAAGAATGCCAAGTATGTTTGGCAAGATTGTTTATCCATGATGTCATGCAGTTGACATTAATAATGCTTCTCATGTTTAATTCCAGAGAGATATGTAGACCATATCATCCTTCCTGTGATTTTGCTCAACATCCATGTCGAGTTGCCTGCGTTTGTCATTTTTCCAATGTCTGTTCTCTGAAGCTTGTGGAGTACTCTTACACTCTCTTCTGTCGACTGTCACTGATTTCTAAGAGTGACTTTCAACACTTTCTTTTAAAACAATGAAGAGCTACTAATCTAATTTAACATATTTTGAAAGCTGTTCTTTCTTAATGTCCATGCTGATCTACTGTAAAAGTGGAAAACTTGTTATGAATTGTAAGGTCTGAGTACACCCTTAAGACTGGAAATAAAGAGAAGAAATATATATCAAATACTATTTAACTTTTGTATAATTTTAACACCCTTCTTTACCAAAAAAATCTGAATCAGTTTAAAGAATTCTCTTGTCCCTGATGTATATGTTTTTAAATGTTTAATTTAAATGTCATTGCAATAAAAAGGCTTGGTAGAGTCTAGATTTCCATCTTTCATTCCAGCAGTGTGATGTTCATCTGCAGTTGCTGTTCCTTTTTTCTCTTTTCTTTGGAACAGTGGCTTCTTTTCCTAATTTCAACAACGAAGAAGTCATGCAATATTACATGTTCAATAGCTAGCATCGTATATTAACATGTATTTTAAATTTAAGCCCACAAATTTGTATCCAGTGACTACTGTTATGGAATGCTTAAGAAGAGAAAAAGTGTATTTTTATTCTTGAGCATTTTCCTTTCTGTAGGGAAAGATTTTAGCAATTTATGTGTAAGATCATATCTTCTCATCAGAGTAAGTAATTTTAACCAGAATAAGCTACTTTCCAGGCACATTAGTAATAATAGTCTAAGTTTATAACTACAGGATTTGAGAGTGACCATGAAGTTTACGGATTCAGTACCATCAATCAGTAAGACAATCTATCAAGCATGTTACATAATTTGCATAAGAAAATACAGTACTGGTGTGACATTACAGAAAGGTTACCCATGAGATATCATGTAGACAATTTATGGTAGCACATCAATTAAAGAAGCAATGTGAAGTGACACATGCTTGAGACTTGAATTCTAAAAGCATGATTGCATGTTGACCGCTATGGCGACCAAAGACTTGTGAAGTGAGCCTAAGGCATGCTGCAGTCCTTGAACTGAATTAAGTTAATCAGTGTGGGAACACCATTTGCTGTAGGCAAAGGTTACCTGTGTTCAGAAAAGACAAGATGCTGTAGTCAGTGGTTCAGAATTTTGATATCTTTAGACAGAAAAATAGATGGAGATGGAGACAGTAGCTTTTAATCTATGAAACTGGAACATAAACCAAGGTATGTTATTCTAAAGCTAGGCAGTTTCAAAACAGGATCCTTCTATTTCCCCCTTCATTTAACAATGAAGACAATCAGAAGAACAGCTTAGCAAGATCATAATACATTCTCTCTGACTGGAAATTTCGATATGGTCTATGTTAAAATAGGAATCAACATTTTGGTGTGCGTGCCGAGGCAAACATGAGTCTCACAATCACATGCATATAATTTGTAATTTCTCCTCAAAAGGCTGCTTCCAAGAACACAAAGTAGTATAGTTTGACATGAAAGATTGTTACAAATGGGACTGAGAATTGCACTCTCTCTGACCTATGAGTAAATACAGAACAGAGTGTCGAAATTCCACAGCAATGCCAGCATCTGAAATAGAGTCAGATAGCTATAAATGCCCCTTTATTTATTTCAACTTAAAAAAAACCACCAAAGCAAAGAAACAAACAAACAAACCACACCATACTTGAATATTCAACAGCATGGAAAAAAACATGAAATTACTGAAACCCCGATCCATGACCTATAATTTGTTAAGGATAAAGTTTTGCCTGGCATTACTCTGATGTGGTAATTTTTCTTCTTATGTGAAGAGCTATAAATTATGAAAAACTACTTTTGAAGAGTTGTAGCCAATTTCTTCCTTCTTAAAATAATGGGTGCAGGTAGTTGTAGCTGGTTGTTTCCACTGAATGCTTTGGGTTTGACAGGTCTTGTGCTAGGCATTTTACATTGTGTATGTAACAAGAGAACTAACTGTGTAAAAAATTCACATTTTGGAAAGGTAAAAAAAAAGCACAATTTTTAAAAAATTAGTCAAATCAGGTTGTATCAGACCTATAAGGATATAATCTTAATGTTTTCACTGACATCAAGATAAAAGGTACAAGCCCCGTGTTCAAATTAGGTTGTCTGTCATCGTCTTTTAGAAGTACCAGTAATAGTAATTACACTGAACTACTTAAACAAAGGAAGGTAACCAGTTTTTTATCTTTTCCGTCTGGATATAGGACTCAGACTTAATGAACTATTACATGGAAAAATGGGTCTAAGCTAGTTCAGAACCAAAATCCGACATCGTTAATTTTCTCTTCGAAGACAAAATACAAACCAAAAATACACCTACTGGCATTATGTGTCAAAGTTTTCTTTTAGTGCTGATTCACTACAGGAAAACAGAAAGTGTTGTAAAATCCCTGTGAACATTGCTAACTGTGTAGTGGTAACCAATAAATGGTATTTTATTGCTGCTGAGGAACGGGCATTTGTCAACTGCTGCTTTTGAACTAATTGCTGTGATAACAGGTTACTAAACTGAATTCAAAGATTCAGGTGCAGAACCAGCTGCGTTCAGAGGTAGTGGTAGTAAGGAAAAAAATTGTTAGAAAGCCTATTGTCTCATTCAGCAAAATATTAATTTTTTGTTGCCTTTGCCTGGATAAATGTGGATGTTCTTGCTAATTTTCAAGTATTTTCTGTCTTCTAATTCCATGGAGACTTTTGGATTTTTCAGTGCTTTAGTAGTTATTAGACGGCTTGTGAAGTGACAAATCAGGACTGACATATTTTTATCACCAAAAAGCAAGAAACTGGAGAAATATTTAAAGAAAAGCAGCCTGAAACTAGAGGCTCCAGGCAGGAGGGAGCTGAAATGGAGCAGACTTAGGTGAATCCACCCTAAAAGTACAAGGAGTTTTAGCATTAATACTAGAACACTGCTGTCCCAGAGGGAGCAGTGGGCTTTCAAAGCGGAATTAGGAGAGCCAGTCTGACAGTTTAAATACAAGACAATTTAGGGCCTGAGTCATTGGTTCTGGCCTGTATGTAACAGTGTGAAGACGCTCTAAGTTTACATTTCTGTTCAAGATCCAAGGTTATCACTATACATATATACTGTCCTTTTACTGTTACAACTTTTAACATAAAATTGAAATAACAGTGTATTAGTCCTACAGACAGACAGTCTGGGTTATTTAATAGTCAAATGTATTTTTCTCCTTGGATAAGGTATTTGTTTTGAGTCCTGAAAGAGCACTTCCTAGAAGGAGATACAAAATATCGTATAGCTAAAGACACAGTGATATGTTGTGAAGCAGAAACAAAACTAGACAATCTTTCAGGCCATTAATCAAAGTGTTTACAGTTTCTGTTTCAAGGTGGTTGAAAGAATAATAATTATTGAACAAAGAAAGTTAATCTGTTCCTGCAGCTTTCTGTTTCACCAGTGTGGGGATGTTGAATAACCTTTCCTGTCCAGAGCAAAAGAGACACAAGTGTCATGTATTGCACCTGCTACTTCCTTAGAATTGCTTTCTCCCTCATATGTGGCCAGTTTTACAAGCAGTGTGAATGTCAGTTTAAATTTGAGAATGTAGGACTTGTGACTTGAAAAGATACAAGACAGTGGTGAGCATATTACAAATATTATGTCCCTGAAAATCAGAAGAACATGCCTATTTTTTTTTTTAATTAGAAGACAGAACAATTCATCAGCAAGAAACAAAAACCAACTCCAATCTTTCAACTTTCAAAGCTGTGTTTATCATCAGGGAAGATAAAAGCTTTGTAATTACAGCTTCTTAGCATTATGACATACAGTGTGAACTTTATGATATAGGAGATGATGAGCTGTGATGCTCATCTGCATTAAATCCTGTAAATTCAGCTGGGTCACTGACTAATGTCCACTGTGAATGCAGAACTACTTCTTCCGGAATTGCTGGCAACTGTGCTTTAAGAAATTCAGTCTCTGAAGATTGCTCTGTATAGTTTCATACCTAAAATAAGATTGGCAATTTATTATGTCTTCTGTGAATCCTGTAGATCCTGGATATTCTCAGAAAGAAAAATGAGTATAGGAAGGTAAACGAGTTACAAACTTTTGGCAAATACTAAAAATCCAGAAAAATACCATGTAATTCAGACAGCACCAATAGCTATAAAGTGATATGAAAAATATGTGCAGATCAGGGACTTAATTTGGTAGCATACAAAAGTCCTAAACTTCAATGTATAAATTTATCAGTGAATGGCAGAAGAGGCAGCCAGTTTATCATATTTTTCACAAAAATGGCAGCTTTTTCCTCCTTCAGTATACGAAACTTAACAAAGCCCACAAACATCTACTGTCACAACAGTTAGGGTTCTGAGAACGGAAAGACTGACCTAGAAAAAAGAGAAATTACTAAATAATCACAAATTTAGAGAAAAGTTCAGACTTTCAGATACAGGATTCTTAACTTAGTGAAACTCAAGGTTAGTCTTAATTGAGGCATGAAAGTCTTTAGCGGTACAGGATCAGTGCAGTAATCTGTTTTGACCAATGAAAGAGAAGGAAGTAGAAGCTATAGTCTTGTTCATCAGTGAAGAAAAAGAGAAGAGAGATTACAGCAGTACTGCAGAAAATACTTGATAGCTATCTGTCTGATACTTCAGGTTTTTGCCTAAAGCCATGTCAATATCTTTAGAGAGAAGCTAAAATTGAACGTCATTGTTGTTGCAGTACTCTTTGAGACATTTCAGCATTTATTCGTTCTTCAAGCTTGCTCATATGTTCACTCAGAGTTATGCAACTAGCATGTTACATTTTCTTCCTCATTTTTTAAAAAATTTTTTCCAGAAGACTAATTTTTTATAGCAGTCCTTCATGAATAAAATTACAAGCAGCCTTCAGGTGGAATAATTAATATTTACCCATATTTGTGCAAAGATAAGTGAATACACTTTGCATGGTAGTGAATTTCACCTTTTTAGATTAGCATTATTTCTTCACTTGTGAATTTGCACTATTTCTTTACTTGTGGATCTGATAGTAGATTTGAAAAAAATATTAGACAGTATAAACTCCGAACAACCATTGGCCCCAACACAGTCAAATATTTAAGCATGTCTTCAGCTTGAACTGTATTTTTAAGTGCTCTGCTGATATAAAGTCATGATGAATTAAATATTTCTCCTTTTTTTTTTTTTTTTAAGACAAATGTGTAGATTTTAACCAAATGGCTTTGGCCACAAATAAAAATCACTCAGCTTCATGGTCATACATAATGCATTTTTATACAATGTGCAAACTCAGTAACATTTACAATCTGCCCAAAGTCTTCCTAATAAATTAGGTCAAATTAATAGTTGATGTTATCCATACTGACATCAATGAAATTACATTAAAGATTAATATGGCCCACTGCTTAACATTCAGTTTTGAACCTCTAGGGTTAGACAATTTGCATTATGAAGAACTGATCCTGTATTAAGTTTACTTCTGAGTATGTATGCATGTTCTGAAGTCTGATTCAAAATATATATAAATAGATGGATTGATCAACTTTGAAAAGGACAAATTACAGTGATATTAATAATAACCACTGTGAAACAATGTCTCACAAACTGGCTGTCATTTCTTTTTTGGACATTCTGTGAAGGCACAACTTGTTACACACATGCCTATAGTGTGAAGAACACAAAAGGTGAGGTTCAGTTTGAAATAAAGACTCTAACCTGAACTTTAAGGTGACTGTGTATGAGGGGAGAGCAGTGAATATCATCTACCTTGACATTAGCATGATCTGGGAGAGCATCTTTGTATCTAAGCTGGGTTGTTATGCTCTAACTAGGTGGACTACTAGATGGATGAAAAACTGATTGGATTGTTGTGGTTCAAGTTGAATGATTAATGATTCATCCTCTGCCTGAAGGTCAGTTACAAGTGGAGTTCCTCAGGAGTACTAGGAGGCACAGGTGATGATACACTTGAGGGCAGGACCACCATTCAAAAGGAACTTGACAAGCTGGAGGAATGGGCCAACAGAAACCTTATAAATTCAACGAAGATAAGTTCTACACCTGGGATGAACTGAAATTCTACAGTAGCTGGGCTGGGGACTGACTAACTTGGGAGCAGGTTTGCTGAAAAGTGCCTGGATGTCCTAATGAACAACAAATTGAACGTGAGTGAATAGGGCAGTCCTCTCAGCAATGAAGGCTAACAGCACCCTGGGTCGTATTAAAAGGAACATTAGCTGTATATTGAGGGAAGTGATTATTCTCCTTGACTAGGCAGAGACAATATGTGGAATAATGTGCCCAGTTTTGGCACACCAAGGTAGCGGATGGCTGGAGCACTTGCCTCATGAGGAAAGGCTGAGAAGCTGGGAGAGTTGGGCTTGTTCGGCTTGGAAGTTACTTGGCTGACTAGATACAAAGTACATGAATGAGAAGACCATATATAGGCAGTTAGTGCTATTTGAGGGTAGGGTATTTGAGACATCTGTGCAGCTAATATGACATAGGATCTATAGAAAACCTATGTCCTTCTGGAGCAGCAGGTAGAGGTCAGGCAGAATATTATCGGACGTCTAAGAGGGACCTAAGAGTTATGTCTGAGCAACTGGTTGCTAAAACAGTGACTAATAGGTAGTAATAGGACCCCTAGTGACTAATTGGTGGTAATAAGTGCACATAAAAGTAGCAATGATGAGATAGGGTAAGTTGGTAGGTTAGCTGAGAGACACAGTTGTAAGCTAAGCAGTACTTAATACATTTTAATATGTGATGGTCAGCGCTGCCCAAAAAGTATAACTGCAGTCATCTAGGAAAAATGTGCAAGGGAAATAAAAAGCACTGGGAGGATATGCAACTTACTAATAGTTCAATGTACTGTTAATAGTAAATTATTATCAAGAAAATCAAAGAACTGAAAAAGAACAAGAATTGAGGACAGGTTTAGCCAAGAGAGCTTTTATTTCACAAAGCTGTAAGCACCTGAAGGAGAAATTTAATAAGAAGATTTCTCAGCTATAACTGTAAAGTTATTAACTAAAAAATTAATTGTCCTTGTACTACCATAAAAAAACTACAGTTCATTGTGAAGCCAGGTTTCAAATGTAACTTCTCATCATACACCTCAGATTTTGTTACTGTGACCTTTTCTTCAGTGTGCCATAAGTACGTTGGAGGAACACTGGGCATGTACAGAGAATTACTGAGGAGATGATGGCTATCAAGTGTGAAACAAATGGTAAACTATTAATTTATATATCACATTTCATATGAAATAGGCTTTTTGTGTACTTTTGTGTCTTTGAAAAATTTGTGTACAAAATTTAATAAACACAATACTCCGAAAACAAGCACATTAATTTTTCATCAGAGAAAACAGTATATGCAAAAATTAAATCTTACAGGAACTGCTGTATGAATTTCTATTAACATTTATGGTACTGTTTTACATGAGCTAAAAATCATGGCCCCATTTTCTAATATCTAAACATTTTGCCAATGCTATGGTAAAATAATAATACACTTCTGTACAGGAATCTGGGAAATTTTCTGGAAGATAAGATTTATTTCCTAAGAGATTTAGAGTTAGTTAACTAGAACCATGTCACTGAGAAAGAGCATGATTCTCAGAATTAAGGCAGTTCAGGTTAACACATCCCTGAATACTCCTCTTGAATGGCAACTTTTCTAATAAGATCTACTATTCCAGAGCTGATGGCTGGTAAATCTGAGAGCTAGAAAGAAGCAAACAAATTGAAATTATATCAGAAGTCCTAGATGAGCTAAGATCAGCAAAAGAGGTGAAAGACTTTATGGACAGGTGAGAGACTTTATATACAACTAGAACTCGAGAGAGTTAAATTCAAAACTCTTAAAGAAGCCATCCCATTTCTGCACCAGTACTTGCACTGAGAAAAGAGAAAGAATACTATACTCCCCTCTCTCATTTCTTTTCCTTAAACTGGAAGAATTAGAGTGTGTCTTACAAAGTATTTGTTCAATGTGTATAGCAACACCACCGCTGGCTTTCTTTGGGATTGTAGGCATTATTGGCACACAAATAATGAACTGAAGGAGGATGTAGATCCTTCACAGAAAAACTTTTCTGAGAGTCCTATAGTCAGAAAACCATCCATCTCAAGCAGAACTACATCCATGAAATAGCTTCATGTACTACTAGTATTTCCTCCTGATACAACCACAAGATCCAAAATGTAGCTAATTATGCAAGTAAAAAAAGATTAATTCTTTATATATTAATTATGTTAGTGCAAAATGAGTCAAGGAATCTAGTAAATGCTACATCAACAGTTACATATAAAATGACTGTTCAGGTAGTATTACTTTCTAGTAAGGTAATGAAGTATAAGATGGTCTTTCCTTGTCCTTTTCCACCTAACCATGTGGTGAACTAAAAACACTCTCCTTACCACTAAAGCCTATTGGTCTTTATCCAAGTGAGGTTTCTGTGCAATTACCATACATGCATTGCTACTCAGAGAGTGCCATCGCTTGTTTTTTACATGGTTATTCAGAACATACATACCTTTCTCACATGTGTTGTCATTCTCATTGCTCCATGATTATTCATACTCTACCAGTCCATTACATGGCAATCTAGATGAACAAACTTTAACCACATCTGATATGGCCATAAATTCACAAACCCATTATGGCACACATTATGGAGTCTATGCTGGTTCAGTGGTGAGGTGATCTTAGCATATATACATAACCCCCACTAAAAAGTTAACACTTTTGAACAACTGAACCACTTCTGAATAGTTAACACTTTTGGACCAGCACAGGAAGTATATACTTGATCATCACTCAGCAGATTTTGGAAGAGTTATTTTGAATATGGAGCTATGAAGCTAAAGTCATGAAACTGCAATATGGCAGCACAGGAAAGGATGGAAGGGGACTGGAGGTTGGTGTCATCTGGGTCTTTATGACTGTCAGAGCCAGTCTAGTTCTTTCAGAAAATCTTGGGTCTTCAAACTGCTCACCAGGTCTCTAGCTTATTTAAATATTGTTGCCTATGTAATTAAGTGTGGTTTGAATTACAGTTTTAGATGAAATCTAAAGGCAATGCATAGATTAAGGTGTTTTCTTAGACAAGATGATATGAAATAGTGTGGGCAGAAGAGTAGTAATGACTTATGGGTATAGTCTCTTAACATGATAGTGTATATCATAAACTAAATATTTAGCAATAGTCTGTGAGACTGAATATTACTGGAATATGTCCTGGAATGAACCAAGGAGAGCTTTCATGGCAAAGATAATGGCACAGCAATTGTACATGTGTCTGAAATTTTGTTTATGTTGACTATTTCTTAGATCAAAATTCACCTTAATATCTGTATGAATTATTCAAAAATTAATTTGCATCTGACTGTCTGTGAGAAAACATATACAAGAGGACACAGAAATAAAAATAAAAAGCTTATTCAATAGTGCCCATGCTCTGCAAGGCACCTTTGCAGAACAAGAGGGGTACCAAAAATTCTGGCTTGTGTTTTTAAAGTCAGTCCCATTATGTTGAAGCCAGTTAGAAAATCTTTTTTTTCCCCCTTGATATCCGCCAATCATTGCTACCACCTTTCAATTGCTGCTACTGAAAACAATTCCTCATGTATGTGTGGCATGGTCAGTTTTCTGAATTCCGGTTATCCATGACACATTTGACACACAAACTGAGTGTGTATATGACTATAACCCCATATCCACTCTGCAAAAAAAGATCCATTTTGAAGATATAAAATGTATTTCTAACATACTAATTTGTCGTGAAAAGAATCAGAATTTATCAAGTTTCTCTTTGCTACTCTTAAGCTAAGGGCTTTTCAAAGGCATGATGCAAATATGTAATTTTGTAAGCTGTTGTCAGAAGTCATATTGCTTCTGGAGTGGCACCATGTTTAGTTTTCTGGCCTACAGATCATACTACACGTTTGAGTGACTGGCCAGGTTTAGCAGAAACTGAATTCAAACACAAATATACAAGAATTTAATCTGTTCAGTGATACCTGATTTTATCATCCCAATTTTGCTAAAGGGATGACTTTATTCAAAGAAGCTAGGCACAGACATAAATGTGCAAGACAGAGGCTTTGGGGAGATTTGTAATGGAAGAACATTAAACCTGTAGTAAACACTAAGGCTAATATCAGCAAACAAGTCAGAAACATAAGTTAAATGTTAATTTTGTTTTCTGCTCCATATACTATTTTTGCCTGTGTTTGTATGTATCAAAGCAATTTTACATCTCTGAAAAAACTTTTCAGCAATCAAAACTTTTTCCTAAAGTAGCACCTGTAATATTTACAGCACAAACATTTCTGTGCACTCTGGTAATGAGATTCTAAAACAGGAGAGATGAAGGATAAAGTATAATTGCTTTTTTAACTCCAGAGATTCTTGGATAAATTTTAACATCTGGCACCATACTTGAAGCTTTCATGGGAGAAGCACTGTCATGATTCCGTAAGCCCAGGTCACGCTTTCGACAGCTGGCTTGTTTTTGATGACTTTTGTTTCTTTAAAATGAGGTAGTTTTTAACTTGTTTGCTTTAGATAAATTCCTGTGCTACCCTAAAAATAGTTGCATTCAAAAGTAGATATGCTTTTCTTGCTTCCTGTAAAGAGAAAATACACAACTTGCCTTGCTGGAAAGATTAATTATTAAAAATTAATATTTCATAATGCCTAGTAATTTGTTCTCTGAACCTACCGTCCAGAGAGTAGTCTATTACTTTCAGATAAGTGGTCTCTTATATTAGGTGATTATTCTTACGTAACAGTTATAGAGACATTGGCTGGTTAAGTTAAACTTGGAAGATAATTCTTACTGGCACCTTGAAACTTGTGTTATTTATCTTTTTCTTCTTTTAAAATTCAATCATCTGTGTTCAAGAGGTTATCAACTACTACATCTTCCCTTCTTATTAAAGGATATCATATTAATACATTAATATATGAAAAGCCTTACCTCTCTACAGTTATGAGATTAATTTTTTTTTGTTTTATTGACATTTGCCTATAATCTCACGGTTCTCAGTTATGCTCTGGTAATGTGCTATCTTGGTATAAACCTCTAATTAATCTAAATTTCAGTCAATTGCAAAAATTAACCTGTGACAGAAATGAGTTTTGCCTGAGTCATGCTGAACCAAATAGTCCTTCATTAGCAGACAGGTTTATTTTACAGTAGAATAAAATAAGTATTTTAGTACTAATATTTCTGAATAGGAAAATCTGCTGTTCACAATCACTTCTTTTTTTTTGCTCCTGTGTCTCTCCAAAGAAAATTTTCTTTTTTTTTTTTTCATTTTTCACTCTGCTCTCGCACTCCTATTCCCTGAACACTTCTACCAATATGAGGAGCCCTCGGTGACTGTTATGAGTTAATGCTTTGGAAAATGTAATACTAATGGTCATATCTAAGATCACAGATCTTGTCTGCTGAACATAACTATTTTGTTATGAGATAAATTTTTTTTTTTTTAAAGAGCAATGGAAAAAAAAAGTCAAATAAGTCCGGTTCTTGTCTTTCATATGCACAAGGGACCCACCCAAGTTCAAATGCTGTCATTCCTGGATGAAAAGAGGACGTAGAGGCTGGTGTCATTTAAATATTTTATTCCTTACACGTACTACCTGTTTCTCATGAACTGCAGGTAGGGAGTGGGTAGAGACTATAAGGCTCCTTGGATAATGTTATGATAGCTATGAATCTGCTTTTTCAGGTTTTGAATCTATTTAATTCCTTGCAATAAGTTATAAGACAAAAAGTCCTGTAGAAGTACCTGTACCTGTTGGCATCCTACATAATGAATAAAAAAGAAATAAATGCAGTACTAATTGCTAAAAAAAACCCCCAACTAGTAGAGATCTACGTGAATATCTGCAATGATGGAATTGAAAATATCTTTCTGACTACGAATGAATAAAGAATGCCATGGGAGTGGTGAGGACATAGAATTATATGTAGGTTTCTAATAGTAAGAGAGAAAAGACTATATTGAAGGCTACAGAATGACTTCAGATATGTAGCAATGAAGCTTTAAAGGACTCCCTTGAAGTAATTTTGATTATTTTTTTTAAAAGATTTGTTTACTGTTATTTCTGGTATGGTTCATTTTAGGTTTGAAATGAATTGTATTTTTTACATATTGCTTTCCAGCAAGAACAGGCATAGTTTTATCATTTCTAGAGTTACTGAAGAGTGTTAGATGGTGATAACTACTGCCCTTGCTATTATTATTCCACTCCAGCCTTAGTTAATAAAAAAGGCCAATATCATAAGCATTTAATGGTGTTTGCTACCAAATACAAAGGAAGCAGGCATTAATATTAGATCTCAAAATCTCAGGTATTCCTTTCAATTAAACAATGGAATTTTCAATATGTTAATTCACAGGGTTTTTTCTGACCAAAAAAAAAAATAACCTGGGCAATTTCAGCCTCATTCACAGCCAACCAAAGGCAATTGGAAGAACTGCTAAGTATTAGTTATTTGATCAGGTCATCAGTGAAAGTTCAGCTCCACATTATGTTATTCGCACTTCTTGGTGAAGACAGATTACCATGATAAAATATTAATTTCTGATGGCACATTTTGAGATAGAGTGGGCTTATATGAGACATTATGTTGTGACTTGTTTTCTATTTAAATAATAGAATGGAAGCCTTTATGTTTTCTGTTTAGCCTTTAAAATTGCTGCCTTTAAAATTAGCTAATTAGGTGTTCATATTTCTAAATTAATAATGTTGAAAAATTCATCAGTGCAAATCTTTGTATATAAAATCCAAAATATTAATTTCTAAGGACTTACATAATAAATACAAATTTTATGTGATATTTGAAAGAATATTCCAGTTTTGTTCTCAACTGGAGTTCTTAAAAACAAGCAAACAAACAAATCCAACCCCATGCAGTGTAATAAATCTCACCAGGCAGCTATGTCTCCAAAACAGAGCCTTAAAATATGAATTTTTCAATCGCTGACAAAACCATGAAATACTAATTTTTTTTTTTGTTTGGCAACATCTCTCACAAGATTCCCTTTCATTAGTAACTGGGTGTTGATAAAAATATGCACTTAAAAAATGGACTAGCTAAGTGATACTGCAGTTATTGAAAATGTACTACAAGAGGTTTGGTTCCTTTTATTTCTTTTTTAGCCCTTGGGTCAGAAAAACAGATTTATGTTTTTTTCTGCTGATTAATCACTGCTATTCAGACATTGGGAATGAAGTCATTATATATTAACAACCCATTTTATTTCCTTAGAGCAGGCAATTTCAACTATTGAAGAATGTCACATGGCCATGCTGAGCCAGCAGTGACACAAAAGATTTTTTTGAAAGTGACTAAATTGGTCTAGATGAACCAGACAGCTTTTTGAGAATCTGAGATGATGTCAACCTGAGATTTGAAAACATTGGCATGTGAGAATTCGAATTTCACTCCCTTTTCTCATTACTTTCACTCATTTAAATGCTCACAATCACAGGAAATAATGAAAGAAAAAAACCATTAGGACAGAAGGAACATAAAATAAATCCTACAAATCACAAAGTGCTAAATGTTTTCTTCCAGTCCATAAGAAACATAAGAAATACATTGCAAGCAACAACATCATCAAATGCATGGTATAGAGGGGGAGGGATAAAGACAATTTTTGGTGTCCTATGTCTCTGCATTAACAGGAAATTTATTTATGTAAATATGTAAATGATCCAGTGATAATATCATACATTATTCAGGTAAGAAGAAACCAAACCAAACTTTGATCTGGACAGGTTAAACAGATGAGCCAAGACCAATGGCATGAAGTTCAACAAGGCCAAGTGCCAGATCCTACAATTTGGCCACAACAACCCCATACTACGCTACACGCTGAGGAAGAGTGGTTGGAAAGCAGTGCGGTGGAAAAGGACCTGGGCATATTGGTGGACAGCTGGCTGAACATGAGCCAGCAGTGTGGCCAGGTGGCCAAGAAGGCCAACAGCATCCCGGCGTGTATCAGGAATAGTGTGGCCAGCCAGACTAGGGAAGTAATTGTCCCCCTGTGCTTGACACTGGTGAGGCTACACCACAAGTACCGTGTCCGGTTCTGGGCCCCTCACTACAAGAAAGACATTGAGGTGCTGGAGCGAGTCCAGAGAAGGGCAACAAAGCGGGTGAAGGGTCTAGAGGGTATGTCCTATGAGGAGTGGCTGAGGGAACTGAGATTGTTTAGCCTGAAGAAAAGGAGGCTGAGAGGAGACCTTATCGCTCTCTACAACTACCTGAAAGGAGATTGTAGTGAGGTGAGAGTTGGCCTCTTCTCCCAGGCAACTAGTAACAGGACAAGAGGACATAGCCTCAAGCTGCACCAGGGGAGGTTCAGGTTGGACAGTAGGAAAAATTTCTTCACAGAAAGGGTTATTAGACATCAGAATGGGCTACCCAGGGAGGTGGTGGAGTCACCGTCCCTGGAGGTGTTCAAGAAAAGACTGGACGTGGCACTTAGTGCCATGGTCTAGTTGGCAGGGTGGTGTCAGGGCAACGGTTGGACTCGATGATCCCAGAGGTCTCTTCCAACCAAGTTGGTTCTGTGATTCTGTAATTATCAACATCACATTTCAATAACCTTCTAAATAACCTTGTAGTTGTTCTTGGGGTAGGGAAGGACCTTTCTTGATCTGACTTCATATTTGGAGTTGGTTAGTTATAAGCAAGAGATATTGCAAGCAAATGGAGAACATTTAAAGAATCAGTGCACTGTCAGTGACATTGCATCCTTACAGTTGGCCATTAAGGCAAAATACCCCAGAAATGAATCTGCAAAAATCCTTCTTCTGTTTCCTCTGGTAATTATTGAAATTCTTGAAACGAGGAAGTGACACAAAATGATTGAGACAAAACATATACAACCATTAAGATAAAAATATTTATTGTGGCTACATTCAGGTTTGATATCAAGAGATGCTTATCCAGACTTTATATGATTCTAGGATCATCAGAATCTCTTCCACAAATTTTCATAGATTCATAGAATCACAGAATAGTTTGTGTTGGAAGGGACCTTTAAAGGTCATCTAGTCCAACCCCCCTGCAATGAACAGGGACATCTTCAACTACATCAGGTTGCTCAGAGCCCCGTTCAACCTGAATTTGAATGTTTCCAGGGACGGGGCATCTACAACCTCTCTGGGCAACCTGGTCCAGAGTTTCACCACCCTCATTGTAAAAGAATTCTTCCATATCTAGTCTAAATTTACCCTCTTTCAATTTAAAACCATTACCCCTTGTCCTATCACAACAGACCCTGCTATAATGTCTGTCCCCATCTTTCTTATTAGCCCCCTTTAAGTACTGAAAAGCTGCAACAAAATCTCCCTGGAGCCTTCTCCTCTCCAGGCTGAACAACACCAACTCTCTCAGCCTGTCTTCAGAGGAGAGATGTTCCAGCCCTCTGATCATTTTTGTGTCCCTCCTCTGGACCCACTCCAACAGGTCTATGTCTTTCTTGTACTGGGGATCCCAGAGCTGGATGCAGTACTCCAGGTAGGGTCTCATGAGAGCAGAGTAGAGGGGCAGAATCACCTCCCTCAACCTGCTGGGCATGCTTCTTTTTATGCAGCCCAGATAGTATTTTAGCAAATACTATCTTAGAGCAATTAAATTAATTGTACCCAAGTCCTGCATATAGGCTTATCTGAAAATTTGCTTCTTATTCTGTCTGGAAATACATTCATAATTGATTTATAGCTGTTTGCTTTGCACTATTATCTTTCAATTTAATTAGTTCTTTCTCACTTCTTCCAAAGCCCCAAATATTTAGCTTAACAAAATTAAATGGCTGCTCATAGAAACAGGTCAAGTCCTTTAACATCTTTTCATAAGCTCAGTTTTCCTATACTGTAATTATTTTGGCATTTCTCTGAACCTGTTTCAATTTAAGTTTATTAATGTAGGTAACTAAAACTGTACATTACATTCTATATGAGGTCTTAACTCTACTTTTTAGAGTGTTATGGATATAGACAAGGTTTTTTTTCAATCTGTCTTTTCTGTTGCTTCGTACAAGTGTTATGCTTTTTTAAAAGGTTTGTTACACTGATAGCTCAAAACTATCTCATAGGATTTGAAATAGGAAAAAAAGTGATAGTCTTAAATTGAAAAAAAGGAGACCTAGGTTCGCCAAAAGGAAAACATGAATGCAACAGTGACATCCATTGACAGGACAAGGGGCAATGGGTGCAAGCTGGAACACAGGAGGTTCCACATAAATATGAGGAAAAACTTCTTTACGGTGAGGGTGACCGAACACTGGAACAGGCTGCCCAGAGAGGTTGTGGAGTCTCCTTCTCTGGAGACATTCAAAACCCGCCTGGATGCGTTCCTGTGTGATATGATCTAGGTAATCCTGCTCCGGCAGGGGGATTGGACTAGATGATCTTTTGAGGTCCCTTCCAATCCCTAACATTCTGTGATTCTGTGATCAGAGTAAATGGTTTAAAGAGGTTGTGGAAGAGAAGGATTTTAAGAACAGCTTAGACAAATATCTGTCAGGAATGCTTTAAGTTTAATTCATCTGCCTCTTAGTGGATGAATAGACTACATGACCTCTTAAAGACCCTTTCATTGTTACAGCTCTGTAATAAAATATCTTTCTGTACCATCTCAGTAACTGTTTATGAATCATGTGTTTTATTATTTACAGCAGCGAATACTGTTCTTAATTTTGAAGTAAATTCTATTGCAAATTACTCTTTTCAATCCTTGAGAAACTGGGGTGAAATTATCTACACTTAGTCTGAAAGATATACAGTGACAGGTGCCACAACTATACTTTTCGTTTATGAATATGACAATCAGACTCCTGACTTCACAGGATTTTTCCATCCATACATCCCTTTGTTAATATATAATATCTCTAACATTTGTAATAGATGTGATCTAACCAGGGAGATGATCCCTTCCCTTGATCTATGGGCTGTGCCCCTGTTCATACGACCCCCGAGCTGCCAGGGCACACCATGATAGATGTTCCCATCACCACCACCCCAGAGCCTTTTCCACAGAGCTGCTCTGTTCCTCCAGCCACTCTGGGTCATCTGAATGCAGCCCTGCCCTCAAGCATATCAGCTGATTACCTCAGTTTGATGTCATCTGCAAACTTGTTGAGCGTGCTCTCTGTTACCTCACCTAGTTTGCTAATGAAGACTTTAAACATAACAGGACCCGGGATAGCCTCCTGTGCTATGACTCTTGGTAGAAGCACCTTGGTAGAGTACAACCCATTACCACGTGTGTCCAACCATCAAAATATATTTTTGCTCATCTAATTGTTCACTCACCCACTGTAGTATCCTAATTTGTCCACAGGAATGTTGTGGGAAAGTGTTAAAAATATTGCTGAAGTCAAGGTATAGGACATGCACTCCTCTCTCCTCATCTACGTATCCGATCATTTTATCATAGAAGGCAATCAAGTTGGTCAGGCACAATATACTTTTGGTAAATCCATGTTGCCTGCTCCCAGTCACCTCCTTCTGCTTCCTGGGGTTCAGGGATACTTACTCCCATGATTTTTCCAAGGATAAAAGGGAGACTGTCTGGCCTCTAGTTGCCCAGATTGACCTTTTGGCCTCTTTTGAAGTTGGCTATGACATTTGCTTTGTTCTATTTGTAAGAAATGTCTTCCAATCTCCATAATTTTTCAAAGATGATGGAGGGTGGTCTTGCAAGGACATTGACCATCTCTGACTTGGGTGCAGTCTGTCAGGTCCCTTGGACTTTCAGTTAATCCATGACTTGATCCTCATCCACTGCTGCTGTCTTCCCTCCTTGAACCCTACCTCCAGGCACAGACTTCAGATAATTTTTCCAGTTTTGTGCATTCTAAAATCAATTTATTTCTCCAAAACATTTGCAGTCATTAAGTGTATTCATTACCAAAATACTCGATCCAGCACAGGACTCCTAGCCTGAAAGTTCCCCAGACATTTAATTTTAGTCACTAAAGCATGCTTTGCAATATGCTCTGAAGCATCAGAATCACAAGATTAGAAGGTTACTTGCTCATGAATCCCTCTGCTTCAGGAGGAAGATTTTTACTTGCAGCATTTCATAGCCTGGTGACCACAGCTATAAGTTCAGTCCATTAGATTCTTACAGCCTTAGTCAAGTACCTGGGACTCCTAATTTCTGCTCTCTTCTTTACCTTCTATAACTCCACTCTACTCCATTTCATCCCTCTTGAGATGCATCGACCAAATCTGTACACAGTACCCAAGAAACCAGTCCAACAAGCTTTTTTACAGTGGTAAAGTGAGGCCCTCTCTTTTGTTGTCTCTTTCTGATGATGCACAACATCATGCTACCTTTCTTTGCTAGCATGCACATTAAGACAATCACTTCAAAGAACCTTAGGATCTCTTACGTGAGGTGTAACTACCAGGTGTAACTGACAGAGTCCTATGAGATAGATATGTTAGAAACCACACTTTGTAGTAGGGATATATGCCAGTTTTGGATTGCAAGAAAGAACTATGTGCAGGAAAAAAAGCTTGATGTTAATTTATTAACAGTGTTTAAGTAATCTGTTTTAAACATTCTTAGAACTTTTGAACAAATATTATTACTGGAGTTGCTGCTTTAGAGTTATATTTCCTGGTGCTTTCCAGAGACTACGTACGTTGACCTGTTTGCTTAAGCCTAATTTCAAGGGAGAGAAACATACAGACGTATATGTCTAATGGTAAGAGAAGGTGAGCATTGGGAAATGTTTAAGTGCCTGAATATGCATTCTTGCAAGTAAGTGTGTAAGTGTGTGATAGTCATATAAAGATAATTTAAGGTTTACAAGGATCTGCTATTAAAACTTTAATGAAATAAGTCTGGAAAAATCATGCGTCATTAAGGATATCTGTCACATAGTGTGCATGAGAGATCCTTGCCGAGTGGCATGCTGGAAATTAAATACATTAACAATGTGTTCCAGAAAGAAAAATGGGACAAAACCCAAGTAAAATGTGGGGTAAAGCCAGAAAAGGACCCTTCTGCATTAATATCTTGAAAATAACATGTGGAGGATTGGTACTTCGGCAAAGAAATGTATACTTCCCACAGTTCATTCTCTGATAATCTAATGTTTTGAGGTAAAAAGGGGCCGTTGCTTTTACTGATTTCTGTGATATGGGAGAAGAGTGACCAGTTCAGCTAAAAGAAAAAGCTATGGAA
This sequence comes from Nyctibius grandis, assembly GCF_013368605.1. Classification (NCBI taxonomy): domain Eukaryota; kingdom Metazoa; phylum Chordata; class Aves; order Nyctibiiformes; family Nyctibiidae; genus Nyctibius; species Nyctibius grandis. Next base: position 44,243,078 of record NC_090659.1, read on the forward strand.
TATTACTATATCATGTAACTATTTTTACTATTTTTTTCCCAAAAACAAATTAGCAATCCATATAATAAAAAAGTAATGTTTACTTTTATAGATATTCAGAAAATCTTCATGAAAATTAAATCTTTGCAGAACATTCTTCGATTTGGAAAACCTTTTAATAAAACTTTTGATCAACAGAAATGCTGACTATTTCTAGTGTGTGTTGGACATGAGCCAGCAATGTGTACTTGCAGCCCAGAAAGCCAGTTGTATCCTGGGCTGCATAAAAAGAAGCATGCCCAGTGGGTCAAGGGAGGTGATTCTGCCCCTCCACTCTGCTCTCATGAGACTCCACCTGGAGTACTGCATCCAGCTCTGGGGTCCCCTGTACAAGAAAGACATGGACCTGTTGGAGTGGTTCCATAGGAGGGACACAAAAATGATCAGAGGGCTGGAGCACCTCTCCTCTGAAGACAGCCTGAGAGTTGGTGGTGTTCAGCCTGGAGAGGAGAAGGCTCCAGGGAGACCTTATTGTGGCCTTTCAATATATAAAGGAGGCTTACAAAAAAGACAGAGAGATACTGAGGCCTGCGGTGACAGGACAAGAAGCATGGTTTTAAATTGAGAGTAGATTTAGGCTGGACACAAGGAAGAAATTGTTTACAGTAACAGTGGTGAGACACTGGAACAGATTGCCTAGAGAAGTTGTGGACACCCCATTAGAAATGTTCAAAGTCAGGTTGGATGGGGCTATGAGCAAACTGATTCAGTGAAAGATGCCTTTGTTCACAGCATGAGGGTTGGACTAAATGATCTTTGAAGGTCCGTTCCAACCCAAACTATTCTATAAGGCACAGATTAAGAAAGGACTGAGTAGGAAATCCTGAGTAAAATCTTCAGGAAAACTAGTGGAACTTTAAAAATAAAACATTTCTAACTTGCTGAAGCAATAATGAATGTGAAATTGTTAAAGATAATAATCTTAAAACAGTTCTAGTGATCATATAGAACTGAAAATTATCTCTCATTTTGTGGGCTACAACAATTACATATCCATGGTGAAGTAATGTATAGTTCAGAGACATCCAGTGCTGGCAAAGGATTGATCTTCCAAAGTCAGGAGATCTGATGTATGAAATATAGACTACTGAAGTTTGGGGGTAAAAGATAGGCTTGTGATCAAACTTGATTAATAGAGCCAACTGTTTTAAGAAAGTACAAAAGCAGTTATGCTAATGAGTGTAGACTTAATCACAGAATCACAGAATCACAGAATCACAGAATTACAGAATGTTAGGGATTGGAAGGGACCTCGAAAGATCATCTAGTCCAATCCCCCTGCCGGGGCAGGATTGCCTAGACCATATCACACAGGAATGCGTCCAGGCGGGTTTTGAATGTCTCCAGAGAAGGAGACTCCACAGCCTCTCTGGGCAGCCTGTTCCAGTGTTCGGTCACCCTCACCGTAAAGAAGTTTTTCCTCATATTTAAGTGGAACATCCTGTGTTCCAGCTTGCACCCATTGCCCCTTGTCCTGTCAAGGGATGTCACTGAGAAGAGCCTGGCTCCATCCTCATGACACTTGCCCTTTACATATTTATAAACATTAATGAGGTCACCCCTCAGTCTCCTCTTCTCTAAGCTAAAGAGACCCAGCTCCCTCAGCCTCTCCTCAGAAGGGAGATGTTCCACTCCCTTAATCATCTTCGTGGCTCTGCGCTGGACTCTCTCTAGCAGTTCCCTGTCCTTCTTGAACTGAGGGGCCCAGAACTGGACACAATACTCCAGATACGGCCTCACTAGGGCAGAGTAGAGGGGGAGGAGAACCTCTCTCGACCTGCTGACCACACCCCTTCTAATACACCCCAGGATGCCATTGGCCTTCTTGGCCACAAGGGCACACTGCTGGCTCATGGTCATCCTGTTGTCCACTAGGACCCCCAGGTCCCTTTCCCCTACGCTGGTCTCCAACAGGTCTGCCCCCAACTTGTACTGGTACATGGGGTTATTCTTGCCCAGATGCAGGACTCTACACTTGCCCTTGTTATATTTCATTAAATTTCTCATTCATGATATTAATTCATTTCATTAAATGAATTAATATCCTTTGACAGTATGCCAGATGGAAATCGAGAGACAAGTAAGCTCATGCCAAACTAATTGTCCTTTCCTTCTGAGACAGGGAAGTAAAAAGTAAGGAGTGACTTTTAGTAAAATGAAAATTGAGGATAACCAAAAGGGGTTTTTTTGTTTTGTTTTATTTTGTTTTGTAAGATATTCAAACAGCTGTGATTCTCCATTGCTGAAAGAAAAACTCCTATATTCAAAATCAGAAAAAAATCCTTTATGTCAACAGAAGGAAAACAAGTATTGTGCAAAAATTGCAACAGAACTTGAAGAATCTGCAAATAAGAAATGAATTAATACAATAAAATTCATATAAATGAATTAATATTAACATATATTAATATAGAAACAGAACAACTGTCAAAACCAGCAAAAATAAGTTGCTGTACTTTAAAATGCTCCAATATTCTCTGCCATGGTGTTGAATAATATAGAATGGATGGTGCAGAAGAGAGTTTGCTATATGTTTTAATCAGGTATGGAGCCAGAATACAAATGGAGTGCATACCCAGATCTACAGCTGTGAAATGTTCCTTAAGTTATATCTATTGTGTAAAATAAAAAGAACCTGTATTAGTCCCTGGCTCTGAAATCAAAGAATATGGACTTGTTTACATCAACACTATGTTCGTTTAGTGGTAGACATAGAAATAGTCTAGACATAGCACCTGGATTTTGACTGTCACTAAAGTCAAAGGTCTGGGTTAGTTGCAAAGCAAACTTCACAATTTTGCTTGTGTTTGTCTGTTTCTTTTTTCCACACAATTTTAATTTGGAAGCACGAAACCAGTATCCTCACTGCTGTCAGACTTCCACTGTTGTGACAGTTAGGAGGTGTCACTGAAGATGAAGACATTTGGAGAACAGCTTCATGACCCAAGTATGACTCATAGTTACTTGCTGCATATAGACAAATGGCCACATATGATAATTTTTAAAAGGTCTGGCCTTATCTCTTCACAAATGCTACATCACATACTGTCATTTTTTTCACACTCACATTCCTTATTTTCTGCTGGTGTCCAAAAAGCCATCATTAACACCAATGAGATTCAGCAAGACTGGTTCAATAGAAGTGAGAGTAGAATTTTACTTCCTTTGTAAAAAAAAAAACCCAAGTTTTTCTGAAAAAGCTATTTTCACTTTGTTCTCTGAGCTATTTTTCATGTACAAGTCAGGACAGAAGTGGTTACTGGCAAAAAATTCCAATCTGGATTCTTACATTCCTGATACATTTATGAATATTAGCAGTTTTGTAGAAAATACTACTTCACTCTTTCAAACTCTACAAGCCTATTTTTCCCCTCAATCAGATTAAAATTTCTCAACACAGTTGTGGAAGGGAGTTGAACTCATGCTATTTACATTTGCACAGCTTTTCTGCTTTGCTTAGCAGAAAGATATTTTAAGTATAGACCTATATTTTGTATCATCTATTGATATAGAGTAACCTGAAGTATAAAGAGAATGGGAAACTTGATTACAAGTGAAAGAACATGGTGAAGATTATATTAACACCCAAGTATGGCATTTTTTTCAACGCACGTTGAAGAACTGACACGGTTACAGATTATACCATAAGTCTGGGCACGTCCACCGAAATAAAATGGACAGCGGCGGCAGCAGCGAAAAGCGGCGGCAGCAGCGAAAGCGGCGGCAGCGACTTAAGGTTAGTGCGGGGGCGAGGGCGACATCGGGCTTAACCGGGCGGTTTTTCGTGCTCTGGGCCCCCCCTGAGCCCCCCGCGAGCATCAGCCCCGAGCTGCTTCCCTCTGACCCCGGACCCGGACCCGGAGGTTCCCGGCAACGAATCAGGAGAGGAGGGGGCGTAGCCGGAGGCACCGCGGGCGATTTAAACGTTCCACCCCCTGTTATCGTTGATAAAGAGCCCCCTGGAGGGCAGGGACTAGTCGGGAGAGACTCAGCAGTGCCTGTGTGAGTCAGCAGTGACTGGGTGTGTCCCAGGGCAGGAGAGGCTCCTCCAGGGCAGGAGAGGCTGCAGTTGTTTGCAACTCGTTGGGGAGGGCGCTGACTCCCTCCCAGTGCACAAGGCGAGGAAGGTGCCAAGGAGCTGTGAACCAGGGGTGGCACCAACAGGTATTTCCCAGCTCAGTGAAAGAACAATGGTATCTACCCGGTGGAAGAAGACCAAAATGGATGTGGGAACCCAGACAGAGCTCCCACGGAAGGAGGCGATGGTGCAGGTCGCAGGCTGCAGGGAATGCTACAGCGTCTCTGTGGTGTCAGGGGGCTGTGTGCGCTGTGAGCAGGTAGATGATCTGCTTGGCCGAGCGGCACAGCTGCAAAGCCAGGTTGAAAGGCTTCAAGCCGAAGTAGAAAGGCTTAGGAGCATTCGGGAGGCTGAAATGGAGATAGACTGGTGGAGCCAGGCTCTGCCCTCCCTGCAACAAAAATGGGAGCACCTGCCGGAGAGCTCCCAGGATCGAGGGACCCCTGTACTCTGCCCCTCTCAGGTGGAAAATGATAACCTAGAGGAGAGGAGTGAGTGGAGGCAAGTCTATGGCCGTGGCAAAAGGCGAGTGCCCTCCTTGCCTACCTTGCCTCCACAGGTGCCTCTGAGCAATAGATATGAAGCCCTAGTGGAATACAGCCCGTCCATTGGGGATGTGGTGGAGAGGCAACCTATATCAGAGGTCCCACCACAGTCAGAAAAACCTGACAGGCGTATAGCTACCTCCTCCACAAGGAAGAAGAGAAGAGTTTTAGTGGTTGGAGACTCCTTTCTAAAGGGATCTGAGGGCCCAATATGCAGAGCTGACCCCCATCACAGGGAGGTCTGCAGCCTGCCTGGAGCCCGAATCAGGGATATCACCAGGCAACTCCCCAACCTGGTGAAGGCCACAGACTACTACCCCCTGCTGATCTTCCAGACAGGTGGGGAAGAAGCTGCATCCCGTAGTCTGAGGGGGATGAAGAAAGACTACAAGGCCCTAGGACGGTTGGTGAAAGAGTCTGGGGCGCAAGTTGTTTTCTCCTCCCTCCTTCCATTTTCAGGTGATGATGTGGGATGGAACAGTAGGATTCTCGCTATTAACGCCTGGCTACGAGACTGGTGCTACAGGCAGGGCTTTGGGTTCTTTGATAATGGCTGGTTTTATAAGGCAACAGGCGTGACAGTGATACATGGGAAAGGTTTATGTCGTAGGGGCAAAAGGGTTCTGGGACAGGAATTAGCAGGGCTCATTCGGAGAGCTTTAAACTAGATTCGAAGGGGGATGGGGTGGTAGCTGGGCTTGCACCACTGGGGCAACGCTCTAGTGTTGAGGTAGACCAGGAGGCCCCCCATCCCCCTGGGGTGAAGTCAGGGGGTGAATCTGGGATGAAACCGCTGTGCCCAGCTTGCTCCCTGAAATGCCTATACACCAATGCACGCAGCATGGGGAATAAGCAGGAGGAGTTAGAAATCCGTGTTCGGTCGGGGGGCTATGATCTAGTGGCAATTACAGAGACATGGTGGGACGCCTCACATGACTGGAATATGGTCATGGATGGCTATGTCCTGTTCAGGAAAGACAGGCCGCTAAGGAGAGGTGGTGGAGTTGCTCTTTATGTGAGTGAGCAGCTAGAATGTATTGAGTTCTGTCCAGAGGCGGATCAGGAGCGAGTTGAGAGTTTGTGGGTGCGAATTAAGGGGCAGGCTGGCAGGGGTGATACTGTTGTGGGTGTCTATTACAGGCCACCGGATCAGGATGAGGAGGGTGATGAGGCCTTCTACAGGCAGCTGAGAGCAGTCTCACAATTACAGGGCCTGGTTGTTGTGGGGGATTTCAACTACCCTGATATTTGCTGGGAGGCCTACTCAGCCAGCCATCCTCAGTCCAGGAGGTTCCTCCAGTGCATTGATGATAACTTTCTGATGCAAATGGTGGATGAGCCAACTAGGAGAGGAGCGCTGCTGGATCTTATCCTCACTAACAAGGAGGGTCTGGTTGAAGAGGTGAAGGTTGAGGGCAGCCTTGGTTGTAGCGACCATGAGATGGTAGAGTTCAGGATCTCATGTGGCAGGAACAGAATAGCTAGCAGAATCACAACCCTGAACTTCAGGAGGGCCAACTTTGGCCTTTTCAAGCAATTGCTAGGGGAAATCCCATGGGACAGGATACTAGAAGGTAAGGGGGCCCAAGATAGTTGGTTAGCGTTCAAGGACTGCTTCTTCCGAGCTCAAGATCAGAGCATCCCAGCAGGTAGGAAGTCAAGGAAGGGGACCAAGAGACCTGCATGGTTGAACAGGGAACTGCTGGGCAAACTCAAGTGGAAGAAGAAGGTGTACAGATCGTGGAAGGAGGGGCTGGCCACTTGGGAGGAATACAAGTCTGTTGTCAGAGGATGTAGGGAGGCAACTAGGAAAGCTAAGGCCTCCTTGGAATTAAACCTTGCAAGAGAGGTCAAGGACAACAGAAAGGGCTTCTTCAAATACATTGCAGCTAAAACCCACACTAGAGGCAATGTAGGCCCACTGATGAATGAGGTGGGGGCCCTGGAGACAGAGGATAAAAAGAAGGCAGAGTTACTGAATGCCTTCTTTGCCTCTGTCTATACTGTTGGAGGCTGTCCTGAGGAGCCCTGGACCCCTGCGGCCTCAGAAGAAGTCAGGATAGGGGAGGAATCTGTCTTGGTAGATGAGGGCTGGGTCAGGGACCAATTAAGCAACCTCGATGTCCATAAATCCATGGGCCCTGATGGGATGCACCCGCGGGTGCTGAGGGAGCTGGCGGAAGTCATTGCTAGGCCACTCTCCATCATCTTTGCTAAGTCGTGGGCAACGGGAGAGGTGCCTGAGGACTGGAGGAAAGCGAATGTCACTCCAGTCTTCAAAAAGGGCAGGAAGGAGGACCCGGGTAACTATAGACCGGTCAGCCTCACCTCCATCCCCGGAAAGGTGATGGAGCAACTTGTCCTTGGTGCTGTCTCTAGGCACATCAAGGATAGGGGGATCATTAGGGGCACTCAGCATGGCTTCACCAAGGGGAAGTCTTGCTCAACCAACTTGATAGCCTTTTATGAGGATGTTACCCGGTGGATAGATGATGGTAAAGCTGTGGATGTGGTCTATCTCGATTTCAGTAAAGCGTTTGACACGGTCTCCCACAGCATCCTCGCAGCTAAACTGGGGAAGTGTGGTCTGGATGATCGGGTAGTGAGGTGGATTGTAAACTGGCTGAAGGAAAGAAGCCAGAGAGTAGCGGTCAGCGGGACAGAGTCCAGTTGGAGGTCTGTGTCTAGCGGAGTTCCGCAAGGGTCGGTTCTGGGACCAGTTCTATTCAATATATTCATTAATGACTTGGATGAGGGATTAGAGTGTGCTGTCAGCAAGTTCGCTGATGACACAAAACTGGGAGGAGTGGCTGAGATGCCGGAAGGCTGCGCAGCCATTCAGAGAGACCTGGACAGGCTGGAGAGTTGGGCGGGGAGAAATTTAATGAAATATAACAAGGGCAAGTGTAGAGTCCTGCATCTGGGCAAGAACAACCCCATGTACCAGTACAAGCTGGGGACAGAGCTGTTGGAGACCAGCGTAGGAGAAAGGGACCTGGGGGTCCTAGTGGACAACAGGATGACCATGAGCCAGCAGTGTGCCCTTGTGGCCAAGAAGGCCAATGGCATCCTGGGGTGTATTAGAAGGGGTGTGGTCAGCAGATCGAGAGAGGTTCTCCTCCCCCTCTACTCTGCCCTGGTGAGGCCGCATCTGGAGTATTGTGTCCAGTTCTGGGCCCCTCAGTTCAAGAAGGACAGGGAACTGCTAGAGAGAGTCCAGCGCAGAGCCACGAAGATGATTAAGGGAGTGGAACATCTCCCTTATGAGGAGAGGCTGAGGGAGCTGGGTCTCTTTAGCTTAGAGAAGAGGAGACTGAGGGGTGACCTCATTAATGTTTATAAATATGTAAAGGGCAAGTGTCAAGAGGATGGAGCCAGGCTCTTCTCAGTGACATCCCTTGACAGGACAAGGGGCAATGGGTGCAAGCTGGAGCACAGGAGGTTCCACTTAAATTTGAGGAAAAACTTCTTTACTGTAAGGGTGACTGAACACTGGAACAGGCTGCCCAGAGAGGTTGTGGAGTCTCCTTCTCTGGAGACATTCAAAACCCGCCTGGACGCGTTCCTGTGTGATATGGTCTAGGCAATCCTGCCCCGGCAGGGGGATTGGACTAGATGATCTTTCGAGGTCCCTTCCAATCCCTAACATTCTGTGATTCTGTGAAAATCCTCCTGACCAGATGCAGTTAAGGTAATTTGTTTAAGCAACAGATACCAATTCTTTTAGATAGATAAATGCACTGTCTGCAGAGCATGTTTAGGTACCAATGTACATATGTATGTTGCAAAATGACTATATAGCGCTACTAATACGATTGCAAATACAAGCTTGATTTCTAAGTTTCCTGGGGAAGCACCTGGTATAACCAAGTGTACGAATCTTACCCAAAGGCATCCCTATAGGTGGGGAAGAGAGGTTCATCCCGTTGACTGATCTTGGAAGTCCGCAGTGATGTCTCCCTGACTTCTTAGCAATGATATCTCCCCTATTTTGCCTCTTTCTTCAAGACATTTTATACTATTTTCCTATGTTTAGGTGGAGCTTGAGTGACTCTAGTCATACATACCTTTATTACTGATTGGTGTAAAATTCTCTTGCTTCGATTTTAAAGGTGTAGACTAAGAAAAATTCAGAGAACATGCTCAGGGGTGGAGGGAGGTGGGAAACTTTTGGGATGGAGGTGTGTTTTGGTATTATAGTGAGATTATAATTGTGTGACACGATTTCACCACAATTGCTAGCTCAACGACCAGCGTTCTGGGTGGAATGGGATATTATCTCTTATTTGACAGTAGCTATGTGTTTTATCAGCCATGAGGTACCATCTAGCTCCCATACCTGCCTTGTTTACACAGAGCCTGGCCATGGTTATCTCCATACCATTCCACCCTCTGTTCTCTTAGAGTTAGCACACCAAGCTCCCTTGGTGTGCGAACATCTAGGAATGCAGGCCAGGTTGCCTGGGGAACCATCACAGGGCAGATTCCTTACATGCCAACCACGTCCCACCCTAGATGCTTTCTTTGTTCTATAGGATGTGGATATAACTTTACACTCGATAAGTGTGCCTCCGATAATTAGTTTCAATAAGTTGACCCCCGATAGTTACTCCACAGAAGCATTGGGAAATATAAGCACAGCATCAGTATAAAGGAAATTTTTGAGCCCTACACAGATAGCTAATTTAAAGGTCTGCAGCAACATGAGCAACCAAAGATGATCTGATGCTAATAATAGTGGCAAGGCAATCTGTGAGGCTACATGGAAATCTGTTTTGCATTAGCCATCTATACAGTCGTCCCTTTGAATTTTATAGACATGTGGTATGTATCTAGAACTGGTAACTGTTGTAGATTTCACTGCTAGTAAATATGCAATTATTATACATTATGTTAGAACCATAATTGATCTAACACTATCTAACACCAATCTAACACTTGTCATTCCCTCTTTGTGCTTTACCATTAAGAAATACAGATGAACTCAATGAGGAGATAACAAATTATATCAGATAAGGAAATATCAGAACAAAACCAACAGAAATCTGGACAAAGATCTCATAGCCAAGAGGAATAGTGATATTGATTATGCAGATGAGGAAGAGAATGGATAGTCAGTAAATGTAATGAGATTAAGTGAAGTAAAATGTAGGATCTTGCATGACTAAAAGTAAGCTAAACTAAACTTTTTAAAAACTAAAATAAAGTACACAGAAATTAGATAGTAGGCTAGATTACTAAAGGAATAGAATTGCTAAAGAGAAAAAATGAAATGCTAAGAATTACTGGTTGAACAGCAGCAAAATATTAGCAAAATCAGAAAGGCTGAGGTACAAAATGAGGTACCTCAAGCCAAGGACATCACAAGAGAGAACCAAAAGGGCATTCTTAGTGTATTAGAAGAAAAACAACATCAACAAAAGAGGTAGCTCATCACACAGTGAAGAACAAAGCTATTCAAGATTGTGCTGAACGACTGAAATGTTGAATGAGTTTTTACTTTTCTTGAGACTATTTTCAGCTGTGATCAAAAAGCTAAAACAGTGAGGGGTCTGAATTATACATACAAAAGAAATTGGTAAGAAAGTGTTCTGGCAAATTTAAAGACCTCAAATCTTCTTAACGTGGTTAATTCACCCTTGGGTACTAAGACAACTAAATAAAATAATTACAGTTATCAGGGAGAATTCAAAGCGGAAAAAAGGAATACAGAAGGGCAAACCTACTGCCTATTTTAGGAAAAGTATAAAGGACAGCTAACAAGAACCCAAGTAACATAAAACAATGTCAAACTTAATTTCCTCCTACAAAAAACACAACAAGGTTTTCAGGAAAAGAAGAGGAAAAGTATACTTTATGTTTTGAGTTTATTAGGGTTCTGACAGTGTTTCTCATACATGATGTAAGATATGTAATTTACAGAAACATGTTTTAGATGAAACTTCTAAAAGGGTATAACTCAGGGTAGTTACCAGTGAGATTTTGCCAGGCTCTTTCTAATAGAAAACAATCTATTGGTTATAGTAATTTGCAGAATTAGCAATATCAGGCTGTTGTGAAGAAACAAATATTCGGCTGATATATACAAATACAATTACAAATATTATTGCAAAATATATACTATATCAGGATTGGACTGAAGAAGGCTGAAGGCCAACAATTTGAAAATGTCTTCAGGAAAAAAAAAGAATGATGGAATGGAAGCTTAGGAAAGAAAAGACCAAAATAAGACCTAATAGGTTTTAAATAAATGAAAGAGCTATTAAAATAGGAGGAATTAATTATTTTCCATGTTCACAGAAGATAACAGTTGCTGTTGAAATCAATCACTCCAAGAGGTATTTAGTTTTGACATTGAAGTGAAACCTCCTAATCAAAACTATAGTTAATCAGTAAATTAGCTTGCCCAGGGATGTTGTAAAGTATCCTGCAGGAGATATATACGTACATAATAAAACGGAATAGTTAATATCTCTTAAGAATAGTTCAGATATAGTTGATAGTGAATTTAGAGGCAGGGATGCATCCTAGATCTCAGAATCCTTCATGCATTGTTCTCCATTCTTTATGTCTGCAAAGTAGATATTTTTATGTGTCTCAGTTCACCTTAAGTAACTGTGTGTAACAAGATTTACTGAAGCAATGTTACAGAGATGAATTGTATGTTGGTAAACTTCTCCAACATCTCAGATGAAAACTGCTGCATAAGGGCAAAGTATTATATTGTATTACTAACTCCATGTATCACAGACATTTTGGGATGAAAGCAAACTGTAAACAAGGTCATCAGACTGATAATCTTTGCAGACCTTTCTCCACTCTGTCAACCTTATTTAGAATTTGCTCAGTGTGTGCATTTGGAACTGCTGAGTTTCAAGAACAGTTCAAAACAATCTTGCTGCTCCACAGTAGGTGTTTGTTGCACTATAATGTTTCTTAAAAATCATTGAAGAAAAGGACAAAGGTTTGTCTATTCAAGTGTCAGATATTCCATTGAAGACTAGAAGCTTCCAAAATGGATTAAAACAAAAAAGAAGATAAAAAATAGCATCACTGAGAATAAAAATGTACAGTTAATTTTCTTGCAACTTCTAGGCTGATCAAAGCTATGCAAGTGTGGAAAATAATATTTATTTACAAGAAGTCTGTTGGATAATGTAGAATCATGAATAATACTGAAACAGAAATCTTACTTGAAGATATTCTAATGGAAAATATTCTATGTTCTTTCTACACAATCTTATAGAAAGAAAGAAGACTGAATTTCAGTTAATCTGTTAGAATTAGTACTTACTTGCGATACTTTTTTTTCCAAATTGGATATTCCATAGTATGAATCCAATATAAACAGTAGCAGATGAAGGAAGAAGTTGCTATGATCTCGGAGAAGAAAGTAATGCAGTAAAGAAACAATGGCAATAAGATGATTTTCATGCAATCTGTCTTAGTACTTACAGACCAAAATATATGATCCTATGATTCTTCAGTAACAGCTCTCCAGATTACATTCTTTATCAGAGGACAAATGGTGCTAGTTGAGTTCTTAACCAAAAGTGAACAGTACATATTTTTATATAAACATTATTGCTAAATCTCATCCAACTTAACACAATTCACCAGCTACTCAAACCTCTAATGGTAATTTTCTCCTCTCTTTATGTGTGATTCCATGAAAGATATCATCCCATAAAGAAGTTGCATTATACATACTGGCAAAATATCCTGATTTTTACCAAAATGCCTTAAGGTCTTTCTTTTTCTTGAAGTATGAGAATGAAAATTGCTGGTTTTAAGTTCTTTTAAGTGACAGAAAAACTGATGGTGCATAACTGGATAGCAATTTCGTGTCATAATTAATGCTTCCAATACTTCCCTTTACAGACTTACTATCAAAATGTTAATAATAACTGGAGTTTTGGGAATGCATCATAAACTTCTTAGGGAGTGTTGGAATTTCGTGTTGCTCTTTTTCAAAGCCTTATATGTGCAAAAATTTAAAAACCTTCTCATTCAAGAATTAGATGGCAATTCCTCTGGACCTTTTCATACGTCTTGTTCTGGTGTGGCAGCTTCTAACTTTCAATCTTTGGTGGTCTATTTCTTGAAGTTTTTGGAAAATATGAAATAATTGATGAAATGATCAGGGTACCCTTACTGACTCTCTTTCTGATCTGTCTACAAAGTGGTTTCCACACGGGCCATTCTGTTGAATGATGACTTACTTTTTAAACCTTCAAACACTACTTTCAAAGACAAAGAAACAGTCAAGGCAGATATTTGCGTCCACTGAATTTTCTTTTTTTTGCTGTCTTATTACAATGTTCATGGTTTTTAGATGTACTTGGTATAAAACTTTTTTGCTATTATCTGCTTTGCTCTGATGTAGTCATCTATAAAAAACATTTATTGCTTTATAAAATTTTTCATAATAAACAGTTTTTGGAATCCATGGTAACTAAGTGTAACCCAAAGGCCAAGAGTAGTACACAAGTTCTGGGTCATACTGCTGAAACTTTATCTGTACTATTTATGCATTTAAAAAGTCAAACTCCTTTTAGATAAAAATCTTGGATAGAGAACTGAGGTGTTGGGATGAGTAGTCTGTGCATGGCACATTTTATTTAGAAATTTTAAAAGCTATGATGTTCTGGCCCCTGACACAATGCTTAGATCATCTCTGAGACCTGATTAAAATAATTGCTACTCTACCATATTGATACTGCCAAAATCTTACTTTCAAATGATATCACAACTGCTTTATTGCATTATAGATAAATATATATATAAAAATATATTTATATATAAAACATCTATCTTTAAGATTTTGCCTTTTGATTTGAAGTAAATGTCTTACAATTAAGCTTGTATTAGCTGTGGAGAGATGCAAACAATGTTCCTAAGCCCTAAATATTTCATAATTGTCCTGGGATGTTTCCTCAGTCATAATGTGTGTATTATCTCATACACGAAATTGAATGACAAGGAATCAATTTTGCACGACCATTGCAATTTATTTGTGTTTTGCAATTTATTTTCTTCATATCCTGATCTTAATGTTCTTAAAACTGGAAAAAAGTTATAGTGTTTCAAATTACAATGCATTTGAGTACTTTTTTTTGCCTTTACCACACTCTGAACTTCTAAGATATAAAGGCATATAATACAATATTTTTCACTTCTTTAACATATTAAGATTTTGTATTGGAGTTGCAAACCCCTGAAGCTTGCAAATGGTGCTTTTAATAGAGCTAATTTGCATAACAACACTACTGTACAATTCGATTTGTTTTAAAAGAGAGATTACTGAAACTTTTATTTGATTTTAAATGTGAAACATTTGACACTATTTTCAAAACCTCCGTTCATTATCATCATAAATAGCAGCATTTTTTTTTTCTTTTTTTTTAATTAGGACAGCTTTTTATGCCAGCAGTGACTTGGCAAAGAATTTTTTAAATCTCTTAGGCTTGTCTCAAGATCACGTATTCTGTCTTGCCAAGTATTGTAAATTATGTAATAGGTCTGTCTGCAATCATAATACTACATTGCAATTTAAGCTCAACTTGGATTTGAAAAAATTAATACAATGTATAAGAAAATAATAGTTGTTTGCTTAGAGTTTTTTGCAGGTACCTTTGAATGCAATATTTAATTTCTTTGGGAGATGTTTTGAGAACTGTCCTTTTGTTTTAAGCTTTGGAAGGATGGGTTTGTGTTAACTTGCAGGAGTAAATGGGATTGTTAACACCTATAAAATAAGAAAAGCACTTCTTTGATCCATCATAGGTGTTCGTGATATCCAACCATTGCAGAAAAGAAAAAAAAAAAATCCTTCTCTGAAGTTAGACATAGATAAAACATGACATTTTTATTTGGAAAAAACATATTTTTGAATGAGAGTCTCACAACTATACATACTCTGAACAACTTCTTTTTCTTCTTAAAACAAATGCTTTGTTTAGAACTACTGGAACTACTGAGCTATTAAATAACAGTCTCAAGTTTTCCTTTTTTTTTGTTGTCTGAGGCCTGATACAGTGATGTCACAAGCTGTTCCATGACAGACATAGGTTAGAGTGTCTGAAAGGCATAACAAAGATGATATGATATATATAAGGAAAATTGTGCAGATCGAACAGGTTGATCATTATCAAGGAAAAAATGGCTGAGAGGATTCTTGGAGAAAATGGGCTTGAGGGATAAAGCAGAGACAGATGATCATTCCAGTGGTAGGGGAAGGGTGACATCAGACTGGGAAAAAAGGTTAAAGAGAAATGAATGAGAGATAAACAGGCAGGCAACAGGTAAGTGAAGGCTAATTATGAAAAACAGAAAATATTTTAGGGGAGCTATATGCTGAAACTTAAATATAGCTTATATTTACATGTAAGATACAAAAAAAATTATGAAACTAGGGGTGTGATGAGAGTAAGTTTGAAACAAGTGGCTTTTGGATAAATTTAAGGAGGCAGATGTGTAAAAAATACCAGTAGAACATCATAACAATCACACCTTAGTGAAATGTGGAGTTCTGTATCTGAATTTGTGTATAGATGGGATTAAAACGTGATTCACAAACTTGTAGGTAGGAGTTTTTATGCACTAGCAATTTAATAAATTTAAGCCCCCAAAATGCCTAAATTGCATGAATAATTAGATTTTGGTGGACAGTCGGCCTGACCTTATCTTCAAAAATTGTGCATGACAGCCATGCATTCAAAGGTATGGCTCTTCCATTTAAAATTCTAACTTTCTTATAATTATTACCTGTCACCTCTTTCATTTCTACGCTATTATATGTATCAACAATTTTCAGGTTGTTCTATAGTTTTAACTTTTGACCTTTCTCTAACGTTCTTCACTTCTCAGGTTTGAGTTCTGGTTCTCTTGCCAGCACCAAGATGTTCTAGAGTATCTGCAGCTTCAATCCCTTTTAGGTTTATAATTCTATTATTACTCTAACTGCTACTCATATAACATGTAGATGTCAGAGCTACAGCTGAGCTTCAGCAGTTATATAATATAGAGCCTGAATAGCCCTAGCCTGATCGATCAGTCCTGGGAGGATCAGCATGCAGCCATGATAATGCCGCATACTCCAGTAGATGAAGACCATAAACACTACTGTAATGCACATAACTGCATACTTTATACTTTCCTGTCTCACTTTGAGAGGAATTCGGGTCAACACTACAATGCCTAAGTTCAGGTGTCACGTGTAAATTACATATCTATGCTCCTATTGCATCCAGAAGACCAAGGAAAAGTTTCCATCTTTTTATATGTTGCAGGTGTCTCGCCTGGTCAACTGTTGCTGCTCAAAAGGGTGCAGGACCTCTGCAAGTCTTGTATCCTATCTTACAGCCAGATGTCTTAGACTCCCTAGAGCATTTCAAATGATGATGTTTCGGGAACCAAATCCCATCCCTGACCAATAAAATCAATGGAGATGAGAGGGTAATTCACCTTACTCTGAAGCAAACATCTTTGGTTCAATGCTATTGTCCACAAATGTGTGTCTAGAGCTATGCCCTACAGTAACCAGGACATCTGCACAAGGCTGTCAGATGTGACACCAAACTGGTGGGAGACATGCTCTTCTGTGGCAGCAGCTGGAGGGTTGGCAGAATACCTTAGACATCTCAGATTTCTGTATTTGGATGCTAGCTTACTATGTGTGGGCAACTGAGCTGAGCCTCTAATGGCTGAATTGTGCTCTAAATTCAATTAAGTGTATTGCTTAGGTATCCTTTGACTTTGCTAGGCACTTAGGCATGCTCACATGTAAACATCCAAACTTACTTGTGTTTATCTTCCACTGAATGTTTAGCCTTTCTGCTAATTTGATTCTATTATTCTACTCTATTATTTTATAATAACTCCATTTAGTATTGAGACAGAACATATAATCTCTCACCTACATCTTAAGCAATGTTTTTCTGTATGCCCTTAAAACCAGCTGTTTAGAGGAAGCTACAAAGGGGACCATGTAGGAAAAAGAGAAAATATCTTTCAACTATTAGTTTCACTTTTAAACATTGACTTTTCAGTTTAGAAGTGAAGAGTCAGTCTCTTTATAGTCTTGCCCTTCGGTTTGTCAGCAGTTTTTTTTTGAAAATGCATGATGTGCAATAAGAAAATTTCTAAATTCTCAGGACTCTCCCATGAACAGAGAAAGTGCTTTCCCACCCAGTTCTTTTAGAAACATTCTATAACAACTCAGTGATGGCTTTAGAAGGCTGGGGTTTTTTAACCCTAAGTCCTCAATGACAAGAATCACAGATTCATAAACCCCCCACAGAGAAAAACAGGACCTTATTGAAAAACAGATTCTAGGAGGCAGAAAGGAATATTTTCAATCTGTGGAAGTGCCCAAAGTTCTAATTCGTATCCAAATGCATATATATTTATATATTTATACATCCTCCTTGAAATAAATGACCAGCAAATGCTAATGGCTGTGATCTGTTTTTCTCCCTACTCCCTCTTTATCCCTGAAGGACTGAAGAGTAGCATTACTCTAAATTAGTTTCCATATACTTATTCTTCTGGGATCTAATCAAACAGAGTCCATGTCTCTAGGCTCAAACAGTGAATCTCTGCTAGCGTTGTTGGAGCGTTGACTTCCCCATCAGCCGAGATCACGGCTTTGGAAGCATAAGATATTGGTAAACAGTACTGCTGGGCTGCAGAGGACTTTGTTGCAAGTGAACCTGCCTCAGTGTTAGAAGGAGGAAATACAATTTGTATGCATCTGGTTGAACCTGATACAAAGGTAGGCTGAGGGGCCTTGAGATTTTTAAAAAGAGCAGGGAGTTAACAAGAATAGGACCCTTCTTCTCAGAAACACAAGTAATTGACTGCTAGAGCTGCTTCTGTTGCGGTTATTGATCAGTGACAGTTAGAGATGTTCTTTACAATCACTCGTCCTGTGAGGCCTAATTAACAAAGGCTGGCTTGCTGAATTAGATAAAACTCAAAATCCACTGAAATTAATGTGATGCTGTCTAAGCGTCCTTCAACTATTAAGGGAAAATCAAGTTTAAGTGGAAGAAACGAGGAAAGTCCTGTTAAGGGCTAAAACAATTGTGACTGGAAAAGTGGATTAAGACAACAATTTTGCAAGGACAACGCAGAGACACAAAGACACTCTCTTTAAGTAAGGTGCCTCTTCTTTTTCTTCTTAAATTTTTAACAATGTTTATACTATTTACTACCAAAAAAATAATTATTTTTTTTTCTGGGACTCACCCAATTACAGAACAAATAGAGATGGAGAAATTAGAGCTTTTAAAAATGAAAACATTTACTGATGGTACTTTACCACCCAACATATCTCTGTGTACTAACTTGCTGGATGGTCAAGAAATCGTGGTTCAGTATTTTGATTTTACTGTAAAAGTAGAATGAGTAATTGTAAAAGAATTGATAAAAGAATGACTCTGGAGCAAGAAAAGTGGGTATCATGGAGACACAGAGAACACTGTCCTTCACCTCTCCTGTCAGATCATAGTATGGAGTCCTTGGCTTTAAAATCAATGACACAAGTTTTACTGAAGCCACCAACACTACAGCTTTCATGCTCGAAGTCCTAGATTCACAGCAGAACCAGGAGATTAAGTCTGCATTTAAACTGCAGGGCCGGTATGGATGGTGAGCTCTGCAGCCATAATCCCCATATCATCTGAGTGGAGGGACCCTAAGCAGGTGTTAGGTCCTGTGTTATACCCAGATTTGTGTCAGCTCTCAAAGGAGTCCAACCAGGCCAATCAATCACAGCCAACAAAACTTTCAACTAGGTACTTAAGAAATTCACTTAATAATAATAAAATAATGCTTATGTTGCAGTATGGTACATGATTTGAAAATATCTGTGCAGAAGAAAAGAGGAATGTGCAAAATTCAGTGGGTTTTGTTACACTCATATACTCAGTTCAGATCTGGTTCTACCTGCGCTATTCAATAGCTTTAATGTGGGCTATACAGCAGCGTACGTGTCACGGTTTAAAGTTGGGCTGGCTATTAAACCTGTGGCAGATGCTCTTTGTTAACCCTTGTCCACCACCCTGAGAAGGGGAAGGAAAAGAGAAAAGGGAGAGAGACTTACGGGTTGGAAAGTTAAAACCATTTTAATGAACTATAATAACGAAAAAGAGTATAATAATAATAATATAATGGAGATAATTAAATATATAAAAATATATACAAAACCAAGATCGAGCTCCCCCGATGTCACCACCAGCACTGCAGGGCAGGCTCCGGGAAGGCCCAGACTGGGCCCAGCGATGGACAGGGACTGGATTCAGGGATGCACGGATCGGGATCGGGGGCAGCAGGAAAACAGTCGGAGTCCTCCTTGTACACTGGCCATAGCAGAAAGAGAGTGAGACCCTCGTGATCCCCCTGCTTTGTGCCGAGAATGACGTGTATGGGATGGAATACCTTCGTTGGTCAATTTTGGGTCACCTGTCCTGTCCGCTCCTCCCTGCACGTGCGACCGCCCTTCGGCTCTTCACTTGTAAGCAGTGAGGAATTTAGCAGTGACCTTGGTTTCTCTAAAAATAAGTACAGCAAGAGCCTTTCTGCATAACATCCCTACCGGTGCCTCAGTGATAACTACAAACTTTGAGTGTTATCAGTCCTGGAAGCAGACACTGTCTGCAAAACATGCAGTTAGTTTCAGAAAGTGCAGTTACTTAGAAGAAGCTTAGGTGAAAGTAAAAACTGTTGGTCTGGTTTAGGCCAAACCAGGACAGTATGTTTGCTTAGATAAACTGCACATTTTGTAGCTCATCCATTTTCACATCACCTCTTCATATGCGGGCTGTTTATTTTCTCAGATAACCTTTCTATCTGTGAATGAAATAAGAGTATTTTTTTCTCAGATACACATTTACATTCTTTTAAAACATGGGATCTTCATACGTTTTCTCAAGTGTTGTTTAAGATAGCTTCAGTACATATTTGACCAAACATATGTTCTGCATTCCCAGATTTCCCATTTACCATTGTCACGGTTTAAAGCTGGGCTGGCTATTAAACCTGCAGCAGACGCTCTCTGTTAACCCTCCCCCCCCACCCGAAGGGAAAGGGAAAGGGAAAAGGGAGAGAGACTTACGGGTTGGAAAGTTAAAACAGTTTTAATAAACCTATAATAATGAAAAAGAGTATAATAATAATATTGGAATAATCAAATATATACAAATATATATACAAAACCAAGATCGAGCTCCCCCGATGTCGGCAACGTCACCACTGGCACTGCAGGGCAGGCTCCGGGAAGGCCCAGGCTGGGCCTAGCAACGGTCGAGAGCTGGATTCAGGGATGCACGGATCGGGATCGGGGGCAGCAGGAAAACAGTTGGAGTCCTCCTTGGACACCGGCCATAGCAGAAAGAGAGCAAGAGCCAGCAAGAGAGCGAGACCCTCGTGATCCCCCCGCTTTATACCGAGAATGACGTGTATGGGATGGAATACCCTCGTTGGTCAATTTTGGGTCACCTGCCCTGTCTGCTCCCCCCTGCAGCTGCGACCCCCCTTCGGCTTTTCACTTGTAAGCAGTGAGGAATTCAGCAGTGACCTTGGTTTCTCTAAGAAAAAGTACAGCAAGAGCCTTACTGCACAACATCCCTACCGGTGCCTCAGCGATAACTACAAACTTCGAGCGTTATCAGTCCTGGAAGCAGACACTGTCTGCAAAACATGTAGTTAGTTTCAGAAAGTGCAGTTACTTAGAGGAGACTTAGCTGAAAGTAAAAATCACTGAAAGGAAAGTCGGCCTGGTTTAGGCCAAACCAAGACATTCCACCCCTTATTCCATACCATTCACGTCATACTCAGATCACCACTACCTTTTCATTTTAAAATATATACAGAGAACATTAGTTTATGATTCATTTCTATACAGAAAAAAAGTTAATCAAGTTCATTTAGTTCAGGATTGTGGGTTTCCTATTTGAGCCCTGTGTGTAATTAATGCAATCCATTTACTCCATGTCGCATCAGTTGCATGATGAGTAGTAGGAACCTTACCCTTGAACATCCAGCCTAGTACTGGTAATCGAGGTGCCAGGAGAAGTTGTGCTTCAGTACCAATTACCTCTGAAGCAGCTCTAACTCCTTCATATGCTGCCAGTATCTCTTTTTCAGTTGGGGTGTAGTTGGCCTCGGAACCCTTGTATCCTCGACTCCAAAATCCTAGGGGTCGACCTCGAGTCTCCCCTGGCATTTTCTGCCAGAGGCTCCAGGTAGGACCATTGTCCCCAGCTGAGGTGTAGAGCACATTTTTAACATCTTGTCCCGTACGGACTGGTCCAAGGGCTACTGCATGCACAATCTCTTGTTTAATCTGTTCAAAGGCCTGTCGTTGTTCAGGGCCCCACTGAAAATCATTTTTCTTTCTAGTCGCCTGATAAAGAGGGCGTACAATCTGGCTGTAATCTGGAATATGCATTCTCCAGAAACCCACAACACCTAAGAAGGCTTGTGTTTCCTTTTTGTTAGTTGGTGGGGACATGGCTGTTATTTTGTTGATCACCTCTATTGGGATCTGGCGACGCCCATCTTGCCATTTAATCCCTAAAAACTGGATCTCCCGGGCAGGTCCCTTGACCTTGCCTCTTTTTATGGCAAAACCAGCTTGCAGAAGAATTTGGATTATTTTCTCCCCTTTGTCAAAAATTTCTGCTGCTTTATCACCCCACACAATGATGTCATCAATGTATTGCAAATGTTCTGGAGCTCCACCCTTTTCTAGTGCAGTCTGGATCAGTCCATGGCAAATAGTAGGACTGTGTTTCCACCCCTGGGGCAGTCGATTCCAGGTGTACTGGATACCTCTCCAGGTAAAAGCAAACTGTGGCCTGCACTTTGGTGCCAAAGGAATAGAGAAAAATGCATTAGCTATGTCTATGGTGGCATACCACTTTGCTGCCTTTGACTCCAGTTCGTATTGAAGTTCTAGCATGTCTGGCACAGCAGCACTCAGCGGTGGCGTAACTTCATTTAGGCCACGATAGTCCACAGTTAATCTCCATTCTCCATCAGACTTTCGCACTGGCCATATAGGGCTATTAAAGGGTGAGCGAGTCTTACTAATCACTCCTTGATTTTCTAATTGTCTAATCAGTTTATGAATGGGGATCAGGGAGTCTCGATTGGTGCGATATTGTCGTCGGTGCACCGTGGCAGTAGCAATTGGCACCTGTTGTTCTTCAACCTTCAGCAACCCCACAACAGAAGGATCCTCTGAGAGGCCAGGCAAGGTAGACAGCTGTCTAATGTCCTCAGTCTCTACAGCTGCTATACCAAAGGCCCATCTATACCCTTTTGGGTCCTTAAAATACCCGCTCTTGAGGTAGTCTATGCCAAGGATGCACGGAGCATCTGGGCCAGTCACAATGGGGTGCTTTTTCCATTCATTTTTAGTTAGGCTCACTTCGGCCTCCAATACAGATAACACTTGAGATCCTCCTGTTACTCCTGAAATACTGATAGGTTCCGCCCCTTTATGATCCGATGGCATTAGGGTGCACTGTGCACCAGTGTCTACCAAGGCTCGATACCTTTGTGGTTTTGATGTGCCAGGCCATCGAATCCACACAGTCCAATAAACTCGGTTGTCCCTTTCCTCCACCTGGCTGGAGGCAGGGCCCCCCTAATTAAGAAATGGATTCGTGCTGCTCACAGGGACTGGACCTTCATTTCTCCTTTTCACACTTTGGAAAAAGGAATTTGAGGCCCATCTACCCTGACTGGGGTCCTGCTTACTGGTAACTGGAGCAGCCATCCTTCTAGAAAAATTCTCTCTGGTATTTCTTTTAGCTTGCAACTCACGTACTCGTGCCTGTAGGGTACTGGTAGGTTGTCCATGCCATCTGCTCATGTCCTCCCCATAACCACGCAGGGCAAACCACAGGATACCTCGTGATGTGTTCCGTTTCCTTTGAGCTGGTCCTGTAGGAGGGCGTTTTCTCCTAACAGCTGCAACGCGGGCCTGTGTAGGTAGAGAGTCAAGTTTATTCTCGATCCTGGACAGTTTGTCTGACAGTTGTTTAAATGAGTCCTTGTTCTCCTTAGTCAGTTTTTCCACAGCTGAGATGCGGGTCTGCAGTGGGGAAGAAATACTATCTTCATACTGTCGCATACAGTTAGCCATTTCACCCACAGTAGAACGTGCCATAGCATCTTCTCCCCAGACTAATATTGACAATGTATGGGTGTATGTCGGTGGAGCATTCTTCACAACCTTCCGGAACATGGATCGGTTGCATTCCACTTCATCAGGATCTACAGGATCTACAACTTCCTGTGTGTGTCTATAAATGATCTCTTGCACAGCTAGTTCTCTAAGGTAGTTAATACCTTTTTCTATAGTGGTCCATTTGCTTAGGTGGCTCAGAACATCATCTTTATAGGGATACCTGCTCTTTACAGCTGACAAGAGTCGCCTCCAGAGACTGATAGTGTTTGACTTTCTTGCAAGCGCCTTATCAATACCACCATCTCTGGACAGGGATCCCAACTGTCTGGCTTCTCTGCTGTCTAATTGCATGCTATCCGCCCCATTATCCCAGCGTCGGAGCAACCAGGTAATAATAGGCTCACAGTCATAACGGCTGAAATCTTTCCTTATATTTCTTAGGTCCTTCAGGGATAAGGAGTGGTAGGTTATCTCTACGTCCGAGTCCTCCTCCTGTGATAGTTCTGCTTTAGAAGGACCTTTCTTCTGTGATGGGTCTGCTTTAAAATGACGATCAAGGGAACCCCCATCTGTGTCAGGCCCTGACTCTGCCTGAGAAGGGCCCTCACCTGGGTCATATGATGGCTCTGCCTTAGAAGGCTCTGAGTCATCATCCTCCTCTTCACGAGCTGATTTCTTTTGGTATTTCTTCCTGGTTACAGGAGCAATTGGTACAGATTCGTTAGATGCTGGGGTCTGAGTAGATGCAGTGGCTGTCGTGGGAGTGCTGAGACTTGTTAGAGTCTGAGTAGCTGCAGTGGCCATCTTGGGGGGTGTAGCAGTTGTGATGCAGGCTGCCGAGGTTTCAGTGGATTTAGTGGCTGTAGCAGCAGCACACGCTGTAGGATCTGAGGTGGCTGCATAACACCTACAACTGTCCCTGCACCGATATTTAATCTTATCCCACATCAGAAACACATTCAGGACAACCGAAAATAAAAACATGCCACCTAGACAGCACCATCCAAATTTCACAAAATCTAGTGGAATCAGCTTGGCAGAAAAGGAGAAGGTACTATTTCCCGAAGTAAAATTGGAAGTGTAATCATTAACACAATCAGCTAAAGGACGCCCGGAGTCCGCAGATAAAATTGCTGCTACCGCGGTCAGAATAGTAACAGCCCAGTTTATCACGACATAAATCAGTATGAAACGCCATAACAAAACAATGCACATTGACCAGTGCCCAGCAGTGATAAACTGCACATAAACAGTAACAAACAGCGCATACGGCAAGTAAGGTATCATTACACTTAACTCTGTAAAAGGCTTTATAAAGAGATGAGATAACACAACATTCAAAAATGACATTACCATCTTCGCTATCTGTTTTAATTTCCAACCCCTCGTAAATCTCAAAGGAAGAAATCTGATACTCTCTCAGCTGAGCTCTCCGGGTCTCCTCCCGCCGGAGCCGGGATTCGACTTATCAGAGCAACCTGTTGGAGCTTCTCTCGAGCCCCAAGTTGGGCGCCAATAAATCTGTCACGGTTTAAAGCTGGGCTGGCTATTAAACCTGCAGCAGACGCTCTCTGTTAACCCTCCCCCCCCAGCTGAAGGGAAAGGGAAAGGGAAAAGGGAGAGAGACTTACGGGTTGGAAAGTTAAAACAGTTTTAATAAACCTATAATAATGAAAAAGAGTATAATAATAATATTGGAATAATCAAATATATACAAATATATATACAAAACCAAGATCGAGCTCCCCCGATGTTGGCAACGTCACCACCGGCACTGCAGGGCAGGCTCTGGGAAGGCCCAGGCTGGGCCTAGCAACGGTCGAGAGCTGGATTCAGGGATGCACGGATCGGGATCGGGGGCAGCAGGAAAACAGTTGGAGTCCTCCTTGGACACCGGCCATAGCAGAAAGAGAGCAAGAGCCAGCAAGAGAGCGAGACCCTCGTGATCCCCCTGCTTTATACCGAGAATGACGTGTATGGGATGGAATACCCTCGTTGGTCAATTTTGGGTCACCTGCCCTGTCTGCTCCCCCCTGCAGCTGCGACCCCCCTTCGGCTTTTCACTTGTAAGCAGTGAGGAATTCAGCAGTGACCTTGGTTTCTCTAAGAAAAAGTACAGCAAGAGCCTTACTGCACAACATCCCTACCTGTGCCTCAGCGATAACTACAAACTTCGAGCGTTATCAGTCCTGGAAGCAGACACTGTCTGCAAAACATGTAGTTAGTTTCAGAAAGTGCAGTTACTTAGAGGAGACTTAGCTGAAAGTAAAAATCACTGAAAGGAAAGTCGGCCTGGTTTAGGCCAAACCAAGACAACCATTTTCCTCGTTTCCTGGAAACTGATGTCTCACTACAACAGAATATGAATGCATGTACAGTGCCTTTCTACTTATTAAAATCTTAACATTTCTCAATTTATGGTACTTTTAAAGGTAGTTATTAATATTTTTCATTTAAGTTTATTTGATTTTCATCAGGCTACACCACCTGGACTCCTAAGATTGTTAGGCTTCTTTTCCAATGGGTGATGAGAATCTTTAGAGGTAGAGCATAGCTCTGGAAAGGTCTGTTCCAGAGCGACATGCGCTGAGTCCCAGCTGGTGAATTATCCTGCTGTCAGGGACAAATCTACAGATGTATTGCATAAGGGGAAGTATACACTTGTATTCCTGTGCAAAATCAGTAAGGTTATTTATAGAAATAACATTTAGGTTAGTGGAAATACTCAAGTCTGTAAGCTAAGGATGAAGGAAATGTTGCTTCAGATATATTCTGACTTTGGAGCAGACTGAACATCCAGTGACAGCAGCTGAAGTTTTTGTTGTTCTCTACTCCAGGGAAGACTATTTGGCAGAGTGCCTCAAAACCTCATGCTTTCAGAAGTCAGTACTTTTGAGGCATACACTGGGTAGCCCCAAAGTCTACCAGCTCTAAACTAGACTCATTTTCCCTTCTTTGATTTTGATGACAGTTAAAGAAATCTGAAATGTCTTAAATGATACTTCATCTGCCAGTTTACAGTAATTGCTTGCCATCAGTGAGCAACTTTGAGAGAGGAAGGAAGGAATGTCATGCTATATTCAGGATAAAATAAATTGAAAGTAATGTAACTTGGAAATTGAAATCTGTCATAATTAGCCACTATCAATACCTTTTTTTTCTGTCTGTAATCATTGTGCGTTCATGTGTAAAATCCTTAAAGCTTAATTTGGTGGAAAGGATGTGCATTTTTGACAGGACACTGGAAATCATAGAGCTGAGAGTTTCAGTTACTTTGACCTTCCTGTAACATTTTGAGAGAAAGACCTCAGCATTAGCGAGAGGATAAGCTTTGAATCTAAGAGATTGCCCATGCACTACAGCACAAGAATCACTCCAGCAGATTTCTATTGCTCATAGGGTCAATGACATAAGCTATAAGGTTATGAACATCAGTGCACATCAGTTTGCTTAATATCCACAAGCATTCAAACAGCAGTTAGTCTTTTAAACACTTTGAAAAATGATCTGCTCTGTTCTGTAAATATGGGAATAATATAGATGCTAGTTGTCAAATGACAGCGGTTTACACATCCTCTTCCTTTTACACTATCATTTGTCAGAATCAGGTTTTTGTTATATGTAAAGTGGTTTAGATCAATAGGTAGAAATCAACTTGTATTGCATTGATTTGCTGAGAAGATTATATATGAAGATCACAAGTTATGGCTGACACAGACTGATCTCTAATTGTGTAATGGATTTAACATTTTTCAGTCAATTCTGTGAATGCAATAGAATATCAGAAGTATTTTAAATATTTTTACAGTATATTCAGTGACAATAATAACACAATCTGGACAGTTTAAACTAGAACCATGGGCATGAGAACATAGTTTTTATCTTTTAATGAGGAGACTGAGGGGCGACCTCATTAATGTTTATAAATATGTAACGGGCAAGTGTCATGAGGATAGAGCCAGGCTCTTCTCAGTGACATACATTGACAGGACAAGGGGCAATGAGTGCAAGCTGGAACACAGGAGGTTCCACATAAATATGAGGAAAAACTTCTTTACAGTGAGGGTAACTGAACACTGAAACAGACTGCCCAGAGAGGTGTGGAGTCTCCTTCTCTGGAGACATTCAAAACCCGCCTGGACACATTCTTGTGTGATATGATCTAGGTAATCCTGCTCCGGCAGGGGAATTGGACTAGATGATTTTTCGAGGTCCCTTCCAATCCCTAACATTCTGTGATTCTGTGTGATTAATCATAACTTAAAAAAGGGCAAGAAGGAGGACCCAGGAAACTATAGGCTGGTCAGGCTTACCTCCATCCCTGGAAAGATGATGGAACAGATCATTCTGAATGCCATCTCTAAGCATGTAGAGGAAAAGAAGGTTATCAGGAGGAGTCAACATGGATTCACCAAGAAGAAATCATGTTTGGCCAATCTGATGGCTTTCTATGATGACATGACTGGCTGGGTAGATGATGGGAGAGCAGTGGATGTTGTCTACCTTGACTTCAGCAAGGTTTTTGACACTGTCTCCCACAACATCCTCATAGGGAAGTGTGGGTTAGATGAGTGGACAGTGAGGTGGATTGAGAACTGGCTGAATGGCAGAGGACCTCCTGTCAGCCTGACCTCGGTGCCCAACAAGGTCATGGAACAGATCACCTTGAGTGCGATTACACAGCACATACAGGACAACCAGGGGATCAGGCCCAGTCAGCATCGGTTTAGGAAAGGCAGGTCCTGCCTGACCAACCTGATCTCTTTTTATCACCCGATGACCTGCCTAGTGGATGAGGGGAAGGTTGTGGATGTAGTATACTTGGACTTCAGCAAAGCCTTTGATGCTGTCTCCCACGGCATTCTCCAGGATAAGCTGGCAGCCCATGGCTTGGACAGGTGCCCTGTTCATTGGGTTAAGAACTGGCTGGATGGCTAGGCCGAGAGAGTGGTGGTGAATGGTACTGCATCCAGTTGGCATCTGGTCACTAGTGGTGTCCCTCAGGGCTCAGTACTGGGCCCAGTCCTGTTTGATATCTTTATTGATGATTTCGATGAGGGTATCGAGTGCACCCTCAGTAAATTCGCTGACAACACTAAATTGGGTTGGAGTGTTGATCTGCCTGAGAGTAGGAAGGCTCTACAGAGGGATCTAGACAGATTAGATAGATGCGCCAAGACCAATGGTATGAAGTTCAACAAGGCCAAGTGCCAGGTCCTACACTTTGGCCACAACAACCCCATACAGCGCTACAGGCTGCGGGAAGAGTGGTTGGAAAGCTGCCCAGTGGAAAAGGACCTGGGGGTATTGGTGGACAGCCGTCTGAATATGAACCAGCAGTGTTTCTAGTTCGCCAAGAACCCAACAGCATCCTGGCGTGTATCAGGAATAGTGTGGCCAGCAGGACTAGGGACAAGTACAAGTAATTGTCCCCCTGTACTCAGCTCTGGTGAGGCTGCACCTCAAGTACTGTGTCCAGGTCCAGTTCTGGGCCCCTCACTTCAAGAAAGACATTGAGGTGCTGGAGCGAGTCCAGAGAAGGGCAACAAAGCGGGTGAAGGGTCTGGAGGGTATGTCCTATGAGGAGTGGCTGGGGGAACTGGGATTGTTTAGCCTGGAGAAAAGGAGGTTGAGGGGAGACCTTATCGCTCTCTACAACTACCTGAAAGGATATTGTAGTGAGGTGTGGGTTGGCCTCTTCTCCCAGGCAACTAGCAACAGTACTAGAGGACATAGCCTCGAGCTGCACCAGAGGAGGTTCAGGTTAGACGTTAGGAAAAGTTTCTTCACAGAAAGGGTTATTAGACATCAGAATGGGCTACCCAGGGAGGTGGTGGAGTCACCGTCCCTGGAGGTGTTTAAGAGAAGACTAGATGTGGCACTTAGTGCCATGGTCTAGTTGACACAGTGGTGTCAAGTCAAAGGTTAGAATTGATGATACCAGAGGTCTCTTCCAACCTAGCTGATTCTGTGATTCTGTGATTCTGTGATTCTGCGACTCTGCCCATGCTCCTGCCTTTCCTCCTGAATCCCATTCCTGCCTGCTGCCATGTCTGGTTTGAGATTCCCCAGAACCTGCCCTGCAGTGTCAGCGGTGACATGGTTGTCATCCAGGGGAGCTGAGTACCAGTTTTAATTGTTTATTATAGTCTTTCTTTTCATTGTTACTGTTTATTAAAACTGTTTTAACTTTCCAATCCGTAAGTTTCTTTCCCTTTTCTCTTTTCCTTTTCCCCTCTGGGGAAAGAGAAGGTTAATAGAGAGCATCTGTCATCTGCTTAACAGCCCACCCAGCCTTAAACAGCAACAAGTATCTAACCTCCATTCATTCACTTTGTTTTATTCACAAAGCTGTATCCGTACTCAGCTCACAGCATTTGAATATAATGCAGCATCTAAAATGAAGGTTGAGATTCTTTTTCTTCTAATTCTTGTCTTTTCATTGCCAAGTGTTTCTTTTTTTTTCTCCCCACTTGATATAAATATATAAAAGGGTTATTTATGGTTCAGAGACCACAGAAGTGCCTAAGAATGATCATGCAGGAATTAGGGCTTCTCCCCCAAAAAAGGTGTCAGGATGAATAGCCCAACTGAAGTGCATTTACACCAATGCACGCACCATGGGCAACAAACAGGAGGAGCTGGAAGCCATTGGGCAGCAGGAAAACCATGACATAGTTGCTGTCATGCAAACATGATGGGATGACTCGCACAACTGGAGTGCTGCAATGGATGGCTATAAACTCTTCAGAAGGGATTCCTGAGGGCTGGCCTTAGCAGTAGAGACTGAGGCAAAGAAAGCATTCAGTAACTCCACCTTCTCTGTATCTTCCATCACCAGGGCACCCTCCTCATTCAGCAGCGGGCCCACATTTTCCCTTGTCTTCCCTTTGCTGCTGATGTACTTGAAGAAGCCCTTCTTGTTGTCCTTGATGTCCCTTGACAGATTTAGTTCCAAGTGGGCCTTAGCCTTCCTCATCACATCCCTGCATACTCTGACAACCTTCCTATATTCCTCCCAAGTGGCCTGTCCCTTTTTCCACATTCTGTAGACTTCCTTCTTCCATCTGAGTATTGCCAGAAGCTCCTTGCTCATCCATGCAGGTTTCCTGCCCCCTTTGCCTGATTTCTTACTCATAGGGATGCACTGATCTTGAGCTTGGAGGAAGTGATGCTTGAATATTGACCAGCTCTCTTGACTCCCTTACTTTCTAGAGCTGTATCCCATGGGACACCCCCAAGTAGGTGCTTGAAGAGGCCAAAGTTAGCTCTCCTGAAGTCCAAAGTTGTGATCCTATTTATTGCCCTGCTTCCTCTACCCAGGACCATGAACTCTGCCATCTCATGGTCACTGCAGCCAAGGCTACCCCCAACCTTCACATTCCCAACCTTCACATCCCCAGCCTTCACATCCTCAACCAGACCTTCGTTATTTGTTACCACAAGGTCCAAGAACACACCTCTCTGCATTGGCCCATCTACAAGATGGGTGGAAGGAGGATCCGGGGAACTACAGGCCTGCAGTCTGACCTTGGTGCTGGGGAATTTAATGGAGCAGATCATCTTGAATGCCATCATGTGGCATGTCCAGGACAGCCAGGCAACCAAGCCCAGTCAGTATTGGTTTATGAAAGGCAGGTCCTGCTTAACTAACCAGATCTCCTTCTATGACAATATGATCGACTTAGTGGATGAGAGAAAGGCTGTGGATGTTGTCTACCTAGACTTTAGTAAGGCCTTTGACACTGTTTCCCACAGTATTCTCCTGGAGAAACTGGCTGCTCATGGCTTGTATGGGTGTACTCTTCACTGGGTAAATAACTGGCTGGATGGCCGAGCGCAAAGTGTTGTGGTGAATGGAGTTAAATCCAGTTGGTGGGCAGTCACAAGTGTTCCCCAGGGCTCAGTATTGGGGCCAATTCTCTTTAATATCTTTATCAAGGATCTGGATGAAGGGACTGAGTACACCCTTAGTATGTATGCAGATGACACCAAGTTGGACAGGAGTGTTGACCTGCTTGAGGGTAGGAAGACTCTGCAGAGGGATCTGGACAGGCTGGAGTGATGGGCTGAGGCCAACTGTATGAGATTCAACAAGGCTAAGTGTCAGGTCCTGCACTTGGGGCACAACAACCTCATGCAATGCTACAGTCTTGGGGAAGAGTGGCTGGAAAGCTGCCTGGCAGAAAAGGACCTGGGAGTGTTGGTTGACAGCTGGCTGAATATGAGCTGACAGTGTGCCCAGGTGGCCAAGAAGGCCAAAAGCATCCTGTCTTGTATCAGAAATAGTGTGGCCAGCAGGACAAGGGAAGTGATCGTCCCTCTGTACTCGGCACTGGTGAGGCTGCACCTCGAATATTATGTTCAGTTTTGGGCCCCTCGCTACAAGACATTGAGGTACTGGAGCAAGTCCAGAGAAGGGCAATGAAGCTGGTGAAGGGTCTAGAGAACAAGTCTTTTGAGGAGTGGCTGAGGGAGCTGGGGTTGTTTAGTCTGGAGAAAAGGAGGCTGAGGGGAGACCTTATCGCTCTCTACATCTGAAAGGAGGCTGTAGCAAGGTGGGTGTCAGTCTCTTTTCCCTAGTAACAAGGGATACGACAAGAGGAAATGGCCTCAAGTTGTGCCAGGGGAGGTTTAGATTGGATATCAGGAAAAATTTCTTCACTGAATGGGTTGTCAAACATTGGAACAGGCTGCCCTGGGAAGTGGTGGAGTCACCATCCCTGAAGGTATTTAAGAGACACGTAGATGTGGTACTTAGGGACATGGTTCAGTGGTAGACTTGGCAGTGCTAGGTTAACGGTTGGGCTTGATGATGTTAAAGGACTTTTCCAACCAAAATATTTCAATCATTCTATACTTCTATGAAAAGGACTTTCTTGAATTTAATCAACTGTAATATTCCTAATATTTTCCTGAAATATGATATGATTTTTGTGTTTTTAAACACTAGGTTACTTTTGTATGGCCTAGCCATTATGATGTAAGAGAAGAAGGGAGTAGAGACTGGAATGTCTTAGATGATTCCGTTCATGCTTTTTATGCCACATCTAGAAGCACAAACTATTCAGAAAAAGCACTGCATCTTCCATCTGTTCAGCAAAGAAAAGAAAGACACCATAAAAAATGATGAAAATTACTTGAAACAATAAAATTTGTGAACATACATGAACAGAAAAACCTCAAAAAACAAAGGCATCAAGTAATACTAAAAATTTGTGACAATGTGAGTTTACTTGGCACTTATGTTCCTTATGTTAGTAAATATAATTAAGTATTCAGATTCTATGTTTTCAACCTGTTCTGCTATTGGAAGACATAAACCAAAAAAGATGTGCAGTGGGATTTTTATTCATTGTGTAGGTAACATTTTGCACTAATGGAAGCTTGAAGGTGGCATTACGGAGATCTGTTGTAATGTTACAGGAGACCATCAGACTTTATTAACTGGAGATAATGAACAATTACTATAAGAAAATATTTTATACCTTGTTCTTGATATGTATGAGATCACAGTACAGGATAATGAAGGAAAATGAGCCCAAATGATAGAATCATATAGTCAACACACGCTATTTTATAAACATATACATATATTTATAGTTATATTGAATCATATCCATATCCATGTAATTGTTACAGATATTTTTTCTTCGTAGTTATGTGATGAAGTGAGCTTCTCTCCAGGCAGGTCTGGTGATTAGACCTGTCCTGGTCCTGGAGGGGAAGAAGACTGGGTTTGTGTGGATTGGTCTTGTCCTGCTCTTCTGTCACGGGCATGTGTGTCACTGATGGGATGAACCATGGTACTCCTGCCTCACTCGAAGTGAATTTCATCCAGTCCTCCTGATCCAAGCAAGCTCTTATTTCATAACAGCATCAAGCATAGATCAGACAACTACCTATTACATAGGGTGAAAAATAGGTCAAACATGGAGTAAATACAGGTTTGCATGGGCTTATTATGCTATATTCTGAATCTGCAGTTTAGATCCACTTTTAGAAACAGCATGCTGCATTGAATCAGTGTGATGTAGGTTTGGCATTGCCTCTAAAATCTAATATTACCCTTACAGTGTTTCTAGGGCCTCATTTAGGGTCTTGAAAGAAAGACATGTATTTTTAACTCACATTAAACAACAGTTAAACTTGTTTATTTAAGAGTCCAGTCCAAGTGAAAGCTGACGGAAGAATGTGGCATTGAGCTTAAATTGTAAGTCTAGATGAGAAAACAATCTGTCCTCATCACTTTTATCTTTTGTTAGATAACACTGGTTGACTATCTCAGTTAAGAATATATTTTAGAAAATATTTCTGATATATCTCTTCAATATTTAACTAGTACAGCAGTGTTTCAAAATTCTTGCTAAAGTTTCATAAATTCAGGTATTTAACTGTGATGTTTGACCAAAACTAAACAGAACAGTTAGAAACTTCTAGATTCCTGTCAGAATTGTCCCCTCTTCATTTTTATAGAGACAGTATTTTTCTTCAGACTTGGTTGGCTATTTGATTTGTTACACTGTGATTGCAAGGTCCACACATAACCTGTAACTTCTCTCTAAACTAGTTTTTAAGAATCAAAGTGATATTAGTAATAATAAATGATCATTTAAGAACATTTCTTTTTTCTTATATGTGCTTCTCTCACTTCTGTTAAAAGCATTTTTGAAATATGAGTTCAGTGAGCAACAGAATAAGATGTGTGCTATGTTTGAAAAATGCAAAAAAATAGACAATTTCATTGATATCTAATTTGAAATCTAGCATCCTTCTACTCACAAGGAAAAATTAGTGTCTGTCTGATTTCCTTTTTGGAAAGGTAATATTGAAATATTTATCTTAAATAATTTTTGGAAGAAATGTTGAATTATAGGATTATACCTAGATGCTTTTCCCTAAATTTTAGCTGTATGGGCTGAAAAACTAAGAGAAAATAAAACACATTTCTGCAAATAGACAAATACCTCTAAACAGATGTTTCAAAGTTATGTTTTTGTCAAGAGCACTTGTAATGCTCAATCCTCAGACTAGGAATGCTGCCTAGATCTACCTGTGCGTCAGAATTGGTATCTTCAATATGCAAAACCAAAAGACAATCTCTGTTTGAATCTTCAAATGACAAGTTTCTACAGGTTCCCATTTCCACCTATGTTCCAAGACTTTGGCTGAGACCTTCAGTCCTATTACCCAATAACTCCTACGAAGAACAGTCCTCTCATATCCAACATAGCTGTAGCTGAGGGGAAGTGTTGTACTAGATTTTTATCAATTATTTTCTCCTTCGATTTTCTGCTAGAATACCTATTTTTACCTTTTGCAATAAAATAACTGAACAATATGAACTTACGTAAAAATATCTCACTAATGGCGCTCCTTGTAGGTTTCATAATTGCACTAAGAAGAACACATTTACAATGCTGAATAGTTCTTAAGACTTTGTCATGCATGAAAATTATTCATGTAGTAACATATTTTCATTGCTTGTGGACAGGCCCTTAAAATCTTACTCATGAAAATCAAACAGAGACCAAGTAATGACTTGAAAACTTTATGACAATTAAGCATTCATTTTTTCTAATACCCTGGGGTTAATAAGTAGCTGTTAAGTACATACATGCTGTCTGTTTTCTGCAATTTTTAAAAAAAGAAACCAATTATCATTACACAGCAAACAATCTTTAATATAATTTAAATGATATAATTATTAAAAGTTGTACAAAATTGTTGTGTAAAATTATCAATAACTTTGCAAAAGTATGTATGCAGTGAAACAATAGAAAGAGGAGAGGGAGAAGGGACAAGTATGGCAAATGAGATAACACAGAATAGGATAGACTAGGAAGATAGGAGGACAGAAAAGGAAACAAAACCTAAAAAAAAGATGGATTTTAAGGAGCACAATCTGTTACAGAGTCTGTACAGTGGTTTTATTTTGAATAAAATAATCTTCTTCAAAAACTTTCCCTAATAGATTATTGGTTTATATATATTTTTATATGTATATATATACATTTCATTAATTGAAAATAGGTAGTTATTGAATCTCCTTGAAAAGCAGGATCTTTTAGTACCTTTTAAAAGGACTTTGCATAGTTTTGTTTTCTAAGGACAGGTTGGATCCTCTCCACTTCTATGCTGCTTAGATTGTTTACATAACTTTGGAATTAATGAGTGACAACTTCAGCATCTCTAATAGGATCTTCTGACACATGCAAGATTATCTCTGCCCTCCAGACCCAAAACAACAAGGAACATGTTCCACAGTCTTCAGTGTCTGAATGATCATAGAAATTACAGGATAACTGAAGCAAGAAAGGACCTCAGGAGGTCTCTAGTGCACCCCTCACCAAGTCAGGACCAGCTCTGGGGTCAGACCAGGCTGTTGACAGCTTGGTCCAGTCAATGCCTTCTGCAAGGACAGAAATAGTGCAAAATCTTGGGGCAACCTGCTCCACTGCCTCACTGTCCTCCTGAGGAAAATTTTCTTCTTACACCAAACCTGAACCTCTTTTGGTGCAACTTGTGCCCGTTTTCTCTCAACAGCCTCCCTCGTACCACTGTGAGGAGCCTGACTCTGGCTCCTCAATGACCCTTCGTACAGGGGGTTGTTACGTTTCTTTAAAGCCATCTCTTCTTCATGTTGTACCAACCCAGCTCCCCCAACTTCTATTCACAGGGCAAGTGCTCCAGCCCCACCACCTTAGGGGTCCTCCACTGAGGTCCTTCCAGTATGCCCATGTCCTTCCTGTACTGGGGCCCCCAACTGGATGCAGCATCTAGATGTGGTCTGACAAGTGCCACATATACAGGGATAATACTTTCCTTCAATCTACAGTCTGTGCTATGGTTCATACAGCTCAGAAGCTGTTGGACACCTTTGCTGCCATGGTACACCACGGGTTCATGTTTAACTCACTGTCTACCATCAACTCAAAGGCCTTCCTGTAGACCTACTCCCCAGGCCCTCTGTCCCTAACAGGTGTTGTTGCAGGAGCTCTTCCCTCCCTGGGGCAACACTTGACATTTGCCCTTGTTGAACTTCATGGGGTTCCTGTTGGCCAATTCCTTCAGCGTCTTTGGGTTCCTTTGGACAGCAGCCCTCCCTCCTCTAACATATCAGCTGGTGCATCCCATTCCCACCCCGCAGTTTGGTGTCACCATCACTATGTGATGATTGTGTTCTTCACCACTGGCTTGACATCACTCGTAAAGATGTTAAATGGGACAGGTCCCAGAACAGACCTGTGTGTGATACAACACTCGCCACAGGACCCTGGTTCTCTGGGCCGAACTATCTGATCAGATTATTACCTGTCTGGGTGCCCACTCATCCAGACCACAATGACCTGAGTTGGATATGAGAATGCTGTGGGAGGCGATGTCAAAAGCCTTGCTAAATTCAAGGTAGAGTGGACAACCACTGCTGTCCTTTTGTCCACAAATCCAGTCATTTTATCACAGAAATTAGTCATCCATGATGACTGCTCCACGTGCCTGTGAACGTGCTCCAAGAGGACTTTCTCCATGATTTTCCCAGGGACTGAGTGATTCCTGGGTGGATTGTTGTCCCATTCCCAAGGTGCGTGCAACAGTTGCCTTTCTCCAACCTTCAGTCACTTGCCTCAATATCCATCAATGTGTGGTAAATATTTTGAGATGCATGTTAGAATTGCAACCCAACTTTTAACATTTCTTTTACAGAATCACAGAATCACAGAATGGTTAAGGGTTGGAAGGGACCTCTGGAGATCATCTAGTCCGACCCCTGCCAAAGCAGGTTCACCTAGAGCATGTTGCACAGAGTCACATCAAGGCGGGTTTTGAATATCTCCAGAGAAGGAGACTCCACAACCTCCCTGGGCAGCCTGTTCCAGTGCTCCGTCACCCTCAAAGTAAAGAAGTTCCTCCTCATATTCAGATATTTAGTTTCTTCTCTAATTTTTATTCATGATTACAGCTTACTAATACTGTCTTTATACCTAAGACTTTACACTTGGGAGTGTCCAGCTGCATCCCAACCATTTTTCCAGCTCTGTGCCACAGTAAGACATGTTCAGTTAGGCTTACGCTGCCAGCATATGGGAAATATGGCTGTGGAACGTCCAAACAGGAAGAAATGGGGGTGATCAGAGGAACACGATTCTTAGGCTGTGTATTTATCAAGCAATTAATCTCCAAAATCTACTGTTTCTTCTTGCATTCATTTTCTGTTTGTGTCTGTTCTTACTGGGAAAAACACGAGCTCTCTAGACTGCATGTATGCTTCCCAGCACAATATCTTTGTGTCTTGAGTCAAATGCTAGTCATTTTTCAGACACAAATATTTGATGATGTTATTATTTGTTTACATATGCAACTAAAGAAAAAGAAATTATGAAGAAAAAATCAAAATTTATAATCTTTTTGAGCAATTTTAAAGTGTTATGGAAAGTTTATGTTTTTCTACCTATTTTTGTGAGGCTGTTTTTTTTAATTTAGGCTCTAAATGTGTGGGTAATGTGGGGTTCTTTCATTACATGCAACAGATCTAGGTCAGTTAGGACAGGAGTATGACTGGCCACAAATACTTTCAGATTTTTCTGGGTTTAAGTCCTGTAGTAATGTGCATGTAAATTCTTTAGATTTCATAAAATATCAGAGCATACAAGAATGAGAATAAAATTTTTATTGAGGCTGTGTATTTAAAAAAATCAACCAATCAACAGTTACAGCAGTTAGTCATACAAAAATGCAATAATTTCTTAACATAATCAAATTATTATATAGTCTTTCAAACTTTATATGGATTTATTCATACATTCTGAGCACTACATTTTTCTTCTCAGGAATCTCAGTTCATACACTCTTATTACTTAGCTTGTACTGACACTTCACACACTGAAGCGTTCACTCTTCTCCTATTTGCAGTACAGTATTGTAGAACCATGTTCCATACAGGATTGGGTACTAGCACAGAACTGTGAAGGCTTTAAAGAAACAGGAAACAAACACATCTGATTTCATTCCAGTCACTTCTAATTGAAGACTATAATTTCACCACACCTAGGTGAACAGTATATACTTTGCTTTCTTCACGTCTGGCTTGGTAGATCCCTGCAGCCTTACTGTGCTGATAAGAAACTGATCTTAGTTGTGTTCTATTAGTTTTCAAAAAGCATTTACCTCTACTACCCAGCGACCCATAGGAAATTTCACTCTGGTGCCTGATAACATTGGCCGTTGAGACCATCTAGATGGCTTTACAAAATATTTTCTCAAAGCAACAGATCACACAGAGAGAGGAGTTAAAGCAGAAGAACAAGTGCAAATAAACTCATGTATTTATATCTTTGTATAAAGATTGCTATCTCCATCAGAGCTAAGGTCAATCTATTGCCTAAAAACTATTCCTCAGGGTTTGTATCTCAATCCATCTACCCTCTCTGAACTACCACTGAGGACAGAGCCTCATTGCCACGTAGATGGAAAACTTCTAAGTATTCAGAAAGCTTTTAATCAGTTTGGGCACTCTACCTATGCAACTTTACCCAATGAGTGCAAACGACATCTTCTGAAATTGTGCCCTAGCCATGGCTCTCTATCCTGTTCTAGTTATACTTTTTGCTTGTAATTCACTGCAGTCAAATAGAAGAATACAAGGAAAGTAAACCAAGTATATGTAGTGCAAAATTAGTGCTGATGCCTTCTATACCTTTGTAGCGTTTATGTGTGTTTAAAATAATAAAGGATGTGTCACAGTTGCCTACCAACTGTTCCTAGGAGTATGTAGAAACCCACAGGATCCTGTTCCATCAATACTAGACAAAAGTGTTTTGCCTGATTATCATATAAAGTGTGGAGTTTAGAGAGAAGTTCTACATTATTCACAGTTTGCAGGTGCATGAGAAGGTCAGTGAGAAACTGGCCAAAATAATATTTGATTCTCTCCTTTGCTACTGGAATGTTAGCAGTTACTACGTTTTATGACAAATTTAAGAAGCTTAGATAGTCCCTCTGAATGCTTAATTTCTCTTGTTATACTGCCTGATTCTGTCCTGAAATTTACTGCATGGAGTTAGTGGAGTTCAGACAGCTCCTGTCACCAAGATAAGAGCTGTTTCACCATGTATTCATCAAGCAGTTCTACATAATGAAATAATATATTAATCTGGTTAAATGTTCTTTTTTTTGGATATCTCCCACCTACACAGACTGGTTCCTGTGAAATAGTGGCTGAAAGCAGAACTAATGATAGCTACAAGGATGACTGACACAAGAGTTATTATTTTTTTTTCTTTCTCTTTACGCTGTGCAGTACTGAACTAGAAACTTAAAACTTTTCCTAAAGATGGTTTTTGGTACTATATGATGTGTCCATGGAATCATCATCTGTCCTAAAATATAAATTTTATGATAATAGATTTTAAAAGTGTTGACTACTGAACACTACAGCTTAGTTCCTTAGCATAAAAATCTGCCTTTTTTTAAAGGGTGACTTTTAAATATTTGATAAATATTTCATGCTAGTTTTACTTGTTCTGTAAGATAGAGACAGACCAAACAGAAACAACTGAACATGGAGGACCAGAAAACTTATCCAATATAAGCATCTTTTGAAATTGTTCTCTGCTGAACAAAATCAACAAAAAGCAACGTTAGATTCTCCTATAAATTTTAATGATCTCCTTTAGTTGATATCTAGGAGATAAGCACTTTACAGAAAAAGTCCCGTTGAAGTACAAAGTGAATGTTTGCAGTTAATGAACTTCACATGGTGAACAACTTCACTTGTTTTGGACCATAGATAATGTTAGTGCAAACAGATTGTTCTCTGTAGATAAGACATACGTTTAGTTAATAAACCCTTTGTTCTAATTGTCAAATGATTCAACATGGATAAAATTTAGATTTGGCATCAATATTTAAGAATTACTCTTCCTCTTCTAGCACAGATGAGGTTTTGTCAGTATAACACTTGGTCTGAGAAAGGATGGTATAAAATGTAGCTCTCGACAATCTTGCTCATCAGAATGTGAGAAAGCATTTGTAAGAACCATTTCTATATGTATTTACATTTCCTCCTAGTTCTTAAAACATTTACCATGTTCTGAATTAAACAAATTGAAATGTAATATGTTAAAATTAACAATAATTATTTTGATGAAAAAAATCCAATCATACATGTATTTTCATCAATATGAAAAGGTTACATATGATTAGGTTCTAAAAAATGTTTTCAAGAACTTATTAGAAGAAACTTATTGGAAAAGAAATTTCTTTTTCAGAACATTACATTTTTCACTTTAATGGAAAATATTTTTGTTTGTTTTGTTTGTGTCAGTTTTTCCATTTTAATTTCTTTTATGTTTTTTCTTCCACAAAATTATTAGATAATTCAAATTTAAAATATAAAATCAAATTATATGTAAAAATATCTTATGAAATTAGACTTCAATTTTATGGACAAGTATACAAAATATGCATTAAAGTCAATGAAATACAAAGATTTATATCTGAGAAACAGAAAAATCTTTTCAATATATCGTATGATTTCTGCTTATGCAGTTGAATATCATACGGGGAGATTTTTTCAATAGCTGATAGATGAGAGCAACAACATATAACTAGCTACATAGGGACCAAAGGACTAAGGTAGTTTATTTGTACTATGATTTCAGCTTCTTCTAGGCTATTGCTGTTACTATTATCAATAATATTAATCAAAAAGAAACTGATTATTTTGGCTATAAATTATTTAAAAAGCCATGAATACTTTTAAAATTTATTATTTAGGAGAATCCAACCACTTCTCGTCTCCCCTAACAGGGATTTTATTGGTCACTATGACTCTTCTGACAGGCATATTTCTATCTGTAAGCTAAATCACCACAGAATTGTATAGCTACAATCCTAACACTACTTTGCTCTAATTTCTAGTTTATGTCTGTTTCTTCTAACACGTCTATGATTATTATATAAACCTCTACCAAGGAATGTGCCTTTTTAATTTCTTTGTGTAACGTCTTAAGTATACATCATGATTTTATAACTGTTAGATAAAATGATAATTAGAAACATAAGCTTTGATCTTCTCCAAAGGATTGGTCATTTTATTCCTAAGAAAAGGTCAAAAGGTAAAATGGATAAAACTTTGTGCCTTTCAAATTCACTGTCATGTAATTTTCGTGTTGGTGCACTTATTTCAGCACTATTATTCTTTAGGCTATAGAACTAATTTAATTTAATTTAATTTAATTTAATTTAATTTAATTTAATTGTCTTTAAGCCCAAGACTCAAAAAACAGTCTGCAGGTCAGTTAAGGTGAGTAAAAAAGGGGAATGTGTAGAGCACAGATCCATCTTGTTCTTTATTTTCTCTAGATAAAACTGATACAGCACAGAGTAATAATACAACAGAACAAAAAGGCAAGAGCTATGAAATTATTCTGCTGTAGGAGATGATTCAAGAAATCAAAGATTCCTGAGAGACTGGTATTAAGTGACCAGTTTACTCCTAGAACAGTACTACTAGTATAGGTATTTTGGATGTTATAAGTGAATATCAGACAGAGAAATACAGTTCAGTGATTAGATATTAAGTGAGGATGTGGGCACCTGATTTCAATTCCCTCATCCTACCTGGACTGTCTTTCTCATTTCAAAAAATTCACTAATTCAGCACACCTAATTCTAGGGAACCATTAAATACTCCAAACACAGGCATCTTATGCTATTTGTGATACTTCCAGACATGCCTGAGACATTCACAGAGGTCTGGCAGATACGACAGGGCCTATACTTGTCCTTCTGGAGGGGCAGCTTAAGGCTAGGGACGTTACTCGAAGGCCTTCAAAACAACAGTAGATGTCTTCATGCTTAGAGATTAAATACCTACTTCAAGCAAGTCTTCTAGTGATCAGTTCAGTTTCTCACACACCATTACCCAGTGCCACCTGAGATGCCCTGCAATCCAGCTCCCTCCAATGCCAATGCTGAGATGATTTGAGGAGGTGATATCCACACTCCACCACAGCAGCCTACACTGAAGGACTGAACCACTGTCCAGCAGTGCCTCTTGGTTTCCCTGGCCATGCATGCAGCCTAAATTACTAACTGAAACTGAGTGCTTCACTTCCTGTATGAACAAAGGTGTATGAGATGAATGTCATCACCGTTTTTCTTTCTTGGTGTTTCAGTTGACTATCCTACATCACAGGGTGATATGAGGATAAATTCCCTAAAAATCCTGGAGCTGTGGCAGTGACGAGTGCAGCATAAATACTTGTGTGAAGCTGTGCTCCTAAGTGAGAATGGGAGACAGATGCCAGATTAAAATATCTCTCCAAAAGAGGAAACAAGAACATTTAAACTCAGATATATGGATTTATTAAGTTTAGTGCTGAAGGTGACTGGTTAAGCTTAAAAAAAAGCCATTTTCTGTTCTGTTATTGTTTTTCACATAAAGATATTCCCCTGGAGCTTGGCTCAGAGGATCACTTAAATAGTATAAATATGTAAAACACATTGCTCGAAGAAACCGGGATACTTTTATGAGCAAGTGGTACTTGATTATAACGTTTACGTGTCCAATTGAGGGTATGGTTGTATTTGCAGTGTGAATATGTGTTCTCACTCTCTCTTTAAAAATTTAACCAGCTCATTGCAACACATCTATTAAGTGAGCCCCAAAGGTTAATTGACCATACCAGATATTTTTTCTTTGAAATCATAATTATTTCTCTTCTTCTAAAGTTTTAGGTGTCAAAATAAGCAAAGCACTCTAACTTTCAATTAACATAAAGCAAATAACAAAATAACATAAGATATAAAGACTTTTATATTTTTAAACAGCACTGGTGGCAGAAAAAATAAGTACTGAGGCAATAAATAAGCCAAAGGTGTGAACTTACTATTAAAGATATCAAAGGAAAATTGGCTGGAAGAATAAAGTGTACACATGCCTGTGCAGATGTTGAGGACTACTACATCTGACAATTTTATTAGTTGGTGAAGAAGCCGCCTCGTCTGTGATGTTCAGTAGCAGAAGACTGCTAGATACAAACAGTGCAAGCTGAAATCAGTGTTCTGTGATGATAAAAGTTGTTAGCGAAAGCACAACACATGTCTAGCATTAAATGCAGACTTGGTTAGCTACCTAGAAATGTTGGTGCACTCTGCAAATGAGCAGATTTAGACTGGATCAGTGATGATCAGATTTTCATGGATTTTAGGTGCATTTCATCTCCTGTAACTTTGAATATTTACAGTGTGTGTAGTTACATCTGAGCCTGTGATCAGTGATTTCATTGATAGTCTTGGGGACTACTGGGCCATTCCAGAGAGTGATTAGTGTCACTGTGTTATAGACACTAAAACTAAGCAAGGTGAATCACGTTTTTTAATAGTTTGTTCCAGATGCCTGGAAACAGGCATCTGGCTAGGTAAGAGAAAAGGATGTCTATGAAAGTGTCCTCGTAGTTGTCACACATGGACAAGGTATCAAACAGAAAACAGTTCTACCTGGGTGTTTCTACATTAGTGTTTCCATCCAGGGAATCTCTCCATTGCTCTCCCTCGTGGCATTTTATCTTGCACCACAGCATGCTCCCAGGCAATGACAAAGAAGTCCCTTTCAGATGAATCACAGAATCAACCAGGTTGGAAGAGACCTCTGGGATCATCGAGTCCAACCGTTGCCCTGACACCACCCTGTCAACTAGACCATGGCACTAAGTGCCATGTCCAGTCTTTTCTTAAACACATCCAGAGATGGTGACTCCACCACCTCCCTGGGCAGCCCATTCCAATGTCTAATAACCCTTTCTGAAAAGAAATTCTTCCTAATGTCCAACCTGAACCTCCCCTGGTGAAGCTTGAGGCTGTGTCCTCTTGTCCTATCACTAGTTGCCCGGGAGAAGAGGCCAGCTCCCACTTCACTACAACCTCCCTTCAGGTAGTTGTAGACTGCAATAAGGTCAGCCTAAACAACCCCAGCTCCCTCAGCCGTTCCTCACAGGTCATACCCTCCAGACCCTTCACCAGCTTGGTCGCCCTCCTCTGGACTCGCTCCAACACCTCAACATCTTTCTTGAAATGCGGGGCCCAGAACTGGACACAGTATTCAAGGTGCGGCCTCCCCAGTGCCGAGTACAGAGGGACAATCACTTCGCTAGACCGGCTGGCTACACTATTCCTAATAGAGGCCAGGATGCCATTGGCCTTCTTGGCCACCTGGGCACACTGCTGGCTCATGTTTAGCCGGCTGTCGATCAGCACCCCCAGGTCTCTTTCCACCGGGCCGCTTTCTAACCACTCTTCTCCCAGCCTGTAGTGCTGCATGAGGTTGTTGTGGCCGAAGTGTAAGACCCAGCACTTGTTCTTGTTGAACCTCATGCCGTTGGTCTCGGCGCATCTATCTAACCTGTCCAGATCCCTCTGTAGGGCCTTCCTACACTCCAGTAGATCGACACTCCCACCCAGCTTGGTGTCATCTGCAAATTTGCTGAGGGTGCACTCAATCCCTACGTCTAGATCATCTATAAAGATATTGAACAGCACCGGCCCCAGAACTGAGCCCTGGGGAACACCGCTAGTGACCATCCGCCAGTTGGACTTTGCCCCATTCACCACCATGAAGCTAAA
The DNA here is from genome assembly GCF_013368605.1 of Nyctibius grandis. Classification (NCBI taxonomy): domain Eukaryota; kingdom Metazoa; phylum Chordata; class Aves; order Nyctibiiformes; family Nyctibiidae; genus Nyctibius; species Nyctibius grandis. The sequence goes on from NC_090659.1 coordinate 44,287,566, forward strand.
AGAAGAGGTCTGCTCCAGACATGTACCTAAAACCCTCCAGCCACTAATATGTACTAACTGTACAGGGCTAGCCTAGAAATAGTCTAAAGTAAAACTGCAGAAATGCATACAGCATGTGTGTCAAGTCCATGACACCAACCGTTTTGTTGTACAGATCTGCTGCCAATATGATGTCCTAATAGTTACACTATAAACGTAACCCTTAAGATCTAGGTCATATTATAATGAGTGAGACAGCTGGTGCACAGTGCTGTAAGTCACAGAATTTATTTTATGTTCATTATATTCATTCAAGGAATCTTTTTTCTTCAATTTTTCTTGTCAAATAATTTTTCCATTCTGCTTTCTTGTTTCAGAAAAATGACCACACACAAAACCACATGAATGTGTATTTATGTATTTATTTGACTAATTCATAGATGGTTCATTTCTGTCTCTTAATGCAAAACAATATTTTGATTCTCTGTTATAAAAATATGCATTATTGAAAGGAATTCCTTTACAACTGAATGCTTGGAGCTCCACCAGGTTATACTCATCAGCACATTGCTGCAGCTTGAAAAGGGAATGGATGGTATGGTTAGTAGCAAACACATAATTTGTGAAAAAATGTAGTGGGAAAATGAAAATAATCCTTCTTAACTGTTTCAGAGGGAACTTTTTCTCCATGTTTCCTTTAATTCTAATCTCTTCCTCTATTTTCTCCCTAAATCTTTCTTCCCAGTCAAGCACCTCTTGTATTACAGTGCCTGGAGACGGATAAGCAGTGAGATACAACAACAGAGAGGGTAAATAATGCATTGCTGGCATGCAAGTACTCAGCATTTATACAGCAGCTGCTTCAGACAGACTTTTTAAAATGGGAGGTAGGAGAGAGGTGTTTGCTGAGGTGTTAATATAATTCTCAGATCCTACACATATAATAAAACAAAAATTTTATCAGACCTTGTGGTTGTTGTAAGTGTAGGATTTAACAACAGTTGTGAAGTAATCACTTATAGAAAGAGTCCTGTGTTATTTCTGGGACAGCTGGAGTTTGCTGATGAGTTTATTCCAATATCCCTAATTTCAATTTTTGCTTGTTGTTTGGGAGATTGCTTTGGTTTGAATTTTTTTCTTTTTTTCCCCAGTGAGTTAGTTAATTCCTTTTATGCAGCAATACAAGTGAATTAGATTTCATGAAAGGGAATTTTGCAAAATTAAGAGCAAAATTAATGGGGCAGTGAGAGGAACTAATAAAACTTATGAGTTTGGAGACAGACTGAAAGATCTTGTTAGGAGTACCTAATGAGGTAAAGATAGAACAATCTACAATTCCCCCAAACAGAAAACTGTAGTGGACAAGAAAAGAAAAGTTCTGCTAAACAAGAAACTGGGTGAGGGGAGAGTGGAGAGAAAGGGAATGATATATGTATATGTATTGGATGCCTAAAGGAAATATTTTTAGATTGTGTTTATGTCAACAAAGATAAAGATCAGGGTTTTCATGATGTCAGTATATAAAAAAGACAGCAGAAATATTAAAAGATATGAAAAATGTCAATACAGTGTAATTCCATTTTAGAACATCTAAAGATCAAAGTCCTACATGGATTAATACTGTGGAGACCCATAGTAACAGTCTGAAAAGCAAAGACTTAAATATGCAAGAAAGGCAAACATGAAGAGATATTAAGGAAAGATAAATGAAAGAATAAGGTATAAGACCCTAATTTCCAAGGCTAAAAATTCTGGAAAGAATGAAAACCAAGAATCAATAAGTGAGGAGGAAGAGGGAAACAAAACCCCAAACATCCCATAACTATCAATGTAGACTACTGTTTTGGTTTTCTTTTACCAAAGATGAAGAATAATAAGAGAAACTTGCCAATGCCAATGTATTTTCCAAAAACATTTCAGAAAACCTGTAGACAGAAGAATTTATTCCTAAGGCTCCCAATATGATAGCTTTTGGGTTAAAAGAAAATAATTCTCAAAGTATTTTTTGAAACTAATTTTTGAGATTAGGCAAAACAACTTAAGGGAATATCTCACGAACTTCAGTGGAAGCTCCACTGTTACATGGGAAAAGATTTGTAAGAAATCGTTCTTGTACTAGAGATGTGCTCAGCAGATTTTTATATGTATTTTCTGTTATTTCATGCAGATTTGGGTACTGTTAAGATGTGGGTCTTTTTCCTCAAGACAAGGAAACCTGTTCCCTACCATGCAGGGATATTTTCCCCCCAAAAAATGACATTGGAATTGCCCCCAGCATTTTTTTTTTTCTTTCAGCGATATATGCTTTTATAGACAGTGTAATATTTAATTTCTGATTTGAGATGCAAATACGGAATATTGACAGTATTTATTCTTCCCTTTCAAACCCTCAGTCTATCAGGAGAAAGATAACATAATTAAATAAAGTCCTTTTTTCTAATAGTAGTGATAACCATCATGACTTCAGTGCCTGTGTGTCTCAAGGTGCCTAACCAAACATAACTAAAACAGCTACAAGACAAATGATAACATGGTTGAGTAAATTTCAGAGCCCCGAAGAAAAATTAAGGAATAAAGCACAGCCACCACTCTGGAATGACACAAACTAATTATTCAGTGAGGAAAATTCATATTTTGTAATCATTACCAGTGTGTTATGATGAAATAACATGATAAGCTCTTAATTCTTTTAGAATGGAAGCTACACCACATAGTTTTCCAAGATGGGGATAAGATTTCACAGGTCCTTTTTGTTAATAGATGATTAAGATGAATCTTTGTGTAATCTGCACAGTGTCATAGTTCTAAAAATGAAACAGGTTACTTCACCTTTGAAAATTTTTCAGCACATATTTTTGCACCCAAGTGGATTGGTTATGAAATGTCTATTTTTTTTTTTTTTTTTTTTTTTTTTTTTGCTTTATCACAGTGTTCGTATCTGGGGAAAATTCTACTTTTGATAACTATATTCTGCTTACAGAAATTACCAGTAGCTTTAAGTTGGATAAAGTATCATTTTCATATTATCCTGTGTTACTTCAAGTCACACCATCTATTGCTAACCAGCTCATATGTTCCACTAAAGAACTGGCTAGAGTGCTGTGACAAATGAGATGAGCATTAACTCCATGGAGGAAGTTCTGTGGAGCTTGATGTTGCTCTTGTGTTTCAAAATGGTCAGGAAAAGATGATTCATGCAACTCTAGCATTTATGGTATATACTTAATTAATAATTTCATAGTACTGGAGAAACATTTAATTAACTGTACACTAGTAAAAGAACACTATTATTATTTTAGATAATAGTCTTTGAGGTCAGAAAACTACATAATGGTGATGACAATTCCCCTCTCCTACAGCTTGTTTTTAGTCTTGAACATTAATCTTGAACATATTCCTTTCTAAACCTGAAGGACTGCACTTCTCAAAAAGAAAATACGCAAATAAGCAGAACCAAAGGACCAGTTATAGTTTACATTATAAAATACTAGCTTTAAAGCATACGAATCCACAAAAATAATCAGCCATCAGCAACAACTATACAGTAGTTTTTAACCATTTCTCTGCATCAGGTGTTTGGGTTATGATGTGTTTTCTGATATGTTTGGTTTTGCATATAGATGTTAAAGTATAGATCTTTTATTTCTAATTGAGACGGAAAGAACTCCCCTAGGAGCTGGAAACATTGTGCTGCTTATTTGTTTTCCTTTCTAGGAGAACATAAATAAATCAGCTAGAATCTGGATTTCTTCTGTACAACTTAGCTCAGGATTTTGTCCCTTACGCTTCAATTTATGACCACTTTATGCACATGATACTATTCCTAAAACACACAACAAGTTTTTTATAGGTTCTTACTGCCTTTGGGTGCTCTTTCCTCCCTTTTGAATGTCTGGGAGTGTTGTGCTTGCAATATCTCAGGAAACTGAGCCCAGAGTTTTTAGGATATACAAAGGAAGCTGCTGCCTTCCACTCTCACCTGAACACATCTTGTTACAGGGCAAACCCTGAGCTCCCACTAAGACAGATATGAATGCAATGTAAATCCACCAAAACACTTGGCTGATTGAGCTATTTTGCCTCCTCTTTTGTTCACCCCCCCCCTTTCTTTTTCTTCCTCCCTGCTCCCCCACCCCCCCCTTTTATTTTAAACTTACAATCAGCCCTTTCTAGTTTACTGACCTGTGCAGAGCAGGTTATAGCTAATAGTAACAACCTAGCATTCTGAGATTAATGTTGTTATTCTTGTGACATAGGGAGATCAAAAGCAGTATAAAAACATTCAGAGTGACAGGTGGCATTTGCTTTGTTATTCTGCTTTTGCACATGTCTGTGACATCTCTTCATAGACACAGCAGAGCTTTGATTCCTCGATGTTTTGTATTCATGCACTTTCCACAGTGCTGCTATGGATCTACAGTATGCTAGGAATTGCAGAAATTCAAAGCATGCATGTAAAGGGATAAATGATAAATTGTTGACGGGAAAAAATGGCTGTGGTCAAGCATGGGAAATAACCCATGAGAGAATTGTATTTCAGAAAGAGTATAAACTCCCATGGAAACATAAATGATCACTATTGTTTGTCCTATAATTTTCAAACATTCCAGAGAGATTTCCTACTAATACTAATCTTAAAAATAGATGGTAGTTAGTAGAGGCTACAAATGCATCCTCTCATAGCTGGGTAGTATATTTTAATCCTGTAAGTGTCATTGTGCCACTCTCTGGTTCAACATTGGTTTCCCAGTTTAGTATTCAGAGAGCTAATTCATTTTGTTGCTGGCAGCAGTGCATTAATGATCAAGCTACGACAATGAACACTGTCTGCATAACAAATGCATCTTTCTCAAGCTGCAGTAAATACAAAATGATTAACATGAAATAAGTGCTCCAGCAAACTGCTTCTCTGCTTTTAAATAGATACTAGTGTTTTTATTTAACCCTGCATTTGTCACATATGTCTCGAATGGGTTTGTTTGCATTTTTTTTTGGCTGAGTTAAAAGCAAGGGCAGGGATTGCTACCTTGGAGCTTTATTTTAGAGAGCACATTCCGTTGGATATCTTCTGTTAGCATACTGGATGCAAATGATTATTAATACTCTGTTCCCTGCTTCTGACATTTACTAAGGCAGAAGCATCAAATAGAACTAAATCACATTATGCTCCTTCCAGCTAGCATAATCCTGCCTTCCTATCTAAGCTAATGAAAATAAGGTCTGAGCAGGTTAATGTTGCAGTTGTTAACAACCTTTAAATCTAAAAGCACAAGGTGGAGTTGGTTTGCCTCCTGCGTCAGATGAGAAAGTACGAAGATGGAAGGTGGTGGAATAAGAAGAATCAAACTGAGGTTGCTCTCCCCTTGCATCTCCACCCACAGTTTTTCTTCTTAACCCTGCCATAATGAAAGATCTGAGCAATGCCACTGTATTATGAAAAGATGAGGTTATTCTATTCTTAGGAGTGAGACAGAGACAGAGACAGTTGATTTGACAGTCAATGTCCCTTTTCCTCATTGCCACTTAATCCCTGTTGGGGGAGCCCCTACCTGAAACGTAACAGAGAAAAACAAAAAGTATATCACCCTCCACGAAACACTTTGAAATGGTTCTCTTGTCATCCAGACAATCCTCTAAAGCTATGTTGTTCACATTTCCACTGTCATCTCACTTCATCTCATTACAGTATGCCAGTAGTGTAGGCTTTCTACTCCACAACAGCCTTTTAGAGACAGAATTTTATTGGAAAATGTCATATGAGAGAGCTCAAGTATTCTTTTTTTTTTCTATTTTTTTTTTTTCTGCTAAGGCATTGCTGTAAGGATTTATTGTTTGCTTGTATTTTTAAAGGACTAGAAATTTTCCTCATTTAGATCTTATATGAGTGTCATGGTTTAAAGCTGGGCTGGCTATTAACCAGGTGGCAGATGCTCTCTGTTAACCCTCTCCCCCCCGCTAAGGGAAAGGGAAAAGGGAAAAGGGAGAGAGACTTATGGGTTGGAAAGTTAAAACAGTTTTAATAAACTATAATAATGAAAAAGAGTATAATAATAATAATAGAAATAATCAAATATATACAAATATACACAAAACCAAGATCAAGAGCTTGGAAATCCTCCTCAGGCAGAGTTGCTTCCCCCAGCACAGGCAGAGGGGAAAATGCAGTAGCTCCCCCCAACATGGGCAGAGGGGAAAATGAAACAGCTCTCCCTGCCATCACACCTGCAGGCTTTTAACTGGAAAATTGGCAAAGCTGGTACCAATCAGTGGGAGACAGGAGGGCCCCTCCCTCCTGGGCCCCACCTCCAGGAGGCAGTGGGTTAGTGATAAATAGGAAAGTGAGAATGACATGTATGGGATGGAATATCTCGTTGGTCAATTCTGGGCCACCTGCCCCATCTGCTCCTCCCTGCAGGTGTGACCCCCTTCGGCTCTTCACTCCTAAGCAGTGAGGAATTTAGCAGTGACCTTGGTTTCTCTAAGACTAATTGGCCTGGTTTGGGCCAAACCAGGACATTCCACCCCTTATTCCATACCATTCACGTCATACTCAGATCACCACTACCTTTTCATTTTCAAATATATATACACATATCACTAGTTTATGATTCATCTCTATACAAAAAGTTCATTAAGTTCATTTGGTTCAGGATTGTGGGTTTCCATCTGGCTAGCAGTCTCTCAGCAGTCTCTCTGGCTAGCAGTCTCTCTTTTGTCATGGTTCGTGCCCACGGGTTGCAGGTTAAAGATGTCAGACTCGAGGAGGTTACTGGACGCCACTTGATGAAGCTAGCTCCGGTCTCATCACCACTGTCTTAACCTGAAAGACACTTATGCAGCAACAACATACAGTTCAGAATTAAGTAGTCTCACCCAGAATCAGATCACCTTCAGGGACACATCGGACTTCACCATCTTGCAACATCACCCACCAAGTACATCCAGGTCCCTGAGCAAAAGCAATCCCACAAATGGGTTTACCTTTGCCCGTTACAGGAAGAATCCAGACAGTTTTTCCCAATAGATTCCTTTCATGCACCACCGGGACTTTATCTCCTTCTACTGTATGTAGAAGGTCTGACTGAGCAGGGCCAGTTCGATTGATAGATCCCCTGGTGTTAACTAACCAGGTAGCTTGTGCCAGATGTTTATCCCAGTTTTTAAAGGTTCCACCCCCCATTGCTTTCAGGGTAGTTTTTAACAGCCCATTATACCGTTCAGTTTTCCCAGAGGCTGGTGCATGATAGGGGATGTGATATACCCATTCAATGCCATGCTCTTTGGCCCAGTTGTCTATGAGACTGTTTTTGAAATGAGTCCCATTGTCCGACTCAATTCTCTCTGGCGTGCCGTGTCGCCACAAGATTTGCTTTTCGAGGCCCAGAATAGTGTTCCGGGCAGTGGCATGGGGCACAGAGTATGTTTCCAGCAAGCCCGTGGTCGCCTCCACCATGGTAAGCACATAACGTTTACCCTGGCGGGTTTGAGGGAGTGTGATGTAGTCAATTTGCCAGGCCTCCCCATATTTATATTTCAACCACCGCCCCCCATACCACAAAGGTTTTAACCGTTTGGCTTGCTTAATTGCGGCGCATGTTTCACAATCATGGATAACCTGTGCAATAGAGTCCATGGTTAAGTCCACCCCTCGGTCACGAGCCCATCTGTATGTTGCATCTCTTCCTTGATGACCTGAAGTGTCATGAGCCCACCGAGCTAAAAATAGTTCACCTTTATGTTCCCAGTCCAAATCTATTTGGAACACTTTAGCAGCTTGATCCGCTTGTTGGTTGTTTCGATGTTCCTCAGTTGCCCGACTTTTAGGTACGTGAGCATCTACATGACGTACCTTCACGACTAGTTTCTCTAGCCGAGCAGCAATATCTTGCCACAATTCAGCAGCCCAAATAGGTTTACCTTTACGCTGCCAGTTGCTTCGCTTCCACTGCTTTAACCACCCCCACAAGGCATTTGCCACCATCCATGAGTCAGTATAAAGATACAGCCTTGGCCACTTTTCTCGTTCAGCAATGTCTAAAGCCAGCTGGATGGCTTTTACCTCTGCAAATTGACTTGATTCACCTTGTCCTTCTGTGGCTTCTGTGACTCGTCGTATGGGACTCCATACAGCAGCTTTCCACTTCCGATGCTTTTCTACAAGACGGCAGGATCCATCGGTGAACAGGGCATACTGCTTCTCATCCTCTGGTAATTCATTATATGGTGGGGCTTCTTCAGCACGTGTCACCTCCTTTTCTGGTGGCATTCCGAAGTCTTTGCCTTCTGGCCAGTCCATGATCACTTCTAAGATTCCTGGGCGATTAGGGTTTCCTATTCCAGCCCTCTGCGTAATTAATGCAATCCATTTACTCCACGTCGCATCAGTTGCATGATGGGTAGTGGGAACCTTACCCTTGAACATCCAGCCTAGTACTGGTAATCGAGGTGCTAGGAGAAGTTGTGCTTCAGTACCAATTACCTCTGAAGCAGCTCTAACACCTTCATACGCTGCCAGTATCTCTTTTTCAGTTGGAGTGTAATTGGCCTCGGAGCCCTTGTATCCTCGACTCCAAAATCCTAGGGGTCGACCTCGAGTCTCCCCTGGCACTTTCTGCCAGAGGCTCCAGGTAGGACCATTGTCCCCAGCTGAGGTGTAGAGCACATTTTTAACATCTTGTCCCGTACGGACTGGTCCAAGGGCTACTGCATGCACAATCTCTTGTTTAATCTGTTCAAAAGCCTGTCGTTGTTCAGGGCCCCACTGAAAATCATTCTTCTTTCTAGTCGCCTGATAAAGAGGGCGTACAATCTGGCTGTAATCTGGAATATGCATTCTCCAGAAACCCACAATGCCTAAGAAGGCTTGTGTTTCCTTTTTGTTAGTTGGTGGGGACATAGCTGTTATTTTGTTGATCACCTCTATCGGGATCTGGCGACGCCCATCTTGCCATTTAATCCCTAAAAACTGGATCTCCCGGGCAGGTCCCTTGACCTTGCCCCTTTTTATGGCAAAACCAGCTTGCAGAAGAATTTGGATTATTTTCTCCCCTTTGTCAAAAATTTCTGCTGCTGTATCTCCCCACACAATGATGTCATCAATGTATTGCAAATGTTCTGGAGCTCCACCCTTTTCTAGTGCAGTCTGGATCAGTCCGTGGCAAATAGTAGGACTGTGTTTCCACCCCTGGGGCAGTCGATTCCAGGTGTACTGGATACCTCTCCAGGTAAAAGCAAACTGTGGCCTGCACTTTGGTGCCAAAGGAATAGAGAAAAATGCATTAGCAATGTCTATGGTGGCATACCACTTGGCTGCCTTTGACTCCAGTTCGTATTGAAGTTCTAGCATGTCTGGCACAGCAGCACTCAGCGGTGGCGTAACTTCATTTAGGCCACGATAGTCCACAGTTAATCTCCATTCTCCATCAGACTTTTGCACTGGCCATATAGGACTATTAAAGGGTGAGCGAGTCTTGCCAATCACTCCTTGATTTTCTAATTGTCTAATCAGTTTATGAATGGGGATCAGGGAGTCTCGATTGGTGCGATATTGTCGTCGGTGCACCGTGGCAGTAGCAATTGGCACCTGTTGTTCTTCAACCTTCAGCAACCCCACAACAGAAGGATCTTCTGAGAGGCCAGGCAAGGTAGACAGCTGTTTAATGTCCTCAGTCTCTACAGCTGCTATACCAAAGGCCCATCTATACCCTTTTGGGTCCTTAAAATACCCGCTCTTGAGGTAGTCTATGCCAAGGATGCACGGAGCATCTGGGCCAGTCACAATGGGGTGCTTTTTCCATTCATTTTTAGTTAGGCTCACTTCAACCTCCAATACAGATAACACTTGAGATCCTCCTGTTACTCCTGAAATACTGATAGGTTCCGCCCCTTTATGATCCGATGGCATTAGGGTGCACTGTGCACCAGTGTCTACCAAGGCTCGATACCTTTGTGGTTTTGATGTGCCAGGCCATCGAATCCACACAGTCCAATAAACTCGGTTGTCCCTCTCCTCCACCTGGCTGGAGGCAGGGCCCCCCTAATTAAGAAATGGATTCGTGCTGCTCACAGGGACTGGACCTTCATTTCTCCTGTTCACACTTGGGAAAAAGTGATTTGAGGCCCATCTACCCTGACTGGGGTCCTGCTCACTGGTAACTGGAGCAGCCATCCTTCTAGAAAAATTCTCTCTGGTATTTCTTTTAGCTTGCAACTCACGTACTCGTGCCTGTAGGGTACTGGTAGGTTGTCCATGCCATCTGCTCATGTCCTCCCCATAACCACGCAGGGCAAACCACAGGATACCTCGTGATGTGTTCCGTTTCCTTTGAGCTGGTCCTGTAGGAGGGCGTTTTCTCCTAACAGCTGCAACGCGGGCCTGTGTAGGTAGAGAGTCAAGTTTATTCTCTATCCTGGACAGTTTGTCTGACAGTTGTTTAAATGAGTCCTTGTTCTCCTTAGTCAGTTTTTCCACAGCCGAGATGCGTGCCTGCAGTGGGGAAGAAATACTATCTTCATACTGTCGCATACAGTTAGCCATTTCACCCACAGTAGAACGTGCCATAGCATCTTCTCCCCAGACTAATATTGACAATGTATGGGTATATGTCGGTGGAGCATTCTTCACAACCTTCCGGAACATGGATCGGTTGCATTCCGCTTCATCAGGATCTACAGGATCTACAATGTCCCGTGGGTGTCTATAAATGATCTCTTGCACAGCTAGTTCTCTAAGGTAGTTAATACCTTTTTCTATAGTGGTCCATTTGCTTAGGTGGCTCAGAACATCATCTTTATAGGGATACCTGCTCTTTACAGCTGACAAGAGTCGCCTCCAGAGACTGATAGTGTTTGACTTTCTTGCAAGCGCCTTATCAATACCACCATCTCTGGACAGGGATCCCAACTGTCTGGCTTCTCTGCCATGTAATTGCATGCTATCTGCCCCATTATCCCAGCATCGGAGCAACCAGGTAATAATAGGTTCACTGTCATAACGGCTGAAGTCTTTCCTTATATTTCTCAGGTCCTTCAGGGATAAGGAGTGGTAGGTTATCTCTACGTCCGAGTCCTCTTGTGATAGTTCTGCTTTAGAAGGACCTTTCTTCTGTGATGGGTCTGCTTTAAAAGGACGATCGAGGAAACCCCCATCTGTGTCAGGCCCTAACTCTGCCTGAGAAGGGCCCTCACCTGGGTCATATGATGGCTCTGCCTTAGAAGGCTCTGAGTCATCATCCTCCTCTTCACGAGCTGATTTCTTTTGGTATTTCTTCCTGGTTACAGGAGCAATTGGTACAGATTCGATAGATGCTGGGGTCTGAGTAGATGCAGTGGCTGTCGTGGGAGTGCTGAGAGTCTGAGTAGCTGCAGTGGCCATCTTGGGGGGTGCAGCAGCTGTGGTACAGGCTGCCGAGGTTTCAGTGGGTTTCGTGGCTGTAGCGGCAGTACACACTGTAGGATCTGAGGCTGTAGCGGCAGTACACACTGTAGGATCTGAGGTGGCTGCATAACACCTACAACTGTCCCTGCATCGATATTTAATCTTATCCCACATCAGAAACACATTCAGGACAACCAAAAATAAAAACATGCCACCTAGACAGCACCATCCTAATTTCGCAAAATCTAGTGGAATCAGCTTGGCAGAAAAGGAGAAGGTACTATTTCCCAAAGTAAAACTGGAAGTGTAATCATTAACAGAATCAGCTAAAGGACGCCTGGAGCGTGCAGATGAAGTTGCTGCTACTGATTCGCGATTAAAGCTGCCCATCATTGTGTCAGAGAGATAAGAGATCGGAATAGTAACTGCCCAGTTTATCACAGCATAAATCAGTATCAAACCCCATACCAAAACAATACATTTCGACCAGCACCCACTGCTAAACTGCATGTAAACATTCATAAGAAGCAAGCAATAACACAGTGCCCACAGCAGGTAAGGCATCATTGCAATACTCAATTGTGAAAGAAACTCCATAAAAAGATGAGATAACACAGCATTCAAAAATGACATCACCATCTTCACTGTCTGTTTTAACTTTCCAACCCCTCGTAAATCTCAAAGGAAGAAATCTGATATTCTCTCAGCTGAGCTCTCCGGGTCTCCTCCCACCAGAGCCAGGATTCGACTTATCAGAGCAACCTGTTGGAGCTTCTCTCGAGCCCCACGTTGGGCCCCAATTAAATCTGTCACGGTTTAAAGCTGGGCTGGCTATTAACCAGGTGGCAGATGCTCTCTGTTAACCCTCTCCCCCCCCACCAAGGGAAAGGGAAAAGGGAAAAGGGAGAGAGACTTATGGGTTGGAAAGTTAAAACAGTTTTAATAAACTATAATAATGAAAAAGAGTATAATAGTAATAATAGAAATAATCAAATATATACAAATATACACAAAACCAAGATCAAGAGCTTGGAAATCCTCCTCAGGCAGAGTTGCTCCCCCCAGCACAGGCAGAGGGGAAAATGCAGTAGCTCCCCCCAACATGGGCAGAGGGGAAAATGCAACAGCTCTCCCTGTCATCACACCTGCAGGCTTTTAACTGGAAAATTGGCAAAGCTGGTACCAATCAGTGGGAGACAGGAGGGCCCCTCCCTCCTGGGCCCCACCTCCAGGAGGCAGTGGGTTAGTGATAAATAGGAAAGTGAGAATGACATGTATGGGATGGAATATCTCGTTGGTCAATTCTGGGCCACCTGCCCCATCTGCTCCTCCCTGCAGGTGTGACCCCCTTCGGCTCTTCACTCCTAAGCAGTGAGGAATTTAGCAGTGACCTTGGTTTCTCTAAGACTAATTGGCCTGGTTTGGGCCAAACCAGGACAATGAGGTACTTTTACGACCAGGTTATAGAACTTGAATGGTTATATCTATTGTGGAAATATGTCTTTTTACTGTTCTGTGAAGCTCATTTAAAGGTATATATCAGTGAAAAATAAACAGCATCATGCCAGTGTGAAACATAATCAAGAGGAAGAGAAAAAGAAAACCAGAGAAGAAAATAACAATATTTTTCTTACGACATACTGACCCACTCATCGTAAGTGAGTCGGGGCAATCCCAAGCACAAATACAGGCTAGGTAGAGAATGGATTGAGAGCAGCCCTGAGGAGAAGGACTTGGAGGGTAAGGGTTGATGAGAAGTTCAACATGAGCTGGCAATGTGCGCTTGCAGCCCAGAAAGCCAACCACATCCTGGGCTGCATCAAAAGCAGCGTGGCCAGCAGGTCGAGGGAGGTGATTCTGCCCCTCTACTCTGCTCTTGTGGAGTACTGCGTCCAGATCTGTGGGCCCCAACATAAGAAGGACATGGAGCTGTTGGAACAAGTCCAGAGGAGGACCATGAAGATGATCAGAGGGCTGGAGCACCTCTCCTATGAAGACAGGCTGAGAGAGTTGGGGCTGTTCAGCCTGGAGAAGAGAAGGCTCTGGGGAGACCTTCTAGCAGCCTTCCAGTACCTGAAGAGGGCCTACAGGAAAGCAGGAGAGGGACTTTTTACAAGGGCATGTAGTGATAGGAAGAGGGGGGGACAGTTTTAAACTGAAAGAGGGTAGATTTAGGTTAGATATTAGGAAGAAATTATTTCTTGTGAGGGTGGTGAGACACTGGAACAGGTTTCCCAGAGAAGTTGTGGCTGCCCCCTCCCTGGCAGTGTTTAAGGCCATGTTGGATGGACCTGGTCTAGTGGAAATGTGTCCCTGCCCGTGGCAGGGAGGTTGGAATTAGATGATCTTTAAGGTCCCTTCCAACCCAAACCATTCTATGATTTTATGATTTTAAGTATTGAGCAAAATTTAGAGAGGGGGAACACAAAGAAGTACCTTCAGGCTCTGTTTAAAACTTTGGAACCAATTCTTTTTTCATTCATTAAGCACAAATCAGATTCATGGGAGCCTTAAATCAAAGGAAAAAAATCACCTCTGTTCCAAAGAATACAAATTGTGCATAGATTATTAAGAAGAAAGAAAGATTTGGGAAACATCTTTGCTGGGAGCAGGATGCACATGGACTTGTGACTATAATATAACCTACCAAAGATCATGAGTAGAGGAGAAGGGAATGGCAGGTAAACAGGCAAAACTTATTTCCTGAAGTATTTCCTTGACAATCAGAGCCTCAAATGTAATCACATTTAAATACAGTGAGATCAATAGATCTGTGCTGATTCAGAGGCATAAAGATTCCTGTAACTACAGCCCTCATCTTCCATTTCAGTAAGTTCTGATAGTTCGAAGAAAGCGCCATCCAGATAGTGCAAGGATGAAGTGTGCCTGCTGTGCTCAACAGAGGAAGATCTGGAATACCTACAACCAAAAAGACCCACTGGCATTTAAGTAATCACAAAAGAGATAATGTCTTCTATCTCCTGTTTTTGCAGTACGTTAGGTGTGCAATGAACTGGCACAAGCACTTCCTCCCTACTACTTTTCTCTCTTTTTTCTCTACTTCTGTTAAAGCTCATGGTGTAGGACTATAGACAGACTCTCCTATCTAGCAAAGGTAGGTTCAGGAAGCCTGAGAACACACATACATCTGGCTCATGGGCAAACTTTACCGGCCTTGCTAATCTTTGTCCCTGCTCTTTCAAATTTATGACTATTGATGTTTTAAAAAGATATTTAAGTTAGTTAAATCAGATTCACATTAGGGCCATTTAGCTAAGATTTTTTTTTCATGTTTCTTTTCTTAAACTAGGGGTGATATGCCAGGCTTTAAATGATAGATCACTAATGAAAATTCTGTAATTCATGAAAAAATAAGCTTTTGGTGAAAATGATGAAGAATAGCACCATATCATGAAAGCAAAACAAGAACACTGGCTCAAAGCTAGAGTTCTCAAGTCAGTTAAACAAATTTCAATTGATTTCTCAATTAAATAAAATAACCAACTCCCTGGCAGACTGAATTAATGAATGAATGCACAATAAAAAAAGTATAAAAGGAGTTATTATTTTCATGCACTGATAGTAAGATGAACGCTGCAATACAAAATCAATTTTCAGGGAAAGTTGTTTAATTAACAATAAATTGCTGTGGGGCCAACAATCACTGTTTCTGCTGGTTTTTATTGCAAAAGGTCCAGGAATTCCCATCAAATCAAGGTATGGTTCTTGAACACCACGTACGAAGCCATACATAAAAAAAAGAAAATCACTAAAGCTTTACATAGTCCAGTTAAATTTTATATTGATAAGGTAACCCTTATTCTTTGCCTAAACTCCTAAACTATTCGGACATTTAGGTATGTGATCAGAAAATCAATAGCATATGATGTCTCTCGCACTGAGAAATAACTTTGAAAGCATATGTAAACCTCCATCATATGGGTTCTTACAAGGTATCCTACTGCCTTATATAAGGTAAGATCATAAAATACATGACGATGATAGTGATGGGATTTCTTTTAAGAGAACTTTTCTGTTAAGTACCCACTTTGAATCTTCTTTTCTCTGCTCTAGCTTTTCACTGGAACAATGTTAAATCATAAAAGCTTTAATTGTCACATGCTTTACAGCTACTCAAGCAGGAAAAACAGCTGTATAGCGGAGCTGAGGCGAAGACTTTTAACCATAATGAATTTTACTTCTAGATCCTGGTCTCTTTTTCTTTTCTAACTTGTTTCATTCAGGTAGTTCTTTCTTTTCCCATTTTTTCCTTCTTTTTTATTTGTTCATGGGAGATTTTCAGGCCAAAGAGAAAACATCAAACAGGCCAGAGTTTAATAAATAGTTTTGGTCTTGTGTTGGTAGCATTAGTGTACTTTCTCCAACTACTTAATCTTGTACTGTTTAATGCAAACATCTTTCTAACCCAGGTTCTGTCTTCTGCAACAACTCTCCTACATTATTTACATTATTGACTCTGTTCTTCCCAATTTTGGTCCAAAAATGCATGTTATGTAGTTTCTTCTTTCACTATTACTGCCCGCCTGTTATTAGTTACCCTGCTGTTTGCATTATCACTGAAAAACATTTTAAGTTAAAACTTAAATCATATGCTGTATAAAATCACATTGTGCCCTCTTAAAGAATTAAGTTGACTGGATGCCAAATTTTGCTTTGCTTATACAGTCTCCGTTGGAGTTCTGCAGTGTACATTAAGCTGCACAACATTTGGGGATAACAGATTTTTGAACAGCTTTTGGCAACCACTCTGAAACATTGATAAGAAGCATTAAGGAAGAAAAGAGGAATAGAACACCACATGGATTTTGCATTAGTAGAGTTGTGATAAATTGACGGTTTACTTCTTGCTCTTTTATTCATGTGCTATCACTGGGGAACATCGGGTTGCTGAAGTAAAAACATCATGGATGGGAAAAACACCCAGAGCACATTGCACTGCTACAAGGAGGGAATGATTTGGGAATTTATCAGCATATTCTTAGTGATTTTGTCTTCCCTGGTGCCAGGCAACTATTTCTGCCCAAATACTGTTGCAGGTTCTTATTATCTTGCTTATATTTCTTCAGAGTTGCTATGCTAAAAATAGGGAAATACACAATAATACTATGTCTTTACTGGTATGAAATTATAGTATTAAGAATGGTTATCATACTATATGATGTAGCAAACCAGGAATATGGATCTCTATGGAACATCTTGTGCCACAAGTCTAATTTAAACTATTAGTTCACAGAATTTTTAAGGAACAGAAGCTCTTCAGAAGAGAATGTATTATGATAATTGTGTTCTAAATGCCCATGTTACCATATTCTTCTTATAAAAAGAGGTATCTATCTACTTCAGTAGCCAGAGACACATATATATTGAATTCTGAGCAGAAAACATTTTACGACAGGTCTATAAAGGAGGTTTTTGAGCAGCAAAAAAAATGCTGAAATTATTGTATGGTTTTCCAGTTTTCGCCTACATAGAGTATAAATGCAGATCATATTACCTACAATCAGAATAAGAAAGAAAGAAAATAAAAAATGTAATGCTTCCCTTCCCCCACTAAGGTCTCCACTGATTGCTTTTTGTTTTACTTGGTTGGATTTTTACTATTCTTAGTTATTCACATAGAGTGGAAGGAAATGAGGCTCCTGAAAACCTGTTTTGATGTCGCTTGATGTTGAAGTGATGAAGAGCTGTTGGATTCCGACTGGTTACCCCTGTGGATTAATGAAGGGTGAGACAGAAATTGCAGAGCTGCCATGCAGAATGACCTTACCTGATAAGACTGTTCTGCCTTCCCTGCAGTAGGTGAGAAGGGCAGGCTGTACGCAGCAGGCTTTTTTTTCTGTACCTTAATGAGAAAAATTGACCTGTTTATCCATCAGCTGTCTCCTTTGTTTTTGATTCAAGCCATTTTTGGAAAACCTTTTCTGTTCTTAAATGTTGAATTCAAGCACAACCTTCCAAACAATGACTTATTGTTAGCAAAATCTAGCAGAATGTCACAAACTATGGAAAAACACCTGCCAATAGATGCATTTGTAAGTCCATAACATTCACTACTTGACTACTTCAAGATACATAATATGATTGACATAATTTATATGACATATGAAGTAGTATATGAGTGAACATAGGCTCCTTTTTACTACCTACTGAACTGTTTTCATTATCTTCTATACACATTTTCTATACATTATCTTTGCTTCTTAATTTTCTATTGTATCTTTAGGATATCTTTTGGTGAAAAAGTAAATTATGAAAATCTCCAAATTACATCTTTTTCATGTAGAAAATGAGCACTTTGATAACATCATTTGCCTTGGCTTTAATTTCATGCTAAAAGATAAGTATTTTCTAATACGTGCAATAGAAACACAACCTGTGTGTCAGACTGTACAAACAAAGCATCTTTTAAGGTTACTGAGTCAAACATTGAAAAGGTAGGAAATGCAGAAATAAAGATGGAATGAACAATTAATTTAGAATTAAGGTAGAGTGAACAATTATCTGTTCCATTGCTCTTTTTCTCTTTTCCACAGTTCTTGAGTCTAGTATCTTTGTGCAGTTCAAATTTCTCCCCAGATGCTCATCTCAACATCTGATTCCTCTTTCAGCCATTAGACTCCTGCTGCTCCTTGTTTTTCCTTACTTGTTTCCAAATCATAGAAACATAGCAGCCCTACTCTCCTCCAATTTGGTATCATACTCAGTCTTTCATGGTCCCCATCATCCAGGTTGTCAATAAATACATCAAAAAATACTTACACCAGTATTCATCCCTGAGGGATGTTACTGCTAACCATTCACCAGCGGGTCTTCACACTGTTAATCACAATCCTTTGCTCCTGATGATCCAGACAATTTTCAATCCACCTTTTAGCTGATTTATCCAGTTCATATCTCAACAGTTTTGCTATTAGAATACTATAGGAGACCATACAGAAGGCTTTACTAAAGTCAAGGTAAACAACACACACAGCTCGCCCTTTGTCCACAGGGCCAGCCATCTAACCACAAAAGGAAATCATTTTTTTCAGGCACTGTCTCCTCTTGGTAAATCCATGTTGGCTGATCCCAGTCACCTCTTTGCCTTTCATAAGGCTGCAACCACTTCCAGCATTAGTTGCTCCACCTTCTTCTCAGGTACTGAGGTGAGGCTGACCAGTCTGTTTCTGCCTTGACACTCCTTCTTGCCCTTCTTGAAGATGGGTATGAGTTTTGCCTTTTTCTCATTTTCAGGAACCTCCCCCAATCACCATGATCTTTCAGATAATAGAGAGTGACCTCACAGTGACATTGGCTGCATCCCTCAGCACCCTTGGATGTACCCATTTGATCCCATGGACTTTTGTATGCCCGATAGTCCAAAGTGCTCCCTCACTCCATCCTCCTGTGTGCTGGGTAATGTTCACTCCCGCAGACTGCTACTAGGCCTGCAGGCAAGCTTTCATCTTACCAGTGAAAACTAAGGCAAAGCAGGCATTGAGAACCTCTGCCTTTTCCACGCCTTTTTTCATGATGTCCCCTCTCCCACTGACCCATGGACTTGCAGTTTCTTAAGCCTTCTCTTGGCCGTCAATTTATTTAAAGAATCCTTTCTTTTTGCCTTTCATATCTCTTACTGTTTTCAACTACAGCTGAGCTTTGGCTTTACTGGCTCCTGCCTTTTTGTAGAGATCACTGAACATTACAAGGTAACTTACAGCAGCATATCAGACTTTTTGCAGCACCCTACACTTTCACACAAAAGTAATTTTATTAAAGCCTTAATCTGCAGCTGATTGATTCAGCCCTCAACATCCACAGACCAACTGTCTTTCACAGTATATACTAGCAGAAATTAGACTGAATTATTTGCTGTAGGCCATTTCCACAGCAAACTTATCCTCTTTCCTACTCAGAATATGAAGATTTCAGTTTGTACAAAGTGTTTGAGATGTTTTTTTCACTGAATGTTTTAAGCCACTATACTTCAGTCCATAGGTTGCTTATTAATTGTGTACTGAGGGTTTTGCTTTTAGAAGTAGCTTATGATTCAGTGATCTTCATGTAGCAGCACATAATTCCCATCTAGTATGATGTTTCATACATGCTAGTGCTTGGTAGAAATCAGTCTTGACAGCTCCCTCAGACTCTGGAACTGTCTGTAGCATCAGTGGTCACAAGGCAGTTATGCTCAGCTAGCAGATAGTGATATATGTCAGTATTACCATACTTGCACCACACAAGTAGTAAGGACAGTCCAAGTCTCTTTGATTCACTGACCGATTTGTGGTATCTACAGTATACTTTTGCCACTTATGTAGCTGTTGTTATTTTAAGTTGTAGTGGATCTGTGAGTATGCCCCTACTGAAGCATTTTGGGATTGGAGTCCACCGGGCAGCAATAGGCTTCCAAAAAAATCTGAAAACAACACTGCCATACACATTTGGCTAGTCTCTAGGTTTAGCAAAACTCCATCAGACAAGAGCAAGGTGGGTGTTGAAGACAGCTTTTCATAGAAACGCTTCAAAACGTTAGCATAGAATCATAGAATCATAGAATGGTTTGGGTTGGAAGGGACCTTAAAGATCATCTAGTTCCAACCCCCCTGCCACAGGCAGGGACACCTTTCCTCTAGACCACGTTGCTCACTGAGAGAGTTGGGGCTCTTCAGCCTGGAGAAGAGAAGGCTCTGGGGTGACCTCATAGAAGCCTTGCAGTATCTGAAGGAGGCCTACAGAAAAGCAGGAGAGGGGTTTTTTACAAGGACAAGTAGTGACAGGATGAAGGGGAACGGTTTTAAACTGCCCTCCTACTGGACCGGCTCAAAGGAAACGGAACACGTCACGAGGTATCCTGTGGTTTACCCTGCGTGATTATGGGGAGGACATGAACAGATGGCATGGACAACCTACCAGTACCCTACAGGCACGAGTACGTGAGTTGCAAGCTAACAGAAATACCAGAGAGAATTTTTCTAGGAGGACGGCTGCTCCAGTTACCAATGAGCAGGACTCCAGTCAGGGTAGATGGGCCTCAAATCCTTTTTTTCCAAGAGTGAATAGAGGAAATGAAGGTCCAATCCCCGTGAGCAGCACGAATCCAATCTTTAATTAGAGGGGCCCTGCCTCTAGCCAGGAGGAGGAGAGGGATAACCGGATTTATTGGACTGTGTGTATTCGATGGCCTGGCACATTAGAACCACAAAAGTATCGAGCCCTGGTAGACACTGGTGCACAGTGCACCCTCATGCCATCGAATCATAAAGGGACAGAATCTGTCAGTATCTCGGGAATAACAGGGGGATCTCAAGAGTTATCTGTATTGGAGGCCGAAGTGAGCCTAACTGAAAATGAATGGAAAAAGCACCCCATTGTGACTGGTCCAGATGCTCCGTGCATCCTTGGCATAGACTACCTTAAGAAAGGGTATTTTAAGGACCCAAAAGGATATAGATGGGCCTTTGGTGTAGCAGCTGTAGAGACTGAGGACATTAAACAGCTGTCTACCTTGCCTGGCCTCTCAGAGGATCCTTCTGTTGTGGGGTTGCTGAAAGTTGAAGAACAACAGGTGCCAATTGCTACTGCCACGGTGCACCGACGACAATATCGCACCAATCGAGACTCCCTGATCCCCATTCATAAACTGATTAGACAATTAGAAAATCAAGGAGTGATTAGTAAGACTCGCTCACCCTTTAATAGTCCTATATGGCCAGTGCAAAAGTCTAATGGAGAATGGAGATTAACTGTGGACTATCGTGGCCTAAATGAAGTTACACCACCTCTGAGTGCTGCTGTGCCAGACATGCTAGAACTTCAATACGAACTGGAGTCAAAGGCAGCCAAGTGGTACGCCACTATAGACATTGCTAATGCATTTTTCTCTATTCCCTTGGCACCAAAGTGCAGGCCACAGTTTGCTTTTACCTGGAGAGGTATCCAGTACACCTGGAATCGACTGCCCCAGGGGTGGAAACACAGTCCTACTATTTGCCACGGACTGATCCAGACTGCACTAGAAGAGGGTGGAGCTCCAGAACATTTGCAATATATTGATGACATCATTGTATGGGGTGATACAGCAGCAGAAGTTTTTGACAAAGGGGAGAAAATAATTCAAATTCTTCTGCAAGCTGGTTTTGCCATAAAAAGAGGCAAGGTCAAGGGGCCTGCCCGGGAGATCCAGTTTTTAGGGATTAAATGGCAAGATGGGCGTCGCCAGATCCCGATAGAGGTGATCAACAAAATAACAGCCATGTCCCCACCAACTAACAAAAAGGAAACACAAGCCTTCTTAGGCGTTGTGGGTTTCTGGAGAATGCATATTCCAGATTACAGCCAGATTGTACGCCCTCTTTATCAGGTGACCAGAAAGAAAAATGATTTTCAGTGGGGCCCTGAACAACAACAGGCTTTTGAACAGATTAAACAAGAAATTGTGCATGCAGTAGCCCTTGGACCAGTCCGTATGGGACAAGATGTTAAAAATGTGCTCTACACCTCAGCTGGGGACAATGGTCCTACCTGGAGCCTCTGGCAGAAAGTGCCAGGGGAGACTCGAGGTCGACCCCTAGGATTTTGGAGTCGAGGATACAAGGGCTCTGAGGCCAATTACACCCCAACTGAAAAAGAGATACTGGCAGCATATGAAGGAGTTAGAGCTGCCTCAGAGGTAATTGGTACTGAAGCACAACTTCTCCTGGCACCCCGATTACCAGTACTAGGCTGGATGTTCAAGGGTAAGGTTCCTACTACTCATCATGCAACTGATGCTACATGGAGTAAATGGATTGCATTAATTACACAGAGGGCTCGAATAGGAAACCCTAATCGCCCAGGAATCTTAGAAGTGATCATGGACTGGCCAGAAGGCAAAGACTTCAGAATGCCACCAGAAAAGGAGGTGACACGTGCTGAAGAAGCCCCACCTTATAATGAACTACCAGAGGATGAGAAGCAGTATGCCCTGTTCACCGATGGATCCTGCCGTCTTGTAGGAAAGCATCGGAAGTGGAAAGCTGCTGTATGGAGTCCCATACGACGAGTCACAGAAGCCACAGAAGGACAAGGTGAATCAAGTCAATTTGCAGAGGTAAAAGCCATCCAGCTGGCTTTAGACATTGCTGAACGAGAAAAGTGGCCAAGGCTGTATCTTTATACTGACTCATGGATGGTGGCAAATGCCTTGTGGGGGTGGTTAAAGCAGTGGAAGCGAAGCAACTGGCAGCGTAAAGGTAAACCTATTTGGGCTGTTGAACTGTGGCAAGATATTGCTGCTCGGCTAGAGAAACTAGTCGTGAAGGTACGTCATGTAGATGCTCACGTACCTAAAAGTCGGGCAACTGAGGAACATCGAAACAACCAACAAGCAGATCAGGCTGCTAAAGTGTTCCAAATAGATTTGGACTGGGAACATAAAGGTGAACTATTTTTAGCTCGGTGGGCTCATGACACTTCAGGTCATCAAGGGAGAGATGCAACATACAGATGGGCTCGTGACCGAGGGGTGGACTTAACCATGGACTCTATTGCACAGGTTATCCATGATTGTGAAACATGCGCCGCAATTAAGCAAGCCAAACGGTTAAAACCTCTGTGGTATGGGGGGCGGTGGTTGAAATATAAATATGGGGAGGCCTGGCAAATTGATTACATCACACTCCCTCAGACCCGCCAGGGTAAACGTTATGTACTTACCATGGTGGAGGCGACCACCGGATGGCTGGAAACATACTCTGTGCCCCATGCCACTGCCCGGAACACTATCCTGGGCCTCGAAAAGCAAATCTTGTGGCGACACGGCACACCAGAGAGAATTGAGTCGGATAACGGTACTCATTTCAAAAACAGTCTCATAGATAACTGGGCCAAAGAGCATGGCATCGAATGGGTATATCACATCCCCTATCATGCACCAGCCTCTGGGAAAGTTGAACGGTATAATGGGCTGTTAAAAACTACCCTAAAAGCAATGGGGGGTGGAACCTTTAAAAACTGGGATAAGCATTTGGCACAAGCTACCTGGCTAGTTAACACCAGAGGATCTATCAACCGAGCTGGCCCTGCTCAGTCAGACCTTTTACATACAATAGAAGGGGATAAAGTCCCTGTGGTGCATGAAAGGAATCTGTTGGGAAAAACTGTCTGGGTTCTTCCTGCTACGGGCAAAGGTAAACCCATTCATGGGATTGCTTTTGCTCAAGGACCTGGATGTACTTGGTGGGTGATGCTGCAGGATGGTGGAGTCCGATGTGTCCCTGAAGGTGATCTGATCTTGGGTGAGAATACTTAATTCTGAACTGCATGATGTTAATTGCTGCATAATACTAACAGTGTTCATAAGTGTCTTTCAGGTTGAAGCAGTGGTGATGAGACCGGAGCTAGCTGCAAGTGGCGTCCAGTAACCTCCTCGAGACTGACATCTTTAACCTGCAACCCGTGGGCACGAACTGTGACAAAGCTCATATCATCTCTCCTACCCTGGGAGACTCCTAGCCAGATGGAAACCCACAATCCTGAACTAAATGAACTTGATGAACTTTTTTTTTGTATAGAGATGAATCATAAACTAATGTTCTCTGTATATATTTTAAAATGAAAAGTTAGTGGTGATCTGAGTATGACGTGAATGGTATGGAATAAGGGGTGGAATGTCCTGGTTTGGCCTAAACCAGGCCGATTTTCCTTTCAGTGATTTTTACTTTCAGCTAAGTCTCCTCTAACTAACTGCATGTTTTTGCAGACAGTGTCTGCTTCCAGGACTGATAACGCTCGAAGTTTGTAGTTATCACTGAGGCACCGGTAGGGATGTTGTGCAGAAAGGCTCTTGCTGTACTTATTCTTGAGAGAAACCAAGGTCACTGCTGAATTCCTCATTGCTTACGAGTGAAGAGCCGAAGGGGGGTCGCAGCTGCAGTGGGAAGCAGACAGGGCAGGTGACCCAAAATTGACCAACGAGGGTATTCCATCCCATACACGTCATTCTCGGTATAAAGTGGGGGGATCACGAGGGTCTCGCTCTTTCTGCTATGGCCGGTGTCCAGGGAGGACTCCGTCTGTTTTCCTGCTGCCCCCGATCCCGATCCGTGCGTTCCTGAATCCAGCTCTCGACCATCGCTAGGCCCAGGCTGGGCCTTCCCGGAGCCTGCCCTGCAGTGCCGGTGGTGACGTGGCTGACTTCAGGGGAGCTCAATCTTGGTTTTGTATATATATTTGTATATATTTGATTATTTTTATTATTATTATTATACTTTTTTTTTCATTATTATAGTTTATTAAAACTGTTTTAATTTTCCAACCCAGAAGTCTCTCTCCCTTTTCCCTTTCCCTTTCCCTCTGGGGGGAGGGGGGGGGATAACAGAGGGCATCTGCCGCAGGTTTAATCGCCAGCCCAGCTTTAAACCGTGACAAGATTTAGATTAGATATTAGGAAGAAATTCTTTCCTGTGAGTGTGGTGAGACACTGGAACAGGTTGCCGAGAGAAGTTGTGGCTGCCCCCTCCCTGGCCATGTTTAAGCCCAGGTTGGATGAGGCTTTGAGCAACATATCACACAGTAAAGTTTGAACAGATAAGGATTGATGAGATATAATGCATATTGGGTGTAGGTGTCCAGGTGTTGGTAGCAGGGGGCTGCAGGATGGTCAGGGGCTGCCCTGTGTAGGACACAGCAGGTTTCAGCCAGCTCTAACAGACCCAAGGTGGTGATGCCTCTGTAAAAATACATTTAAGATAGAGCAAAATACCACACAGTAGTAAGAAATGAGGGAAAAAAATGTGAAACAACCCTGCGAACACCAAGGAGAGAGAAGAAGGAAGGGAGGAAGTGCTCCAGGGGCTGGAGCAGAAATTCCTTTGTAGCCCATGGAGAGGACTACACCGGAGCAGGTACCCATGCTGCAGCCCATGGAGGACCCCATGCTGGTACAGGTGAACACGCCCTGAAGAAACTGCAGCCCATGGCAAGGGCTGCAGACATTGGCATCAAGTTCCTGAGTTCACCAGTCAGCACTGGCTACACAGCCCTAACTGGAACTTATTGAACTCTGAATCTGTTGGCTTCTTAGTAAGAATGCCCTGGATATTTGGGTGGTGAGAACAGTACACATGCCCATCCTGGTAAATCTCAGAAAACAAGATGGACCTCTATAGATGACATATACATGATATAGCTTGATCTTGATAAGCAACTTGATCTACGTTGCTTATAAGCATGAGGCAATTTTACCCAAACTCTTCTTTTTTATCACCTCCTAATTTTCTTCTTTCCACAAAGCACCACATCCTTTCCCTCCAAACTCAGTCATGCCCTGACTCATTCATAGGCATATGCCAATGGATCTGTTCCATTAGAGAACACACCTTTGTCATCCTGACAATCAGTGACATTGCCTCCAGCAGCTTGGGGCAGCCTTGCAGCATCTCTGAAGAACTTGAACATCATTTTTGGAGAAAGCTGTGTTCTGTATGCCAAGGGAAGAGCAGAAAGCTGCAGTAGCTTGTTGGAGGTAAGTCCCAGTGCTGACTGTAGCTTCTTGGCTAGGAAGACATTTCTGGCTATGCCAAGACATAGACTTATGACTGTAAATCTCTTCTAGGACAGGAACTCCTGCTGGACTGTTAATACTGAGTGAGACCTGTAGGGACACATTACTTTCTTGGCAGCATCACAGAGGCAATCTGGACATGCTCTGTGAGAGACAGAAAGATACATAAGCCAGAAAAATGGTATAGTTACTGCCTTACATTTTCAACAGCATTTCTGGCTGTCACGGTTTAAAGCTGGGCCAGCTATTAAACCTGTGGCAGATGCTCTCTGTTAACCCTCCCCCCCACCCCGAAGGGAAAGGGAAAAGGGAGAGAGACTTCTGGGTTGGAAAGTTAAAACAGTTTTAATGAACTATAATCATGAAAAAAGTATAATAATAATAATAGAAATAATCAAATATATACAAATATATATACAAAACCAAGATCGAGCTCCCCTGAAGTCAGCCACGTCACCACCGGCACTGCAGGGCAGGCTCCGGGAAGGCCCAGGCTGGGCCTAGCGACGGTCGAGAGCTGGATTCAGGGATGCACGGATCGGGATCGGGGGCAGCAGGAAAACAGACAGAGTCCTCCTTGTACACTGGCTATAGCAGAAAGAGAGTGAGACCCTCGTGATCCCCCTGCTTTGTGCCGAGAATGACGTGTATGGGATGGAATACCTTCGTTGGTCAATTTTGGGTCACCTGTCCTGTCCGCTCCTCCCTGCAGGTGCGACCCCCCTTCGGCTCTTCACTTGTAAGCAATGAGGAATTTAGCAGTGACCTTGGTTTCTCTAAAAATAAGTACAGCAAGAGCCTTTCTGCATAACATCCCTACCGGTGCCTCAGCGATAACTACAAACTTTGAGTGTTATCAGTCCTGGAAGCAGACACTGTCTGCAAAACATGCAGTTAGTTTCAGAAAGTGCAGTTACTTAGAAGAGACTTAGCTGAAAGTAAAAATCACCGAAAGGAAAATTGGCCTGGTTTAGGCCAAACCAGGACACTGGCCTGAACCAGAAGCCCACAATATTCAAGTTCATTGAGCTGCAGCCTGACCAAACGGAACAGTTGCTGGCCCTTACAAGAGCTCAGCATCATCAGTCACATCACAGCATCTTTTTAGATGCTGCACGTTAACAGACATATTAACAGGAAGTGTGGAGTTAAGCTGAATCATTAAATGATGTTTTGAGACAATTGCCCTGCTCCATCCTTTTGACTGCTGTGCAATTCCATCTTTTTCCAAAGCCTGGGATTTTTTTTGTGGTGTGGGAGCTGGAGTGTTCAGCGTTGGCTAATACTATCATGGGAAGCCTAAGGACTTGTATTCCAAGGAAGATATACAGACAATCATGAGATTTCAAGTTAGAAATTGTTGAGAGTACATAGAGACAAGCAGAGCAGTAGATCGTTACTTGGAACAGTTCCTGAAGAGTCCTTCTCACTGACTTCTTACGCTGACTTCTTACCAGACGTGAGAGATTGCAGCATGTCTTCTCATCCCCCTCTTCTGTCCTTTTTTTTCCCTCCACTCTGGGGTAAGTAGCTCTTAAGAAAGGGGCATGTGGTTATGATCTTAGCTACATTGTTTGTAAGAGCTTCATACACAACCTTTCCTTACCTCTTCTCATATTGCATAGATGAAATCTCTATCTTCTTCATTTTTTTCTGAAGAATTGCACATAACTCTTCTGTTTGTACTATAGCTTGCTAACAAGTAGGAGGTTTTGTCTTATTTGATAGATGCTATAATAAATTGCTGTTCTTTTCCTCATTTTATGGATGTGAAACCTAGAAACGTGTGGCTCATTTTAGCAGAAATTAATGTAGACATAATGTAATCAAATTTCCTACTATCAATCACTTATTAGGTAGAGGTACCTACTGAAATAAATAGGAATTTTACATAAAAGATGATGCTTTGCCACAACTTTTTATTAATGAAGTAGGGAAGATTTCTATTTTTCCTTTTCTGCTCTCTCATTATTCTAAATTACAGTTTCGTTTAAAGCTTTTTTCAAGACTGCAATTAGTTTTATGGAATTCCATATGAAAAGTTTTTTGTTATCTAAAATAATTTATATAAGTTAAATCTTTCATAACACATTTGTAGGGTATTGAAATGTGGTCACATGGAAAACAGTCATGTATTCGCTTACTGTAGCTTAACACAGAGAGTCGTGCAATCAAGTAGTACAATAAAAGGTACCAGCTTCCATAGCTAATTTAATATTGTCCTGTGGCTTCATTAGGAAGAAGGTATGCATACAAAAGTGTTCTGCTTTTCCTGCTGGCTTTATATGCAACATTCATAGTGCTGCTAATGAAGTAAATAAAAGGAAAACAAATCCCATCTGGGTCCTAGTTTGTTCATTAAATGAATGGCTATTGTGTACAAGTATTCTACAACATTCTGGATATTAACATTAGATAGTAAAAGGAGGCTGAGGGGAGACCTTATCGCTGTCTACAAGTACCTGAAAGGAGGTTGTAGTGAGGAGGGTGTTAGTCTCTTCTCCCAGGTAACAAGCGATAGAACGAGAGGAAACGGCTTCAAGTTTGCACCAGGGGAGGTTTAGATTGGATATTAGGAAAAATTTCTTCACGGAAAGGGTTATCAAGCAGTGGAACAGGCTGCCCAGGGGAGTGGTGGAGTCACCATCCCTGGAGGTATTTAAAAGAGAAGTAGATGTAATTCTTAGGGATACTGTTCAGGGATATTGTTTAGTGGTGGACTAGGTAGTGTTAGGTTAATGGTTGGACTCGATGATCTTAAAGGTCCTTTCCAACTAAGACGATTCTGTGATTCTGTTATTAAAATAAGGAGTGGAGTTGGTAGCATATAACATTTTCTAGCCTTATCCTACTACGAGAATTATCTTGCTCTGAAATAAAATTGGAAACATTTGATTAGTACATACAAAATTAACACTTCCGGCTTTCCATAGCAGACTTGTATTTAATAATTTTTTGAAGTAAACAATGCAAACATTGTTATTTAATATCTAATCAGCAATATTGCTGTGGCATTATTTTGTGAGTGTCACTGTTTAAGGCTGGCGGGTGGTTAAGCGGACGGCAGATGCTCTCTACTAACTTTCTCCTTCCCCAGAGGGGAAAAGGAAAAGAGAAAAGGGAGAGAGACTTATGGATTGGAAAGTTAAAACAGTTTTAATAAACAATAACAAGGAAAAAGAGTATAATACATAATGAACTACATAAAAAAACGCTAGATAGCTTCCCCTGATGATGACCACGACACTGCTGACACTGCAGGGCAGGTGCTGGGCAGTCCCGGAGCACACATGGCAGCAGGAGGGAACCAGGTTCAGGAGCGATGGCAGGAGCATGGGCAGAGTCCTTCCAGGATGTCAGCCATAGGGGCAGAGAGCATGACCCTCATGGTCCCTCAGCTTTAAACTGAGTATCACGTGGGTGGGTTGGAATACCTCATTGGTCAGGTTTGGGTCCTGCCCGCCCTTTCCCACAGGTGCAATGCTTTAAGGTCTCTTCCTCTGTGGGACAAAGAGACCCAACAGGGACCCCAGTTTCCACGGCAACAAGCCCATGTAGTCAGCTTCAGAAAGCAGTCACTTAAAAGAAAATTTACTGAAAAGTCTGTCCTAGTCCAAACCTGGACAGCAAGCCATTTCATTTTTTTTCTCTGCAATTATGTACTCTGTGCCACTTACATGTCATCTAAAATCTTCTGAAAACATTTTTCATATCTTAGAACAAATATACTTGTTATTAGATGGCTAAAAATATTTCTAAAATGTTTCTGATTGATAGATGTTTTTCAGCATAAAAGGGAAGCATTCTAACTTTTCCAGATTGCTTTGTTCAAGAAACTGTACAATGGTTGGGAAGCAACTATAATACAGTAGTCACTGAGCATATTAACTCTTTAATTTCATTTTCAGAGAGAGAGAGATGAAAAGCGAGTTAATATTTTGCTTTTAGATAATAACGGCCATTGGGCCTGCATGTACAGCCTTCATCCATAAAAGAATGATTCAGAAAGTTCCAAAATGACAAGGAAGTTGGACAGGGAAAGAGAACCCATGCAAATAATTATCCCCAAGAAGTACTATAACTGCAGCAGATCATTGTCCTTCCTAAAGCTATTGTCCTTCCTAAAGCTTATGCTCCCTCTAGCAGTGCACTCTATAGGAGTCTGAACATTCCTCGAAAAGCAGGACTGATAAATCTCAAATAAAAAAATATAGATCTACCTTTATAAATGTACTAAATGCACCTCTTCTGGGAATGAGGGAATGAAATAGGAACAATGAAGCTTCAATTTGTCTTTACTATCAGCCTGTGGAGCATATATTGCCACACCTCATCATGGGATCATTCAGCTCTAGCTCCCTTGTACAGAATGGGTTTGCTTCCTCCTCTGCTGAAACAACTGGCAATCCAGCAGCCAATATTCTATGCAGGCCAACTACATCCACACTGTTAGGAAAATGACTTCAGACTGAGAATTAAAAATCGCCTTTTCCCTTATTCTACTGTCCTGAGAGGCTGACACCACTCATGCTGACAGATTTTTCCAGTCTGGTGCTGTGCTGAGCCTATAAAATGTCTCAACCTTCCTACCCATAACTTATATAGTGTAAACTAGATTAACTACGGGATATGCAGGGATGGATTTGGTTCATCTTTTTATTCTACTTCGGATCATGACCCTGTGATTTTTGTTTTTATTTCTTTACAGGAATGGATTTACTTTGTTTCAGCTTTTCAAACAAAATTATAGCGTGTGTTTGGAGTTACATAGATTAAGTCTCAAGTGAACCCCTCAGAACAAAACTTCATACTCTCTATCACTTGCAATTAATATTTTATGTAAAAACTGGAGCTTACTTTTTTCTGGCCACACCTTTCTCTTTCTAATATTTCTTTTTATTATGCATATCAGAATGGGAGAGATTCTTAGGTCATATGATTGCAAATGAATTGCGTATAGTTACTCTTCCACTAAAATGAAACTCCAAAGTTCTTTGTGAGTTTGCCAAAAAAAGGTTCTCCTGCCAAAGGGCTGTCTAATACAGGCGATCTGTAACTGAATCTTAAGCTTACCCCTCTCATCACTGCCATTTGCTGCATGGGCTAGGTAACATGCTTGAAATTCTGACTTCTGGACAGGTTCTTGAGAAGGCTTGGAAAATTACCTGCAGAAAAAGAAGTAGTGTCTTCAGTTTAGCATGAATTTAAAATTTTTTCAGGGAATTTTAATCAGTCAGGTAAATAGGTCATACTGGCATTGTCATGCAAATTGTATTAGCAACAAAGTTAAATACTGAGTATTGTGGAAATGGTGTGCAGCCACTTGCACATTACATTATTGTGGGGAAAAAAATCAGGTATCTGACCCATCAAAGAATATTAAATGTAGATTAAACTGTACAAGTAATCCCCTACTTAGGCACAAAGCTGCAAAATACCTTATGTCTGCTTAGTTCTGTTTGCTTGTTTGCATAATGTGTGTACCAGTTAATTTGTGGTATTCTTTCTGATGACATGTAAGTGATATGAGACAAAGGAAGATGGAGGAAGGAAAAGTTTTACTCTTCAGGCATGTTCTGCTAATGACTTGTGTTTGCATTAACCTTCCAAAAGGACACAAAGACTTGTATCCATACTACAGAAAAAATTATTTTCAAGGCTTAATGGAATTTTTGCCACATGTTGTCCTCTAAAGATATTTCAAATTTTTTTTTTGTTACTAAACTATTGATGAGCTGACTGTTTTCTAAATAAATTCATAGCTAATAGAAGACAGAGCTTGAGGAGGTAATTACAAAAACATGACTAGAGACAGAGTTTTTCTCAATCTCCTACTACAATAATTCCTTTATTGGCAACCAGAGGCTTTGCAGAGGGTTTTGCCAATTGAATTACACAGACGAAGAAAAGAGTAAGACCTTAAAAAGTGAGAGGGAATACAAAGAGTTTCTGGTGACATTTGTTTTTTTATGAATCAGTCTAATAGTTGTGTTTAGAGCTAAGAAAGGTTGAAGGATGATTTTCCAAGAAATGCAGAATAAACCACCAAGCCTGATATTGCATGTGAGAAGCAGGGAATGTGCACTTTTAACAAGAATTGCAATACATACCGCAATACTTTAAAATCCTATGATGGTATCCATAAAACTGTAAAATCCTCTAGCAGTCAAGAATTTAACCCTCAGGCAGTGGATGAACAGTAAACATTTAACAAAAACAACTCCCATCTCATTTTTCCTCCTCTTGCTGTGTGCAGTTTAATTCATTTTATTGCTTCATATTTCAGTTGATCTCACACTAAATTTTCCCTCCCCAAAATACTAGTCAGGAAAGTGTATGGTAATTAGATAGCATGCCTCTGGCACAAGTTTCTCACTGCAGTGGAGTCAGAAGGAATTTCTTCCAGTGCACAGTTTGGAGTTGCATGATGGGATAATTTAATTTCAAACTCCTATGTCTTTTCTGTGGTGAAAAAAAAAAATTGAAGGAATAAGTATGAAGCAGGAGAAAAGAAGGAATTCAAGTTTTTTTCCTTAAAACAGCCAGAATTATGTATGGCTAAAGGCACAGATGACCAAATGAGGCTTCCTCCTACCTTTGCTGCTGGATTTAGCAAAATGATCCAATTTTATTTCCACTGCATACATATTTTTTTTCTGCCCACTTACATTCTTTCCAGCTCTAGCACTTTCCCCAGCTGAACACATCTTTTTTCCAAGCAAACTCCCACAACTAATCTTCAGAGATTCTTCCCATTGGAGCAAATGTTTGGATTTCCCCCTCCACATCTTTTAAAATAGTCAGCAGACATAGCTCAGCAACCTTTGGGCAACAGTGCTAACTGTTCAGGACAGAGGTCTTAACAATATTTATCTTAAAGAAAGATTCTTCTGGAAGGCTTCTAAATGTCTTCATATAGGAAAAGGCAGCAGGAATAAAACAGAAGGAAGGGTAAATATCAACTGTGTATCTGTACAAGACAATCCCCTCCCAAAAGAGAAAATGAAATTCTATTCTACCTCCCTCAGGCCCCAAAAGTCAGTAAATCTTTCCTGTGGCCTCACAAACAGCAGCTGGCCTCCGTGCATGTTCAGAAGGTATTTTTAGTGCCTGAGTTTCTGATTACTCAGGATATTTGCTTGAGTGAGTGTTGGTGATGGCCTATGGAAAACTGACAAGCTTCATTTTTTCAGACATGACTATGATGCATAAAGTAAACAGTCACTTTAGTGCACAGATATACCTAAACTAAGCTAACTACAGGGCAAAATGTGTTTTGGAGTATATTTTCCCTTAACTCATTTTTAGAAATGTCAGCAAAGTTTTGCTTTCCTCAGAATGTCCAGGTGAGTTTGGCAAGACTGTTATTTGAATATTTTGCAGATATCTTCCACGCAGATGAAAAGAAGATGAAGAGGGCAGTGGACACCTGTCTTAATAGCATTATTTCACCAGAACTTCTCTGAGGGAGCCAGAAAAATTTTGCAGCTGGCCCAACACCTGACTTCCTTTAATGATTATACAGTGGCAAAAGACATACTTTTAGCATGCAGATGATGACAGATCTGCTCCTAATTTGGCCACATCCCTGAAAAAAAGGACGCATACGAGGAACCATAGAGAGGGTGACAGCACTATTTTCAGTCTTCCTGGATGGTGGATTTTGTACGTAAACCAGGCTGCATGTCACTGGGCAGGACTGTGACAGAGATGAGAGAACCGACTTGGCACATTGGCAGGCCCTGGCTAGGAATGAGTGAATTGACCTACAAGTGTCATGCGCTATCCACAACACGTGCATGACATGTCCAGATCAGCTTTCTTATGTATATCCATAAATTCGCTAAAACTTCACTTGGATATGAGACAGTTCCACGTGGGTTGCATCAATCTGTTCCTAGTCCTTTGTCATGCTCCAAGATTGTGCAACTATGTAGATTAGAAGAAACCTCTGGAACTCAGTTAGTCAAAGCAGGGCTAAATTCGAAGTTAAATCAGGTTGCTCAGAGGCATATTTAGTCAAGTTTTAAATATCTCTGAGGGTGGAGATTCCACAACTTCTTGGAGCAACCTGTTCCAGTGTTTAACAACTTTCTTGATGATGTCCCCAGAGAAAGTGAGGCATCCTGTCTCTCAAAGCCACCACGTCAGGGGAAAAGGGGTTCTGCTATGGCAGGTGAACAGCTCTCTATTAGTTTGTGTACATAAGGAAAGCTCCTATTAATCATTATGCTCACAGGTGGGTTTTTTTTTTTTATTATGTGGCATATGATTCCTTCACAGTATGAAGGGGATTACTCTGCTGTACAAGAATCGTAGAAGCACGCTCTGTAAATCATAGAGAGTTTAGTCTTCTACCTGTGTGTATTAGCATAATATGACAGCATGGTACAAATTCTGTTGTGCACCCTTCTGGGGACACTTTAAGTATCTAAGGCATCTTATGAAAAGGCTGTTCATGACTGCTGCATGGTTTATGAAGCACATACTCTAACAAGTGTTTCCCGGGTGCTCCGATTATGACTCAATGTGTTCCAATGCCAAAACAGCATGCAAAACCAAGAAATTGGTCCTTGGGGATGTATCTAAGACTGTTGAAAATAGGCAGTGTAGACATAGTTAGCAATGGCAAATGTTCTCCTAAGGCAATCCAGGAGACTACAAGGGAATTTAATGTTGAGTCCAGTCTGAGTCAAGTGCTTTCACAGCAACACCATCATTTCTCTGATGTTTATCTGAAGCTTCTGGCTGATGATTGCTTCCCATGTTCATGTGATTGTCTTTTTTAACATTACATTCTCAAAGATAAGTCCTAACTTTTGCTACTGATGTTAAAACTGATAAGAACTGACCAGAATTACTTAAGGAAGCATGTACTATGTACACTAAGAGGCAAATAGCAAAACTAAGTAAAACAGGCACTTTTTAGTATCAAAGGTAATTTCCTAGCTCTGTACCAATGAAAATTCTTCTATAGGTTGCATGAACCTCTGCAGCTCCAATTTTTTGTTCTTTGAGAGTTTCTAGCTTAAACTGTCAGATAAAACATCAAAAACATCAGATAAAAGACCAGGGGAAAAATAAAAACAAACCAAAACCAGAAAAAACATCAGATAAAAAAAAATGACATGGGATTCTAAAACTATAAATGTTCTTTGTTCCCTCTTTCTAAAAGCTGGACAACTCAAACTACGTACTGTAAGACTAAAACGTAGTACAGAGGAACAGAACAAAACCAATAATGCCAATGGTACCATATTGGTATATTCTATTATCTAATGCTTATACAATAAGCTGAACAAAGCTTCGGTTCTTGCCTTTATTTCTTTTTACTTTTTAGGTTATACTTCTCCTGTGTTTTTGAATCTTCATTGCTACATTTTAATCGTTCTATTTGCTTTGTGTGTTGCAGTATTTGTGAATGAAACTACAAGCCATTTGACGGGAAAATAAAAGATGGGTATGATACGTGCTCCTAATAAAAATATTCAGAAAAAATACAGTAAAGCAAAATTTCAGCAGTCATTTTAAACTTTAATGAAATCTATCAGATAGACAGCTTTTAATTTTCTTGCTTAGTTTAAGCAGACTATGATGAGAAGTCCTATTTTCACAACTCCCTATTGCAACCCTGAATTTAGGTGTTCTTTACATTAATACTGCAAGGTGGAAAAACAAACAAAACAAAAAACTCCCACAGTATCACTGTCCTACTCTGATGATAGTTTGAAAAAGCTCATGTATAGATGGAATATAAGCTGTTGTTGCATGAAAGCTCAGGCAAGGTACCGGCATGGAGGAAAGGTGGAAATTCAGATTACCTAACTTAAGTATCTACTGAGCCAGCCCCCAAGCTACCTTTATAGTCAATGGGAGATATGTTGACAATTTTAGAATATGCTTTATCCAACCTATTTTAGATGCCTATTTGAGGATGATACAAACCACAATCTATAAACAACTATTTCTTTCTGCTAGCTAAAAAGGGAGAATAACTTGACTATTCAGATGTAGATGTCTACGTTTAATCAGATGAGCTACACCCAAAAACTTAGTTTCTTCTTTTATTAACTTTACCAGAACATGTAAACAGTAAAGGTCCTATTGATTTCCTTTGCCCTTTTCCAGGGCAAGAATATTTCTCCATAACTTGCCCTGAGGGTTTCATTTTATTGCACTAAACAGGATGAGACACGGCCCTGGCCTCTCCTCCTGTACTGATGTGACTGTTTTTGAGGGACAACAGACAAACCATTCACCTTTGCACAAAGGAAACCATTATATGTCCTATTAAAGTCAAGTTTCCCACAGCTATAAGTAAGAGAGCAGAGCTTGTCCTTCAGTTGTACTTACTGGCTACTCTATACTAGTAAATTGAATAATGCCAGGGAATGTTCCTGGACACTGAAACTCAATCATCCATGCCCTTATATTGTTAGAATGGTCCCTGGCATGGTTTTTGCAATGGACCCTTTTTTGGGAGTTAAGAGAATTTAACCATACAAACACAGGCCACTACATACCAATGGATCTCGATGGTAGAGAATAGCTAATCTTCTGGAAATACTTTTTTTTCTACTGCAGGCAAAATTCAACACCCTAGCCACCTAGGTAAAGGAGTTAATCTCTCTTTCATTTTAGCATACTTGTCAGTATTTTTCTTCTTCATGACACTAAAATTTTTAACTAGATAGAAGCTTCCTCTGTAATCTCCTCTTCCTCCACAGTCTCCAAGTACTTTATTTTGCAGCAAGACAACTGATCATAAGGGAGAAGGCTGTAATGTGAAATACATTTTATTTTCTTATCACTGAATAAGTCAACTGGGAAAATATAGTATGTGTTAACACTTCAATTTCGAAACCGGTAACGAGGACACGGGATAATAAAAAAGTACATCATAGATGGAGGAAGTTTCCATAAATCTTTAAAAAATGTAGCTGTCTGTTTCAACATAGGATCAGCAAAAATTATTACTGGATGTGCAGATTATTGAGATTTAAGCATGATTAACCTTAAAGTTAAAAGTTCAAAATAATTTTCTGTATCAGAGGCACAATATTTTTGGTGTATTTTTCATAACTTTTTTTTTTTTTTGTTCCCTTTTTTCTTCTATTCAGATTGAAGACATTGTGTAAAATAACTTCTGTCAAATATGCAATGCACTCCTAAAGAAAAGCCATTACCATATACTGAAGTGTTTTTTACTATGAAGAGATATGCAAAATACACCTGAGATTAATAAAACAGTATTGTACTTCAGGCTACATATTCACTTTAAATAAGTAGTGACTGTAATTAAAAGAGCAACAAAGGTAAATGGAAGCACATCACAGCTGTTACTCAGTGGTTTCCAAAAACTCCTGCAGCTGTTTCCTAGAAGGAGCACATGGTTTTAGGTTGTCCCTAACACAACAGAAGTAATGGAGTTTGAACTCATTGTGTACGGTACTTTACCGTACACAAGGGGAATTCTAAAGAAGACAAAAATCTGGTCCCACATCCAATTACACTGTCACCTTAATATCTTCCTGCATCTTTTTGTTATCAGCTCTATAATTCATATATTTTTCTTTTTCCTCCTTATGTACTTTTTTATGCAGACCATTTTTAAATGACTAGTACTTGGTATCTACAGCCTAATAGATTTCACTCCATGTGGAGTAACTACTGCGGGACAACTTATTGAAAATAATTATTGGAGGCACACTTATCGAGAGTAAAGTTATATCCACATCCTATAGAACTAAGAAAGCATCTAGGGTGGGATGTGGTTGGCATGTAAGGAATCTGCCCTGTAGTGGTTCCCCAGGCAACTTGGCCTGCATTCCTAGATGTTCATGCACCAAGGGAGCTTGGTGTGCTAACTCTAAGAGAACAGAGAGTGGAATGGTATGGAGATAACCAGGGCCAGGGTGTGTGTAAACGAGGCAGGTATGGGAGCTAGATGGTACCTCATGGCTGATAAATCACATAGCTACTGTCAAATAAGAGATAACATCCCATTCCAGCCAGGACACTAGTTGCTTAGCCAGCAATTGTGGTGAAATCATGTCCTATGGATGAACTTTGCTCATTATCATCTCATTATGATACCAAAACACACCTCCATCCCAAAAGTTACCCACCTCCCTTCACCCCTGAGCATGTTCTCTGAATTTTTCTTAGTCTACACCTTTAAAATCAAAGCAAGAGAATTTTACACCAATCAGTAATAAAGGTATGTATGACTAGAGTCACTCAAGCTCCACCTAAACATAGGAAAATAGTGTAAAATACCTTGAAGAAAGAGGCAAAGTAGGGAAGATACCATTGCTAAGAAGATAGGGAGACATCACTGTGGACTTCTGGGATCAGTCGACGGGCTGAACCTCTCTTCCCCACCCACAGGGACGCCTTTGGGTAAGGCTTGTACACTTGGTTATACCTGGTCCTTCCCCAGGAAACTTAGAAATCAAGCTTGTATTTTAATCATATTAGCAGTGCTATATAGTCATCTTGCAACATATATGCGTTCATTGGTACCTAAGTGTGTTTTGCACGGTGTATTTATCACCGGCAATCTAAAGGAATCTATGTCTGTTGCTTAAATAGATTACCTTAACAGTGGATCTAATCGCAAGGACTTTATTTGGTGGACACGCCCAGACTTATAGTATCCGTAGTATTTGTGAATCTGGAACCATGTCAGTTCATCAGCCGCAGCTGGACCCTACACTATTAGTGCATCGGGACCTGTGTTAGTTCACCATATCAGCTGTTGAACGCAGCCAGACTGTTCGTGCCTATTTTGGCCTATTTCAGCCAAAATCACAGAATCACAGAATCACAGAATCACAGAATGTTAGGGATTGGAAGGGACCTCGAAAGATCATCTAGTCCAATCCCCCTGCCAGAGCAGGATTGCCTAGACCATATCACACAGGAACGCGTCCAGGCGGGTTTTGAATGTCTCCAGAGAAGGAGACTCCACAACCTCTCTGGGCAGCCTGTTCCAGTGTTCAGTCACCCTTACAGTAAAGAAGTTTTTCCTCAAATTTAAGTGGAACCTCCTGTGCTCCAGCTTGCACCCATTGCCCCTTGTCCTGTCAAGGGATGTCACTGAGAAGAGCCTGGCTCCATCCTCTTGACACTTGCCCTTTACATATTTATAAACATTAATGAGGTCACCCCTCAGTCTCCTCTTCTCTAAGCTAAAGAGACCCAGCTCCCTCAGCCTCTCCTCATAAGGGAGATGTTCCACTCCCTTAATCATCTTCGTGGCTCTGCGCTGGACTCTCTCTAGCAGTTCCCTGTCCTTCTTGAACTGAGGGGCCCAGAACTGGACACAATACTCCAGATGCGGCCTCACCAGGGCAGAGTAGAGGGGGAGGAGAACCTCTCTCGACCTGCTGACCACACCCCTTCTAATACACCCCAGGATGCCATTGGCCTTATTGGCCACAAGGGCACACTGCTGGCTCATGGTCATCCTGTTGTCCACTAGGACCCCCAGGTCCCTTTCCCCTACGCTGCTCTCCAACAGCTCTGTCCCCAACTTGTACTCATACATGGGGTTGTTCTTGCCCAGATGCAGGACTCTACACTTGCCCTTGTTATATTTCATTAAATTTCTCCCCGCCCAACTCTCCAGCCTGTCCAGGTCTCTCTGAATGGCTGCGCAGCCTTCCGTTGTGTCAGCCACTCCTCCCAGTTTGGTGTCATCAGCGAACTTGCTGACAGCGCACTCTAATCCCTCATCCAAGTCATTAATGAATATATTGAATAGAACTGGTCCCAGAACCGACCCTTGCAGAACTCCGCTAGACACAGACCTCCAACTGGACTCTGTCCCATTGACCACCACTCTCTGGCTTCTTTCCTTCAGCCAGTTTACAATCCACCTCACTACCCAATCATCCAGACCACACTTCCCCAGTTTAGCTGCAAGGATGCTGTGGGAGACCGTGTCAAACGCTTTACTGAAATCGAGATAGACCACATCCACAGCTTTACCATCATCTATCCACCGGGTAACATCCTCATAAAAGGCTATCAAGTTGGTTGAGCAAGACTTCCCCTTGGTGAAGCCATGCTGAGTGCCCCTAATGATCCCCCTATCCTTGATGTGCCTAGAGACAGCACCAAGGACAAGTTGCTCCATCACCTTTCCAGGGATGGAGGTGAGGCTGACCGGTCTATAGTTACCCGGGTCCTCCTTCCTGCCCTTTTTGAAGACTGGAGTGACATTCGCTTTCCTCCAGTCCTCAGGCACCTCTCCCATTGCCCACGACTTAGCAAAGATGATGGAGAGTGGCCTAGCAATGACTTCCGCCAGCTCCCTCAGCACCCG
Organism: Nyctibius grandis; assembly: GCF_013368605.1. Classification (NCBI taxonomy): domain Eukaryota; kingdom Metazoa; phylum Chordata; class Aves; order Nyctibiiformes; family Nyctibiidae; genus Nyctibius; species Nyctibius grandis. The sequence goes on from NC_090659.1 coordinate 44,327,799, forward strand.
CGGGTGCATCCCATCAGGGCCCATGGATTTATGGACGTCCAGGTTGCTTAATTGGTCCCTGACCCAGCCCTCATCTACCAAGACAGATTCCTCCTCTATCTTGACTTCTTCTGAGGCCGCAGGGGTCCAGGGCTCCTCAGGACAGCCTCCAACAGTATAGACAGAGGCAAAGAAGGCATTCAGTAACTCCGCCTTCTTTTTATCCTCTGTCTCCAGGACCCCCACCTCATTCATCAGTGGGCCTACATTGCCTCTAGTGTTGGCTTTACCTGCAATGTATTTGAAGAAGCCCTTTCTGTTGTCCTTGACCTCTCTTGCAAGGTTTAATTCCAAGGAGGCCTTAGCTTTCCTAGTTGCCTCCCTACATCCTCTGACAACAGACTTATATTCCTCCCAAGTGGCCAGGCCCTCCTTCCGTGATCTGTACACCTTCTTCTTCCACTTGAGTTTGCCCAGCAGTTCCCTGTTCAACCATGCAGGTCTCTTGGTCCCCTTCCTTGACTTCCTACTTGTTGGGATGCTCTGATCTTGAGCTCGGAAGAAGCAGTCCTTGAACGCTAACCAAGTATCTTGGGCCCCCTTACCTTCTAGTACCCTGTCCCATGGGATTTCCCCTAGCAATTGCTTGAAAAGGCCAAAGTTGGCCCTCCTGAAGTTCAGGGTTGTGATTCTGGTAGCTATTCTGTTCCTGCCACATGAGATCCTGAACTCTACCATCTCATGGTCACTACAACCAAGGCTGCCCTCAACCTTCACCTCTTCAACCAGACCCTCCTTGTTAGTGAGGATAAGATCCAGCAGCGCTCCTCTCCTAGTTGGCTCATCCACCATTTGCATCAGAAAGTTATCGTCAATGCACTGGAGGAACCTCCTGGACTGAGGATGGCTGGCTGAGTAGGCCTCCCAGCAAATATCAGGGTAGTTGAAATCCCCCACAACAACCAGGCCCTGTAATTGCGAGACTGCTCTCAGCTGCCTGTAGAAGGCCTCATCACCCTCCTCATCCTGATCCGGTGGCCTGTAATAGACACCCACAACAGTATCACCCCTGCCAGCCTGCTCCTTAATTCGCACCCACAAACTCTCAACTCGCTCCTGATCTGCCTCTGGACAGAACTCAATACATTCTAGCTGCTCACTCACATAAAGAGCAACTCCACCACCTCTCCTTAGCGGCCTGTCTTTCCTGAACAGGACATAGCCATCCATGACCACATTCCAGTCATGCGAGGCGTCCCACCAAGTCTCTGTAATTGCCACTAGATCATAGCCCCCCGACCGAACACGGATTTCTAACTCCTCCTGCTTATTCCCCATGCTGCGTGCATTGGTGTACAGGCATTTCAGGGAGCGAGCTGGGCACACCGATTTCATCCCAGATTCACCCCCTGACTTCACCCCAGGGGGATGGGGGGCCTCCTGGTCTACCTCAACACTAGAGCATTGCCCCAGTGGTGCAAGCCCAGCTACCACCCCATCCCCCACCCCATCCCCATTTGACACCCAAATCCAAGGTGTCAAGTTGGGCATCACTCAGAAGCTCAGCCACCTCCAGCCCCTCTGATATCTGAGGATAAGTGTCACGGTTTAAAGCTGGGCTGGCGATTAAACCTGCGGCAGATGCCCTCTGTTATCCCCCCCCCTCCCCCCAGAGGGAAAGGGAAAGGGAAAAGGGAGAGAGACTTCTGGGTTGGAAAATTAAAACAGTTTTAATAAACTATAATAATGAAAAAAAGTATAATAATAATAATAAAAATAATCAAATATATACAAATATATATACAAAACCAAGATTGAGCTCCCCTGAAGTCAGCCACGTCACCACCGGCACTGCAGGGCAGGCTCCGGGAAGGCCCAGCCTGGGCCTAGCGATGGTCGAGAGCTGGATTCAGGAACGCACGGATCGGGATCGGGGGCAGCAGGAAAACAGACGGAGTCCTCCCTGGACACCGGCCATAGCAGAAAAAAGGGGCGAGACCCTCGTGATCCCCCCACTTTATACCGAGAATGACGTGTATGGGATGGAATACCCTCGTTGGTCAATTTTGGGTCACCTGCCCTGTCTGCTCCCCACTGCAGCTGCGACCCCCCCCTTCGGCTTTTCACTTGTAAGCAGTGAGGAATTCATCAGTGACCTTGGTTTCTCTAAGAATAAGTACAGCAAGAGCCTTACTGCACAACATCCCTACCGGTGCCTCAGCGATAACTACAAACTTCGGGCGTTATCAGTCTTGGAGGCAGACACTGTCTGCAAACATGCAGTTACTTAGAGGAGACTTAGCTGAAAGCAAAAATCACTGAAAGGAAAATCGGCCTGGTTTAGGCCAAACCAGGACATTCCACCCCTTATTCCATACCATTCACGTCATACTCAGATCACCACTAACTTTTCATTTTAAAATATATACAGATAACATTAGTTTATGATTCATCTCTATACAAAAAAAAAAAAAAAAAGTTCATCAAGTTCATTTAGTTCAGGATTGTGGGTTTCCATCTGGCTAAGAGTCTCCCAGGGTAGGAGAGATGATATGAGCTTTGTCACAGTTCGTGCCCACGGGTTGCAGGTTAAAGATGTCAGTCTCGAGGAGGTTACTGGACGCCACTTGCAGCTAGCTCCGGTCTCATCACCACTGCTTCAACCTGAAAGACACTTATGAACACTGTTAGTATTATGCAGCAATTAACATCATGCAGTTCAGAATTAAGTATTCTCACCCAAGATCAGATCACCTTCAGGGACACATCGGACTCCACCATCCTGCAGCATCACCCACCAAGTACATCCAGGTCCTTGAGCAAAAGCAATCCCATGAATGGGTTTACCTTTGCCCGTAGCAGGAAGAACCCAGACAGTTTTTCCCAACAGATTCCTTTCATGCACCACAGGGACTTTATCCCCTTCTATTGTATGTAAAAGGTCTGACTGAGCAGGGCCAGCTCGGTTGATAGATCCTCTGGTGTTAACTAGCCAGGTAGCTTGTGCCAAATGCTTATCCCAGTTTTTAAAGGTTCCACCCCCCATTGCTTTTAGGGTAGTTTTTAACAGCCCATTATACCGTTCAACTTTCCCAGAGGCTGGTGCATGATAGGGGATGTGATATACCCATTCGATGCCATGCTCTTTGGCCCAGTTATCTATGAGACTGTTTTTGAAATGAGTACCGTTATCCGACTCAATTCTCTCTGGTGTGCCGTGTCGCCACAAGATTTGCTTTTCGAGGCCCAGGATAGTGTTCCGGGCAGTGGCATGGGGCACAGAGTATGTTTCCAACCATCCGGTGGTCGCCTCCACCATGGTAAGTACATAACGTTTACCCTGGCGGGTCTGAGGGAGTGTGATGTAGTCAATTTGCCAGGCCTCCCCATATTTATATTTCAACCACCGCCCCCCATACCACAAAGGTTTTAACCGTTTGGCTTGCTTAATTGCGGCGCATGTTTCACAATCATGGATAACCTGTGCAATAGAGTCCATAGTTAAGTCCACCCCTCGGTCACGAGCCCATCTGTATGTTGCATCTCTCCCTTGATGACCTGAAGTGTCATGAGCCCACCGAGCTAAAAATAGTTCACCTTTATGTTCCCAGTCCAAATCTATTTGGAACACTTTAGCAGCCTGATCTGCTTGTTGGTTGTTTCGATGTTCCTCAGTTGCCCGACTTTTAGGTACGTGAGCATCTACATGACGTACCTTCACGACTAGTTTCTCTAGCCGAGCAGCAATATCTTGCCACAGTTCAACAGCCCAAATAGGTTTACCTTTACGCTGCCAGTTGCTTCGCTTCCACTGCTTTAACCACCCCCACAAGGCATTTGCCACCATCCATGAGTCAGTATAAAGATACAGCCTTGGCCACTTTTCTCGTTCAGCAATGTCTAAAGCCAGCTGGATGGCTTTTACCTCTGCAAATTGACTTGATTCACCTTGTCCTTCTGTGGCTTCTGTGACTCGTCGTATGGGACTCCATACAGCAGCTTTCCACTTCCGATGCTTTCCTACAAGACGGCAGGATCCATCGGTGAACAGGGCATACTGCTTCTCATCCTCTGGTAGTTCATTATATGGTGGGGCTTCTTCAGCACGTGTCACCTCCTTTTCTGGTGGCATTCCGAAGTCTTTGCCTTCTGGCCAGTCCATGATCACTTCTAAGATTCCTGGGCGATTAGGGTTTCCTATTCGAGCCCTCTGTGTAATTAATGCAATCCATTTACTCCATGTAGCATCAGTTGCATGATGAGTAGTAGGAACCTTACCCTTGAACATCCAGCCTAGTACTGGTAATCGGGGTGCCAGGAGAAGTTGTGCTTCAGTACCAATTACCTCTGAGGCAGCTCTAACTCCTTCATATGCTGCCAGTATCTCTTTTTCAGTTGGGGTGTAATTGGCCTCAGAGCCCTTGTATCCTCGACTCCAAAATCCTAGGGGTCGACCTCGAGTCTCCCCTGGCACTTTCTGCCAGAGGCTCCAGGTAGGACCATTGTCCCCAGCTGAGGTGTAGAGCACATTTTTAACATCTTGTCCCATACGGACTGGTCCAAGGGCTACTGCATGCACAATTTCTTGTTTAATCTGTTCAAAAGCCTGTTGTTGTTCAGGGCCCCACTGAAAATCATTTTTCTTTCTGGTCACCTGATAAAGAGGGCGTACAATCTGGCTGTAATCTGGAATATGCATTCTCCAGAAACCCACAACGCCTAAGAAGGCTTGTGTTTCCTTTTTGTTAGTTGGTGGGGACATGGCTGTTATTTTGTTGATCACCTCTATCGGGATCTGGCGACGCCCATCTTGCCATTTAATCCCTAAAAACTGGATCTCCCGGGCAGGCCCCTTGACCTTGCCTCTTTTTATGGCAAAACCAGCTTGCAGAAGAATTTGAATTATTTTCTCCCCTTTGTCAAAAACTTCTGCTGCTGTATCACCCCATACAATGATGTCATCAATATATTGCAAATGTTCTGGAGCTCCACCCTCTTCTAGTGCAGTCTGGATCAGTCCGTGGCAAATAGTAGGACTGTGTTTCCACCCCTGGGGCAGTCGATTCCAGGTGTACTGGATACCTCTCCAGGTAAAAGCAAACTGTGGCCTGCACTTTGGTGCCAAGGGAATAGAGAAAAATGCATTAGCAATGTCTATAGTGGCGTACCACTTGGCTGCCTTTGACTCCAGTTCGTATTGAAGTTCTAGCATGGCTGGCACAGCAGCACTCAGAGGTGGTGTAACTTCATTTAGGCCACGATAGTCCACAGTTAATCTCCATTCTCCATTAGACTTTTGCACTGGCCATATAGGACTATTAAAGGGTGAGCGAGTCTTGCTAATCACTCCTTGATTTTCTAATTGTCTAATCAGTTTATGAATGGGGATCAGGGAGTCTCGATTGGTGCGATATTGTCGTCGGTGCACCGTGGCAGTAGCAATTGGCACCTGTTGTTCTTCAACTTTCAGCAACCCCACAACAGAAGGATCCTCTGAGAGGCCAGGCAAGGTAGACAGCTGTTTAATGTCCTCAGTCTCTACAGCTGCTACACCAAAGGCCCATCTATATCCTTTTGGGTCCTTAAAATACCCTTTCTTAAGGTAGTCTATGCCAAGGATGCACGGAGCATCTGGACCAGTCACAATGGGGTGCTTTTTCCATTCATTTTCAGTTAGGCTCACTTCGGCCTCCAATACAGATAACTCTTGAGATCCCCCTGTTATTCCCGAGATACTAACAGATTCTGTCCCTTTATGATTCGATGGCATGAGGGTGCACTGTGCACCAGTGTCTACCAGGGCTCGATACTTTTGTGGTTCTAATGTGCCAGGCCATCGAATACACACAGTCCAATAAATCCGGTTATCCCTCTCCTCCTCCTGGCTAGAGGCAGGGCCCCTCTAATTAAAGATTGGATTCGTGCTGCTCACGGGGATTGGACCTTCATTTCCTCTATTCACTCTTGGAAAAAAAGGATTTGAGGCCCATCTACCCTGACTGGAGTCCTGCTCATTGGTAACTGGAGCAGCCATCCTCCTAGAAAAATTCTCTCTGGTATTTCTGTTAGCTTGCAACTCACGTACTCGTGCCTGTAGGGTACTGGTAGGTTGTCCATGCCATCTGTTCATGTCCTCCCCATAATCACGCAGGGTAAACCACAGGATACCTCGTGACGTGTTCCGTTTCCTTTGAGCCGGTCCAGTAGGAGGGCGTTGCCTCCTAAAGGCTGCAACGCGGGCCTGTGTAGGTAGAGAGTCAAGTTTATTCTCGATCCTGGACAGTTTGTCTGACAGTTGTTTCAATGTGTCTTTGTTTTCCTTAGTCAGTTTTTCCACAGCCGAGACACGGGCCTGCAGTGGGGAAGAAATACTATCTTCATACTGTCGCATATAGTTAGCCATTTCGCCCACACTAGGTCGTGCCATAGCATCTTCTCCCCAGACTAATATTGACAATGTAGGGGCATGTGTTGGTGGAGCACTCTTCACAACCTTCCGGAACATGGATCGGTTGCATTCCACTTCATCAGGATTTACAGGATCTACAATGTCCTGAGGGTGTTTATAAATGATCTCTTGCACAGCTAGTTCTCTAAGGTAGTTAATACCTTTTTCTATAGTGGTCCATTTGCTTAGGTGGCTCATAACATCATCTTTATAGGGATACCTGCTCTTTACAGCTGACAAGAGTCGCCTCCAGAGACTGATACTGTTCGACCTTCTTGGAAGCATCTTATCAATACCACCATCTCTGGACAGGGATCCCAACTGTCTGGCTTCTCTGCCATCCAATTCTATGCTCTCTGCCCCATTATCCCAGCATCGGAGCAACCAGGTAATTATTGGCTCACCGTCATAACGACTAAAATCTTTTCTTATATTTCGCAGTTCTTTCAGGGATAAGGAGTGGTAGGTTATCTCTACTTCCGAGTCCGAGTCCTCCTGTGATTGTTCTGCTTTAGAAGGACCTTTCTTGTCCTTCTTGTGTAATGGGCCTTCTTTAAAAAGACGATCAAGGAAACCCCCCTCTGTGTCAGGCCCTGACTCTGACTGAGAAGGGCCCTCACCTGGGTCCCGTGCTGGCTCTGCCTTAGAAGCCTCTGAATCATCATCCTTCACTTTACTAGTTGATTTCTTTCGGTGTTTTCTCCTGGTTACAGGGGCAGCATGATACCTCCCGCTGTTGCTGCACCGACATCTAATCACATAGCACACCAGTAACACATTCAGGACACCCAAAAATAACAACATGCCCTGTTCGAATTTTGCAGGAATCAGCTTGGCAAAAAAGGAGCAGATACTATCAAAATCAGTTAAAAGACGCCCGGTGTGCGCAGCTACGGATTCGCGATCAAAGCTGCCCATCATTGTATCATAGAGATAAGAGATCGGAATAATAACTGCCCGGTTTATCATGACATAAATCAGTATCAAAACCCATACCAAAAAGACACATTTCGACCAGCACGCCCTGTTAAACCACATGAAAGCACTAACACACAGCGCATACGGCAAGTAAGGTATCATTACACATAACTCTAAAACAAGCTTTATAAAGAAAAGAGGTAACACAAGGCTCACAAATAACATTATCATCTTAGCTATCTGTTTTAATTTCCAACCCCTCGTAAATCTCAAAGGAAGAAATCTGGTACTCTCTTGGCTGAGCTCTCCGGGTCTCCTCCCACGGGAGCTGGGATTCGACTTATCAGAGCAACCTGTCGGAGCTTCTCTCGTGCCCCACGTTGGGCGCCAATAAATCTGTCACGGTTTAAAGCTGGGCTGGCGATTAAACCTGCGGCAGATGCCCTCTGTTATCCCCCCCCCTCCCCCCAGAGGGAAAGGGAAAGGGAAAAGGGAGAGAGACTTCTGGGTTGGAAAATTAAAACAGTTTTAATAAACTATAATAATGAAAAAAAGTATAATAATAATAATAAAAATAATCAAATATATACAAATATATATACAAAACCAAGATTGAGCTCCCCTGAAGTCAGCCACGTCACCACCGGCACTGCAGGGCAGGCTCCGGGAAGGCCCAGCCTGGGCCTAGCGATGGTCGAGAGCTGGATTCAGGAACGCACGGATCGGGATCGGGGGCAGCAGGAAAACAGACGGAGTCCTCCCTGGACACCGGCCATAGCAGAAAAAAGGGGCGAGACCCTCGTGATCCCCCCACTTTATACCGAGAATGACGTGTATGGGATGGAATACCCTCGTTGGTCAATTTTGGGTCACCTGCCCTGTCTGCTCCCCACTGCAGCTGCGACCCCCCCCTTCGGCTTTTCACTTGTAAGCAGTGAGGAATTCATCAGTGACCTTGGTTTCTCTAAGAATAAGTACAGCAAGAGCCTTACTGCACAACATCCCTACCGGTGCCTCAGCGATAACTACAAACTTCGGGCGTTATCAGTCTTGGAGGCAGACACTGTCTGCAAACATGCAGTTACTTAGAGGAGACTTAGCTGAAAGCAAAAATCACTGAAAGGAAAATCGGCCTGGTTTAGGCCAAACCAGGACAATAAGCTATAATGCAAGGGGTTTAGTTTCTGCCAAATTAACCCTCTTAAACACAACAGAAAATGTATATATGAACAAGTATATTATCTTAATTTCTTTGCGTTATGTACGTATTATTTCTTTAACTATTCTTATCATGTTTTGGTATCTTTAGTGCATTCTTGTCATGAGAAAAAAAATCTTTCTTCATATCAGAATTGATTTATAAATCTGTATGTCACTTCTTAGTGTTTTACATTTGAGGCACTTCTCTCTTAGAAGATAATCTTTTTTTCCTTCCCTCTTTTGTAGCAAGAGTCAAAAGATCAAACAAAACAAACATCTCTAAGAAGTGTATTCAGTCTGATGTAGATTATCTTTTTTGAACAACGGCACTAACAAAATGGGAAGAAATCTATAGGTCAAAACATGAATCACAGTTCTCTTTGGTATTAGAAGGGAGTGATTAAGTCCTAATTAATATATTAGAAACAGAGATATAACAGATAAAATTAACCAGATATTTAGAGTTGTTCTGGTGAGATATTGCTTAAGAACGCTGACTTCATATTTATTAATATAATTCATAACCTTTCTAATAAGGTTTAATCAACAAAGCTACACTGATTTTATATGAGTGTTTTGAAAAGTTCTAGTTATTTCTACAATACAACATAATTATTAAATACTTAGCTGACCAATGATGTGTTCGTAAGAGCTAGCTTGAGCCTAAGAAGTAGGAATTCATAAATCTAAACCCAAAGAATGCCCTTAGTGCTCACCATCAAGTCAGTTTGAGCTTTTCACTAACAGTCATGCAAATATACTGTGTTATTAGACCAAGTAAGAATTTTTTATAAAAATCTTTTGGACACTCGTCATGACATTCCTCAATTCTAAAAAGCTAGGTCGTTCACCTCAAACTCAGTGTTACCAGGTTTTTTGGAAACTAACAATGAAACAAATTTTTTTACTCACTTTGCATATTTGTGTAAAGTGCAGCTGAGAACTTGTAGCTTGTGTAAAAAATATTTTCAGTATAGAGTTACATACTGAGCTTTAATTTGCCTCCCAGTGTTCAGAAGACATTCCAGTCAAAATGTGCACTTTTTGTATCGTCAAGCTAAACCCCAGCTTGTGACAGAGTTTCCTTTGCTACCTGTGAGACACGGCTGTGCATGGCTATATCTGATGGGTATTAACATTTCCAGTTTGCAGTGACTGGTAAGTTACAGGCATTCTGGTTTTGTGGTAAGATTTGAAATACGTCTCTTTTTGCCATATTTTGCCATATTTTACTGACTACCATAATGCCCACCACTCCACAAAAAGATGCCAAACAGGGAACACAATGCTTCTACACTAACCTGCACAGCATTGTTAGGATATTGGTAAGACAAATTCCAAATCTGCAAGGAAAATTATAGGGGAAAGCATTAGGCACAGTATTCCTATTCACAGAGGGGCACGAGAGATTAGGATGCTCAGTTCCCAAGAGTCTTCACTAAAGAGTGAAGAGTATTGAAAATGTCTCCACAGCTATTCTTTGTACCTAGGAGAATGCAATTAAGGGTTACTTTTTTTTGCATGCTCAGTTTCTTGGCTTTTTGTTCTGCAGAAGGTTGATTGCAATATAGCTATACAACTAGATGCCCACACAATACCTTAGTAATATGCAAGACTCATGAAAGATTATTTCAGAAATCCATTGGAATAAAAATCATCCTTCTAGAAATATTTCATCAGGATTTCCAGAGAAATGATATTTAATACAGCATGTTCATCTCTGAAGCATGGGGCAGATCCTTTGGCATATATTTATCCTATATTTCTTATCTGAGAGTATTGTCCTTTGCAGAATTCTTCCCATTTTCATCATTTTGGATGCAAACCTAAATGAACTGACTTCATATATTTACCTGTCTCTGTATGTCTGGTCACAGTGACACTTTCTTTTTTTTTTCTTTTTCTTTTTTTTTAAAAAAATTATATTCCTTCAAAGGCTAGCAATGTGGATACTAGAAACTAGCTATATTTTTCTGTTTCTGTGATTTTCCTTTACATCTTACTTTCTCTTCATCTTGTTAAGTATTCCTTGGCAACCTGTTCATTAAAACAACAAAGCGTGTAGCATCCTCACTAGAGAAACAAAGTTAATGAATTGAATGGCTTTCCTTGGGTCCTTTTTTATATCTTTGTAATATTTTATCCCAAGGCCTAAATTATTTAGTTTTCTCCTCTGGTTTCATCCTATGATATAAATGTATTTTTTCCCTTTCTCAGTGTTCATTTTCAGTGTGAATAATACTTCTAAAGATTTTTGAATTGCCATCTGTCTTTCATTAATTGCCATGACTCTTGTCAAAACTTCTTCTGATCTCTCTACTGCACAATGATGGTTAGAGTTTTCCAAGAATTTTCAGGAAAAATAGTGGTGCTAATCCTTTTTTAGCACTAATAGAAGTTCTGGCAAAGCAAGTTTTGTGCACACTGTTGGCTGATCACAATTATCTTGTTTTCAGCTTAAATCTTTTTTTCTTCCTTTTCTCAGTTTTTGTTCCCACTCCTTTCCCAATGTTGATAAAAAACCCCACCGCAACCCTCACAAACTCGCAATGAAACTGTGGTTTTGCTCCTTTTACTCTGCTAGTTTCCCTCTAAAAACTGAAAATACATAATGCATTTTTTCATAATTTTTTTTCATATGCACTAAGAGTACACTCGTAATACAATTTTTTTGTGTTGTAACACATTGATAATATCTATTACATTAAGTAGAAAAGTACCAAGAAATCTGAAAGGAAAATGTAAATGAGAGTGGTGGAAGGATGAAAAGTAGCTTGAAAAGCTGAAAAGTAAATTACTTCACAGAATCACAGAATTAATCAGGTTGGAAGAGACCTCTGGGATCATCGAGTCCAACCATTGCCCTGACACCACCATGTCAACTAGACCATGGCACTAAGTGCCACGTCCAGTCTTTTCTTAAACACATCCAGAGATGGTGACTCCACCACCTCCCTGGGCAGCCCATTCCAATGTCTAATAACCCTTTCTGTAAAGAAATTCTTCCTAATGTCCAACCTGAACCTCCCCTGGCGAAGTTTGAGGCTGTGTCCTCTTGTCCTATCGCTAGTTGCCTGGGAGATGAGGCCAGCTCCCACTTCACTACAACCTCCCTTCAGGTAGTTGTAGACTGCAATAAGGTCACCTCTGAGCCTCCTCTTCTCCTGCCGAAACAACCCCAGCTCCCTCAGCCGTTCCTCACAGGTCATACCCTCCAGACCCTTCACCAGCTTGGTCGCCCTCCTCTGGACTACACTGTTGGCTCATGTTTAGCAGGCTGTCGATCAGCACCCCCAAGTCTCTTTACACCGGGCCGCTTTCTAACCACTCTTCCCCCAGCCTGTAGCGCTGCGTGGGGTTGTTGTGGCCAAAGTGTAAGACCCAGAACTTGTTCTTGTTGAACCTCATGCAATAGGTGACAATATCTTGACTAATAAATTTGTAACAGTATTTCCTTTTCACTAAGTTAAAATTAAGACATGTTGCCATTGGAGTTAACACAAAAAGTGTGCACAGCTGATAGATTACACCTTCTTTTGCCATCACCACATGAATGTGCATCTGCAGCTGCCATTTGAAGATTATGCACAACATAGAGATTATGACACAAAGACATTGGGGAATTGAAAACTTTTTCGGTTCAAAGAACATTCCCTGTGGAATTTGGAGGTTAACAGCAATCCCCCAAAATCCCCACTTCTATCATGATTGTCATATTGCCCAGAACCTGGAAACTCAGATGGGGATCTTCAAGTAAAAGATACAGACTGACGAAGTTTCACCTTCAGTGAGCTGAGGTACTCTTAAATTTTTTAGAACAAGTTTGAGGAAACATGCAAACACCCTCGCACATAACGATCACACAGTTCACCTCATTACATAAAATGTATTTTATTCCTACAGTTTTCCATGTGATTTACTTCTTTTCAGACAGGTGGAAAAGTCTATTTTCTGTGATCTTCTCAACAGTGTCCAGTCTTTCTGTGGAGTCTGAAAAACCTGATCATTCTTTTTTAAGGAGGTGAATCACTGTCAACACAGTTACATCCACAGGGTCAGCCAACCTAAACTCGTGATCTACTGATTCATTTGATTGATTGAGACTGCACAGCATAGTATTTCTTTCTGTGACAATTGATATAAAACTTATACTTTTTCTTCACAAAGTTTCTTTTTTTCCTGCCTTCTGACTTATAATCCTGCATCATCATAAATCTTTTCAATTTATCAGAGGCTATCCTCAAAATTCTCTTAGAAAAGCCTTAAGCCCTTTCAGTTTTGGATTATAGAATCTACACATGATCCAAATTCTTCTTATCTTTCCTTCTCTCTTGTATTTCTGTCTTAGAAAATAAGATATATGCTTCTAAGATATAATAAATAACTCTGGCTTTAATGCGTACCATCAAGCTAATGTCAAATTAAAAAAATAAGGTAAAGTAATATTGCATATTCATTTATCCACCTTTTCAGACTGTATTAAAAGGGTTGTAATCTGGATAAATGAATATGCAATATTTACTGGAACAGTTGCCTTGGAAAGTAGGCCTAACAGGTGGCATGATTTTGTATTAATCACCTAATAAATAACTCTTTGGCTTTAATGCGTACCATCAAGCTAATGTCAAATTAAAAAAGTAATTCATTCTTCTTGCAAAAACAATCAACACTAGTACTTTCCTCAACACTCTTGTGTAGAGATAAAACTTTATATACAGGGGCATAAAGAACTAGCCCCACTTTCATTGCAGTTCCTTTACTAGTCATGTAAAGCAAATGCAACAGGTAAATAAGTTCACACTGTCTTCAGGTGTGAACAAAGGTGGTGGGATCAATAGCCCAGCTGAAGTACATCTACACCGATGCACGCAGCATGGGTAACAAACAGGAGGAGCTGGAAGCCACTGTGCAGTAGGAAAACTATTCCATAGTTGCTGTCATGGAAACATGGTGGGATGATTCTCACAACTGGAGTGCTGCAATGGATGGTTATAAACTCTTCAGAAGGGATAGACAAGGTAGGAGAGGCAGTGGGGTTGCCCTGTGTGTTATGGAGTGTTTTGACTGTTTAGAGCTTGAGGATGGTTACAATAGGGTCAAGTGTTTATGGGTAAGGAACAGGGGGAAGGCAGACAAGGCAGATATCATGGTGGGAGTCAGCTATAGACAACCCAACCAGGATGAAGAGGTAGATGAAATATTCTATAAGCGCTGGGAGAAGTCTCACAATCAGGAGCCCTTGTTCTCATGGGGGATTTCAACTTACATGATGTCTGCTGGAAATAAAATACAGCAGAGAGGAAACAGTCCAGGAGGTTCCTGGCATGTGTGGAAGATAACTTCCTGACACAGACAGTGAGTAAACCACCTAGGGAAGGTGCCCCGCTGGACCTCTTATTTACAAACAGGGAAAGACTTGTCAGTGATGTGATGGCTGGAGGCGGTCTTGGGCACAGAGATCATGAAATTGTAGTTTTCAGTTCTTGGAGAAGTAGGGAAGGGTGTTAGCAGAACAGCTACCTTGGACTTCTGAAGGGAAGACTTTGGCCTGTTTAGGAGCCCGGTTGATAGAGTTGCTTGAGAGGCAACTCCTGAAGGGCAAAGGAGTCCAGGAAGGCTGGACACTCTTCAAGAAAGCAATATTAAAGGCGCAGGAGCAGGCCATCCCCATGTGCCAAAAGAAGCTGGTGGGGAAGAAGACTGGCCTGGCTGAACAGAGAGCTTTGGCTGGAACTCAGGAAAAAAAGAGTTTACGAGCTTTAGAAGAAGGGGCGGGCCACTCAGGAAGACTATAAGGATGTTGCGAGGCTACGCAGGGAAAAAATTAGAAGGGCCAAAGCCCAGCTGGAACTCTAATCTGGCTACTGCTGTAAAAGGCAATAAAAAGTGTTTCTACAAATACATTAGCCACAACAGGAGGGCTAAGGACAATCTCCATCCTTTACTGGATGTGGGAGGAAACATAGTGACAAAGGATGAGGAAAAGGCTGAGATGCTTAATGCCTTCTTAGTCTCAGTCTTTAATAGTAAGACCAGTTGTTCTCTAGGTACCCAGCCCCCTGAGCTGGAAGACAGGGACAGGGAGCAGAATGAAGCCCCCATAATTCACGAGGAAAATGATAGTGACATGCTATGCCACTCAGACATGTACAAGTCTATGGGACCGTATGGGATCCACCCAAGGGAGCTGGCGGAAGTGCTCACCAAGCCACTTTCTATCATTTGTCAGCAGTCCTGGCTAACCAGGGAGGTCCCAGGTGACTGGAAATTAGCAAACGTGATAGCCACGTACTAGAAGGGCCGGAAGGAGGATTCGGGGAACTACAGGCCTGTCAGTCTGACCTCGGTGCCAGGGAAGATTACGGAGCAGATCATCCTGAGTTCTATCATGGGGCACTTACAGGACAACCAGGCGATCAGACCCAGTCAGCATGGGTTTATGAAAGGCAGGTCCTGCTTGGCTAACCTGATCTCCTTCTATGACAAGGTGATCCACTTACTGGATGAGGGAAAGGCTGTGGATATTTTCTACCTGGTCTTTGGTAAAGCCTCTGACACAATCTCCCACAGCATTCTCCTGGAGAAACTGGCTGCTCATGGCTTGGATGGGCATACACTTCGCTGGGTAAAAAACTGTCTGGAGGGCCGGGCCCAAAGAGTTGTGGTGAATAGAGTTAAATTCAGCTGGCGACAGGTCACAAGTGGTGTTCCCCAGGTCTCAGTATTGGGGCCAGTTCTCTTTAATATCTTTGTCAATGATCTGGATGAGGGGATCGAGTGCACCCTGTGTAAGTTTGCAGATGACACCAGTTAGGTGGGAGTGTTGATCTGCTTGAGGGTAGGAAGGTTCTGCAGAGGAATCTCAACAGGTTGGACTGATGGGCTGAGGCCAACTGTATGAGGTTCAACAAGGCCAAGTGTCCAGTCCTGCACTTGGGTCACAACAGCCCCATGCAATGCTACAGGCTTGGGGAAGAGTGGCTGGAAAGTTGCCTGGTGGGAAAGGACCTGGGGTTGTTGATCAATGGCCAGCTGAATATGAGCCATCAGTGTGCCCAGGTGGCCGAGAAGGCCAAGAGCATCCTAGACTTTATCAGAAATAGTGTGGCCAGCAGGACAAGGGAAGTGATCGTCCCCCTGTACTCACCACTGGTGAGGCTGCACCTTGAAAATTGTGTTCAGTTTTGAGCCCCTCTCTACAAGAAAGACATCAAGGTGCTGGAGCAAGTCCAAAGAAGGGCAACGAACCTTGTGAGGGGTCTGGAGAAAAAGTCTGGGGAGAAGCAGCTGAGGGAACTGGGGTTGTTTAGTCTAGAGAAAAGGAGGCTGAGGGGAGACCTTATTGCTGTCTACAACTACCTGAAAGGAGGTTGTAGTGAGGAGGGTGTTAGTATCTTCTCACAGGTAACAAGTGATAGGATGAGAGGAAACGGCCTCAAGTTGCGCTAGGGGAGGTTTAGATTGGATATTAGGAAAAATTTCTTCACGGAAAAGGTTATCAAGCAGTGGAACAGGCTGCCCAGGGAGGTGGTGGAGTCACCATCCCTGGAGGTATTTAAAAGATGTGTAGGTGTGGTGCTTAGGGATATTGTTTAGTGGTGGACTAGGTAGTGTTAGGTTAATGGTTGGACTCGATGATCTTAAAGGTCCTTTCCAACCAAAACGATTCTTTGATTCTACGATTCTGTTCTACGATTCAGTCTCTCCTCTCCCAGGCTAGAGTCCTTCAATAGTGATGTTGAAAATATTTGTGTAGTCACAACTCCATCAATAGTTTTTGCAAAAAGTCTAATGTCTGTAGAAAACAGAAACTATGGCTCATCTGCACTATTCTCTGATCTCCATGAGCATGTTACTTGTTGACAATGTTCCTCAGAGAAAGTGAATTTATTTACATATGTTTTTTTAATTTATGTGCCGAGTGGCTTTCAGTATCAGATTTCATTAAACTGTGAAGTTGGGAGAACATTTTGTTATCTTTTGGCTCTTCAGTCTCTTAAATAGTTCATACAACTGTAACATAGAAATGATGAAATAAAAAATAGGACTACCTTTTATCAACATTTTATAAGCCAGAGTTCATTATGATTATCCTAGGCTTTTGTGCATGATTCTTCACTCTCATCTCTCTGTTCTGCATATGTTTTGACAATCTTCTGCTCCTTGCTCTTTTGGGAGTCTTCAGGAGATTCTCCTATTTTCTTGTCAAGATTTCTCTCTGAGAGAACTCATGTTTATAGCTTCAGGGATTGGCTTTGAGGATTTGCAGATTTTCCCCATCACCACAGCTTTATCTCCATTAGTTTCTACTGCCTCCCCCACAAATGCCTAGGTCTAGCTGTCCATTTATTAATTCACCTAACATGGCCAAAACAGAGCTATTTCGTTTTGCAAGTATTGCATTTTTCTTCTTTATGATAATCTCCAAAATACCTTGTCATGCAAACTTTATTAGCTAGGATTTGGTTTGGCTTGACACATCCATAGTCCTCATTTCTGGGCACCAAGACTACTATGTCAACCTTTTTTATATTATACAAACCATTTCTAAGCAAACTAATTTTCACAGTGATCAGTAAGAAATGTTGTTTATATTTTGACTGCCCCACACAATCCTTCCATTTCAGCATTAATATTTTAGCATTATTCTATGAACAATAGTTTTTCCACATCACTCGTTCTTGTCCAAATATTTGTGTACCAAATTCATGTAGTCTCCTACATGTATAATTAGCCATAATATTTCTATATGAGAAAAAGGTGCAACTACAGTTATACCCAAAACTTTATCCTTTCCCAACACCGCATAATTTCCCAAATGATTTCTTATAATTTCTTTTTTTAAAAAAAAAAACCCAACAAAAAAACCCTCAATTACTGTCATGCTTTTGACTGTCTCGGAACTGAATGGACAAAAATTTGGGGTGAAATAATTTAGCCTGTGAAATAAGGAATATGAATGCCAGTTACAACGTGTTTTTAAGACCTTAACTCCATGAATATTAATATAACATCATCTTCCTGCCAGGAAGAGGTTTGTGTAACACAGAGATCTTGGATAATAACAGTTTAGAAGTCCCCAATAAGTGATTATAACATTACTGTTTTCTCTCTTAATCACAAAACTATCATAAAACTGGAATTACAAAAAATAAGTAATAAATTTTATTTAAAAAAATCAATGAATAGGTTAATATAAAGTACAGAACTTTGGTTTCTGGTCCCATATAAACAAATAGTTTCAGTTCTATTGATCTCACTATGAGTGTGTTTAAAACAAAATACTTTTTTTAAAAATAAAGACACTATTTGTTGTCAGTTTACAATAAATTAAACACACTCTTAATAGCTGTATTAATTACCAATAAAAATTGAAACATTAATAGACATTTAAGTTCATTGTAACTGCTTGATACATATTTGTGTATCTGATATCCTCTGAGTTCATAAATACATCTGTATGTTACTAATGAATTGTAGTAATGTTAAATGCAAATTGAAGGAGTAGTTCACAACTGCCTCAGGTATGCCTTGCTAGAAAATGTGCAAGTTATCCGAGTTTTTTTACAAAATATGAATATATTAATAACATGTCATTAAAGTAGAATTTTAATGAGCTGTAAATGGAGCTGCTATGGAGAAATAATATGGTATGATGGTATTTAGAAAAGTGTACAATTTCATAATTGCCTGCAACAATTCCTTGCAGAGACCACTTCTATAAACTCAGATTTTTCTCTATCAACAAATTTATGAAGTCTGACAAACAGCAGGTCACAGAGTCTCACTGATCACAGTGTGTGTAGTTTCACGTGCAAAGCAATGATCATTGCCTCCACAAAAAAAAAGGACCAGTGAAAGTCTTAACGTTTCATTTTCTGGAGGACTGTGTTTTGGCATAGTGTCAAATCAGGAAGGCATATGGAAGTAGATGTAAAGAACTAGAGACTATAGAAATACTTTTATTATGCACTGCCATGTTTTCATGTGCCAAGTCCAGATACCTTGAAATTACCTCT
This sequence comes from Nyctibius grandis, assembly GCF_013368605.1. Lineage (NCBI taxonomy): Eukaryota > Metazoa > Chordata > Aves > Nyctibiiformes > Nyctibiidae > Nyctibius > Nyctibius grandis. The sequence continues at coordinate 44,346,363 of NC_090659.1, forward strand.
ATCCGTCCCTGTTCTTAATACAACAGGCTACAGGTGCAAAAAACAGCTTTTCTCATCAGGCTATATAAAAGTGCATTTGCACCATATGTGCCAAGTAAATAATACATTTTTCAACTCCATTTTTCAACATAAATATCCCCTGTAGCAAGTATATAATCTTTCAGAAAGTGAAGGAGTAGGTAAGATGAGTTCAGTAAGTAAAACACACAACTGAACTAGAAGTGAAGAGGACGAGACAAGAGAGAAGGAGAGAGTGAGCTGATCATCTGAGGTACATCCAGGTCCAGAATTTTCCCTCAGCCACTGCTTCCTCAAAGAGAAACAATAAATTATTTACACTTGCCACAGGAAATGCCTTCCCAGAATTCAGCAAAGTGGGGGCAATTTAAGCTCCCAAGTTGCTTCTTTGCAGCTTAGCAGGGAACATTCTTCAGCTCCTTTAATTCCTTAGGCACAAGTACAAGTCAATCCAGGATGCCAGCACACACTACTCTGCTTGGATTTGATGCTTCAATGCAGACAATACAACATGGGTTTTTCAGTCTCATCCTGACTCAACCTGTCCCTCTCAATAGAGAAGCCTTACAGTAAAACAAAAAGATTCCTCAGAAGCAAAAAATAAAGATAGAATATTGGTTAGAAGATTGGAAATAAAAGGCCACATAGAAAGCTAATAACAAATGATATTTTAATTGAAACTTTACAAGAAATTGAAATTGAAATTTTAATTGAAACTTTACATGCTCCTTGAGTTACTAAATCTCTCCTCCCTAGAATTTAAGGCGTAGTCCAAAAATCAGAGCTGGGCTTCAGTGTTTAGGGTAATCCCCCCTTTTTAATTATTCTCTTCACTTCTGAATGAGCTTCCTGTTTCCCTCACTTGCGTACTTTTGGAGTTTTCTTAGGGATATGGATGTAATTGCCCTTGGTGATCAAACAGGGAGAAATGAGTCACACTGCTTGATCAACCATTGAACTGAATGATATAATTTTTTATAAATTATTTTCTTTCTTGTTCTGAGTTAAAAATTATTTGCAGACCAGATGTGATCTTTGTTTCCCAAAGCTGCATTTTTAGCATATAGACTGTATATTCATATAAATAATCACTCATTTCATCAAGAAAAGATATTCAGATTTCTCTTAGCTCAATGTTTTTCAGAGATAATATGTAACCAACATGAACCCTACCTATTAGAAAAATATAACAATATATTTAAGATATTGAGATTCATTTCCCAGCATCAAGCACATTAAATCATACTTGAAATGCTGCAGCTAAAGACCTATCATTCTCCTCAACTGGCCGCCTCCCTCACATTATCAAAGTGCTTTTGAGGGATTAAGTTGAGAAGCATATCCACTCTAGTGTTTGGACAGTCGACACTAAAAATGAGGCAAATGAAACTTTCCCATATATTTGATTGTCCTGAAGTTCTGTTGTAAACACAGGTCTAGGTCTAGTTGAGGTTTAGTGCTTTCTGTTTGCTCATTGTGTGAGACAATGTAGTCTTTTTCTCCTAAGAATGACTCCCATGAACCAAGACAGAGAGTAATGAAGCAAAACCAACTAAGCCCTGAGAATTAAGTACCAGCTGCAGAGAAAGTAAGTACTGGGAGAAAATTCATATTGCTAGCAAAATTAAGCTTAGGACGTGGCTTTTTTTCCTCAGGGCGTTTCTTCCTCTAGAGTAAATAGAAACAGTTCTGCTTCAAGATCATGTTATTATACACAGGATAGGATTTTAGTAGTAGCATGACCACAAACTGGACCAATACAGAAGATTTGAGACTTTGGGGATTTTGTTTTCAATTTTTTTTTTTTTTTTTTTATTCGCAATCCTGTGAACATTTCTTCACCTCAGCTTTTGTAAATCTTTAAAAAGAAAAAAAAAGCTAAGCTAAGAAACTAATACTTCAACATAATTTGAAATATCTAAAGCTATCCCAGAATATTTTATTATTTCACCTCCAATTGCTCTGTTTTCATCATTTGTGTACCTGTATTTAAGTTAATCACATACAGCACATTTAAATTTTAACATTTCTCTCTGTGTATTGGCAATACCTCATACACAGAATTTAGACTCTGTCACATCTTTCTTATGTGACATGAGCTTATTAGCATCATAAGTCTACCAACTAATTTTCACTAAACTGATTTTTGTGTAATCCAGCATTTAATACTTTACATGCTTTGCTTTTCTGAACAATATAAAGTTTTATGAACAGCATCAGGACTCAATGTCTAGTTCTTCCATTAGACAATTATTTTCTTTGTATAGATGTATTTCTGACTGAACAATATTTCAAAGGAATTTGTACATCACATAAGCTTATTAATTTTTATTGATTTCAGCAATTAATATATATAAAACAACAAAACCAAACAATCATAAATCAACTATTCACAAATAGACAAAATAGACAAAATAACAATTTAAAATGTGGAAGTCATTATGTTTAAATGTTTGAAGTTGTATAAGTCTTTAACAGTTCAGAACAAGAGTTTTATTTAAAAATTATTTACAGTATGAAAAGTATTAAGTAAAAATCAAGAGAGTTATTTTACCATGAACACCTAGTAATGAAATATGATCATTTTATTTTAAGAAAATATCCATATGTCCAATAAAGGAGTATAGAGGTGAATTTAAAAAAATGACAGCTACTTGTAAAATATTAAAAGTGTGAAGATAATCTATGTAAGATCCTGGCAATGTCACTGAATCAATTATTTCGGTATGTGACAAAAATCTAAACACAAGCACATGAGAGACTGCACGTCTGAGAAGAAACTCACAGGCACTAGAAAAAGCAAAATGGTAACATAATAATTCAGTTCCAGGGAGTCATTAACTGTGTTTTCTCTGTATAATACTTCTAGTTATCTCTAAAATACTAGTATGGATAGAGATTAAGGTAATCTTCTGTCACTCATGGCCATTAAGGACTTTTCGAATTTTATTTAAGCCATCCTTAACTGTTACATGTATTTGCAGAAACATTCTGAGGAATTTTCAGGTATGGGTTCTCTTAAAAAAGTCCCCCCAAAAATATTTCAGCCAAATTTCAGAAGGAGATAAATTTTGCAAAATTTTATGCCTCCTGAAGTGACAAAATGAAAAGGCAATTGAACTCTCACAAATTACAGAAACTACAAGTATGGCACAATTAATGAGATCAGCAGACATTACCATGGTACTATACAGTCAATTCATTAGGAGCTTCAGCAGAAGATTGGTTTTCAGGACCAAAGCTCAGCAATACTCTAGAGCAATGGCGTAGCAAGTTATTGTCTGAGAGGACAACTCCTGTTCCATACTTATTCTGTGGGACTATTCACATATTCTGTGTTTTCAATATCTAAATGTATGTACTAGATTTCCGAGTTAAAAATCAATGGAGAGAATAAAACACTTCTAAAGTATGATTTATTTAATTTCAAAGAGATATTGCAAAAGACTGTATAATACAACCTCTATAAGTGTCTTTTTTTTCCATTGTCTTTAAAGGAAGCCCAGGTTGATTAGCTCAGATGTGGATGTCTGCACTCTAGATGTCTATTGAAATTAGTTTTAGTTATTGCATTTCTAAAGCTTTCAATTTCCAATTCTCTCACAAATTCTGACTTCATAAAGTGTTTTTAAAAATCATATTGCATTCCTAAAGATATTTCACTTATCCTTTATTTTGTTTCTGTGTCTGCATATCACACATGTACTGGACGACTACTACATTGCTAAACGTGTAGGTTCCAGAAGGTCATCCTTGGTCCTCCAGGCCAAAAGGAGCAGAGGAGCTCATGTTCTCACTGCATGTTCTCATGCATGAGAGGAGCTCATGTTCTCACTGAAGGAACAACTTCCTCTGGTGCAGTATAGCGAGAGCCACATGCTTAACACTTGGTCCCAGGTCATCTCTTGAATGCCTAGTGTGTTTACAAGCTACCATGCTTATGTGCTCGCTTCCTCTTTTTGATTTAGTGGTGAAGGTGTCAAAATATTAGTAACAGAGACAGTGGTGTGTACAGATAGAAAAACAAGATATTTACCTTGGGACTACTTTGGTTTAGAACAAGTCCTGACTCATTTAGATGTGCACTGCCCTTCAGAGAGCATGTCATTCAGTCCCTTTCTGTGGAAGCAACATCCACAAGGACTCCCTTATTACCTTTGCCTTCCACTACCCACAGCTCTTTCTAGCCTGATTTTGAACTGATGTCTGAAAGGTCTAAATGTCTTCTTCATGATCCCATTATTTTCTTATTAAAAAAAATGTATTTGCTTACCATCTAGGAGAAGTCATTCCTGGGCCTATCACATTTATCTCTACACAGAAAAATATTCAAGTAGTTTAAAATGCTTATATGCTTTGATCCTTCAGAGTCCAAGACTTACACATATTCCTATGATTGATCATACTCCTGCCAGTGTAAGGTCCCACACTGTATCTGTGCAGCGTATGTATTTTAAAGTTATACTCTAAATGAAGTTTTATGAAGCATTCTGCTCTCCTTAGCTCCTTAGCTTATCTGGAGACATTTGTGCATAATTCTAAGCACTCAACGTTTAGGAATTAATCATAGCTCCAAATGATCTCATTCAACTCAGAAATTTCAAAATACTTGTTTTAGACATGGACTTCAGAGCAATATTAGGGAAGATTTTGATATTAGATGTCTCTGTAGCATCCTAGAAGAGCATGACAATAATTGCTTTATTTCCTCAATCTTAATGCACGCCTGTTAGAAGAAGATCTGATTTTCTTCATTAGGTAAAGCAAATAGCTGAGTGTCTGAATTACAGTCCTTGTGCCTAAGAATTTAAAAATAGCCTATGGAGTTGCTATTAACATCTACACTGCAGTTGTAGATGTTCACTATAAGTCTTTACCACAATGGCAAGTTTAGATATTAGACTTACAGCTGTCTGGCAAAGAAATAGTCATATCAGTGATTTTACTGACATTCTAATAAAAATAGGAAGTTAATTTAACAAGTTTTGGCTTCTCTAAGGTTTGCTGATGCCCATTTTCCTCCAATTGGTTCTGTTCTGGTTTGCGATTAGCTTCCAGAATCACACTAGCAGTAAATTTAAACTGATGTGCTAATATATTTTAATTTTTGTTTATCCCTTCAAGGAAACAAGACTTTCAACAATTTATGCAACATATTCCAAAAGTCAGAGCCTGAAGCCCTGCACAATTATTACTAAAGTTTGACTCAGTCAGTGAAAAGTGTGCTAATGACTATCAATCATTTCACCTAAAACTATATTTCCTATGATCAGAGCCTACTACTTGCATCATTAAAGGTATTCTTTCTTATACTAGTTGTTACCTAAGAAAAAAAACCATTGTTGTAAATTTTGTCTTCTCCCTCCCTTAACCATTCTAAAAAAAGTTTTGTCTACCAAACTCAGATGGCTTATTCCTACTCATCTTTCATAAATAGCTGGACACATTCTTTCGTATAGGTAGTTTACATACCTGGAAGTGATTAACTTAGAAATGCATTGTAATTGAAGATACTTCATTTAGATTATTGCCCACTTTTTTTTTTTTTCAGACAAATGCTTTATGTAGCAGAGTACAAAAGTATAAATGGAAACCCCAGTACTCGTACGTCTTTGTCTTTGGTTTCTATTTCTGACATACTAATCTTTGTAGTTTAAAAAAAAAAATGAAATAGCACATCTAGAAATATGTGTCTGGCTTCTGAGACTGTGTCCTCTGACTATCAATTTTCTGTTTTATACAGCATGTAATGCTCTTGCTCAGAAGGGTTCTCATGTCAGTCTAGGCTGACCTCTTTTTTCCGTTTGTCAATAACTTGCCAATGGCTTAGTGTGCACCTGCTAAATGAGTTTCTTTTCAGAGAAGTTTGAAGAGAAGTGAAGTTGCCAAATGGCCATTTAACTTAAAAGCTGTCTCTGACAGAGGCCAAAAACAACTGGCAAAACAAAGAGAGGAATTGTCCACGCTGAATACACAAGCAGATGCAGGACAAGCACAACAAGAGCTCTTTCCAAAAGGAAAACACACAGGTCAGATATGAGAAAAACAGGGGCTAGAACAATTAGTGCAATATAACAATGGGACCTATTATGATGGCTCTATCAGAAGTGGCAGTTTGTCTCCTGTCCTGTCTGACTATTGTATTATCTGTACTTCTTACCTAAATTATAGCTTACTGGAGCTTGAGATCTGATACACATTTTTCTTCACCAGTTAGTTGGTGGCTATATGATGTTAGAAAAAACAAATAGGGCTATAAACTTGGGTTGTTAGAGCTCTTGGACTGTACCAGTGCATGTGGTACCGGGAAGACGAGACTCGTGGTAGCATAGTACAGTTAGACCTGATTATTCCCCAAATCGGTTAACAGTCTTGTTTCAGTGAGGAAAATCCACAGAGCAGTGTTCATAGTACCTTCAGTACCTTCTAAGGGTCTTGTCAGTTCTTCTTTATCCAGAAGTTGGACAAGATGTGAAAACTTGAGATACTTTTTAAGTCCGCATTTTAGTTGAGAATGAGGAAGCATTTTAAAACATAAAGTTCCAGTCTATTCATTTATCTTATAAGCACTGAGGAACCTACTCTCCAAACTAATAAAGGGGTATTATTCTTATTTCAGAGAGGAACACGTTCTCTCCCTCCATTTTCTAACCTTTTCATGACTTAAAAGGCCATTCTCAAATTCCACTAAGATTCAGGTTCCGGGATCACAGCCATGTCATTCCTTAGTTCGTGGCAGGTGTTGTGAAGCTATGCATTTTTAAAGATTCCAGAACATGCTACAAGATTTCCACATAAATAATCCCTGGGTTATAAAAAAAAAAAAAATCAGCAGCAGTGCAAGTTATATGCTTAGTTGATAGTATAAAACTATATTTAGTAGGTTGCTCTAGTAACCATCCTTCCTCAAGAATCATTGACTTTCTACTTGTTTTACAAAAACCTTCTCGGGTTTCATTTTATACATTCTGTAAAAGATGGAGCTTCCTACCCTCAAGCAGATCAACACTCCCACGTAACTTGGTGTCATCTGCAAACTTACTGAGGGTGCACCCGATTGCCTCATCCAGATCAGTGATAAAGATATTGAAGAGAACTGGCCCCAATAATGAGACCTGGGGAACACCACTTGTGACCAGCCGCCAACTGGATTTAACTCCATTCACCAAAACTCTTTGGGCCTGGCCCTTCAGACAGTTTTTTACCCAGCAAAGTGTACGCTCATCCAAGCCATGAGCAGCCAGTTTCTCCAGGAGAATGCTGTGGGAGACTGTCAAAGGCTTTACTAAAGTCTAAGTAGACAACAACCACAGCCTTTCCCTCATCCAGTAAGTGGATCACCTTGTCATAGAAGGAGATCAGGTTAGTCAAGCAGGACCTGCCTTTCATAAACCCATGCTGACTGGGTCTGATTGCCTGGTTGTCCTGTACATGACCCATGATAGCACTCAAGATGATCTGCTCCATAATCTTCCCTGGCACCAAGGTCAGACTGACAGGCCCGTAGTTCCTCAGATCCTCCTTCCGTCCCTTCTTGTAGATGGGCATCACATTTGCTAATTTCCAGTCACCTGGGACCTCCCCGGTTATACAAGGCTGCTAATAGATGGACAGCGGCAGCAGCAGCGACAGCGACTTGAGGTTAGTGCGGGGGCGAGGGCAGCATCGGGCTGTAACCGGGCGGTTTTCGTACTCTTGACCCCCCTGGAGCAGCAGCCCCTGAAGCAGCATCCCCGAGCTACTTCCCCCCCACCCCGGACCCAGACCCGGAGGTTCCCGGCAACGAATCAGGAGACGAGGGGGCGTAGCCGGAGGCACTGCAGGCGATTTAAGCGATTAAACGCACCACCCCCTGTTGATTGAGTGATTGATTGATTGGGTGATAAAAAGCCTCCTGGAGGGCAGGGACTAGTCCCTGCCTAGGGGGTAGAGTCAGCAGTGACTGTGTGAGTCAGCAGTGACTGGGTGTGTCCCAGGGCAGGGGAGGCTGCAGTCGTTTGCAGCTCGTTGGGGAGGGCGCTGACTCCCTCCCAGTGCACAAGGCGAGGAAGGTGCCAAGGAGCTGGGAACCAGGGGTGGCACCAACAGGTATTTCCCAGCTCAGTGAAAGAACAATGGTATCTACCCAGCGGAAGAAGACCAAAATGGATGTGGGAACCCAGACAGAAGGTGAAGGTGCAGGTTGCCGGCTGCAGGGAATGCTACAGCGTCTCTGTGGTGTCAGGGGGCTGTGTGCGCTGTGAGCAGGTAGATGATCTGCTCAGCCGAGTGGCACAGCTGCAAAGCCAGGTTTAAAGGCTTCAAGCCGAAGTAGAAAGGCTTAGGAGCATTCGGGAGGCTGAAATGGAGATAGACTGGTGGAACCAGGCTTTGCCCTCCCTGCAACAAAAATGGGAGCACCTGCCAGAGAGCTCCCAGGATTGAGGGGCCCCTGTACTCTGCCCCTCTCAGGTGGAAAACAATAACCTAGAGGAGAGGAGTGAGTGGAGGCAAGTCTATGGCCGTGGCAAAAGGCGAGTGCCCTCCTTGCCTACCTTGCCTCCACAGGTGCCTCTGAGCAATAGATATGAAGCCCTAGTGGAATACAGCCGGTCCAATGGGGATGTGGTGGAGAGGCAACCTATATCAGAGGTCCCACCACAGTCAGAAAAACCTGACAGGCGTATAGCTACCTCCTCCACAAGGAAGAAGAGAAGAGTTTTAGTGGTTGGAGACTCCTTCCTAAAGGGATCTGAGGGCCCAATATGCAGAGCTGACCCCCATCACAGGGAGGTCTGCAGCCTGCCTGGAGCCCGAATCAGGGATATCACCAGGCAACTCCCCAACCTGGTGAAGGCCACAGACTACTACCCCCTGCTGATCTTCCAGACAGGTGGGGAAGAAGCTGCATCCCGTAGTCTGAGGGGGATGAAGAAAGACTATAAGGCACTAGGACAGTTGGTGAGAGAGTCTGGGGCACAAGTTGTTTTCTCCTCCCTCCTTCCATTTTCAGGTGATGACGTGGGATGGAATAGTAGGATTCTCTCTATTAATGCCTGGCTACGAGACTGGTGCTACAGGCAGGGCTTTGGGTTCTTTAATAATGGCTGGTTTTGTAAGACACCAGGCGTGACGGTAATACATGGGAAAGGTTTATGTCGTAGAGGCAAAAGGGGTTCTGGGACAGGAATTATCAGGGCTCATTCGGAGAGCTTTAAGCTAGATTCGAAGGGGGATGGGGTAGTAGCTGGGCTTGCACCACTGGGGCAACGCTCTAATGTTGAGGTAGACCAGGAGGCCCCCCATCCCCCTGGGGTGAAATCGGTGTGCTCAGCTAGCTCCCTGAAATGCCTGTACACCAATGCATGCAGCATGGGGAATAAACAGGAGGAGTTGGAAATCCGTGTTCGGTCGGGGGGCTATGATTTAGTGGCAATTACAGAGACTTGGTGGGACGTCTCGCATGACTGGAATGTGGTCATGGATGGCTATGTCCTGTTCAGGAACGACAGGCCGCTAAGGAGAGGTGGTGGAATTGCTCTTTATGTGAGTGAGCAGCTAGAATGTATTGAGTTCTGTCCAGGGGCGGATCAGGAGCGAGTTGAGAGTTTGTGGGTGCGAATTAAGGGGCAGGCTGGCAGGGGTGATACTGTTGTGGGTGTCTATTACAGGCCACCGGATCAGGATGAGGAGGGTGATGAGGCCTTCTACAGGCAGCTGAGAGAAGTCTCGCAATTACAGGGCCTGGTTGTTGTGGGGGATTTCAACTACCCTGATATTTGCTGGGAGGCCTACTCAGCCAGCCATCCTCAGTCCAGGAAGTCCCTCCAGTGCATTGATGATAACTTTCTGATGCAAATGGTGGATGAGCCAACTAGGAGAGGAGCGTTGCTGGATCTTATCCTCACTAACAAGTAGGGTCTGGTTGAAGAGGTGAAGGTTGAGGGCAGCCTTGGTTGTAGTGACCATGAGATGGTGGAGTTCAGGATCTCATGTGGCAGGAACAGAATAGCTAGCAGAATCACAACCCTGGACTTCAGGAGGGCCAGTTTTGGCCTTTTCAAGCAATTGCTAGGGGAAATCCCATGGGACAGGGTACTAGAAGGTAAGGGGGCTCAAGACAGTTGGTTAGCATTCAAGGACTGCTTCTTCCGAGCTCAAGATCAGAGCATCCCAGCAGGTAGGAAGTCAAGGAAGGGTACCAGGAGACCTGCATGGTTAAACAGGGAACTGCTGGGCAAACTCAAGTGGAAGAAGAGGGTGTACAGATCGTGGAAGGAGGGGCTGGCCAATTGGGAGGAATATAAGTCTGTTGTCAGAGGATGTAGGGAGGCAACTAGGAAAGCTAAGCCCTCCTTGGAATTAAACCTTGCAAGAGAGGTCAAGGACAACAGAAAGGGCTTCTTCAAATACATTGATTGCAGGTAAAGCCAACACTAGAGGAAATGTAGGCCCACTGATGAATGAGGTGGGGGTCCTGGAGACAGAGGATAAAAAGAAGGCAGAGTTACTGAATGCCTTCTTTGCCTCTGTCTATAGTGCTGGAGGCTGTCCTGAGGAGCCCCGGACCCCTGAGGCCCCAGAAGAAGTCAGGATAGAGGAGGAATCTGTCTTGGTAGATGAGGGCTGGGTCAGGGACCAATTAAGCAATCTGGACGTCCATAAATCCATGGGCCCTGATGGGATGCACCCGTGGGTGCTGAGGGAGCTGGTGGAAGTCATTGTTAGGCCACTCTCCATCATCTTTGCTAAGTCGTGGGGAAGGGGAGAGGTACCTGAGGACTGGAGGAAAGCGAATGTCACTCCAGTCTTCAAAAAGGGCAAGAAGGAGGACCCGCGTAACTATAGACCAGTCAGCCTCACCTCCATCCCCGGAAAGGTGATGGAACAACTTGTCCTTGGTGCTGTCTCTAGGCACATCAAGGATAGGGGGATCATTAGGGGCACTCAGCATGGCTTCACCAAGGGGAAGTCATGCTTAACCAACTTGATAGCCTTTTATGAGGACGTAACCCAGTGGATAGATGGTGGTAAAGCTGTGGATGTGGTCTATCTCGATTTCAGTAAAGCGTTTGACACGGTCTCCCACAGCATCCTCGCAGCTAAACTGAGGAAGTGTGGTCTGGATGATCGGGTAGTGAGGTGGATTGTGAACTGGCTGAAGGAAAGAAGCCAGAGAGTGGTGGTCAATGGGACAAAGTCCAGTTGGAGCCCTGTGTCTAGCGGAGTCCCTCAAGGGTCGGTACTGGGACCAGTACTATTCAATATATTCATTAATGACTTGGATGAGGGAATAGAGTGCACTGTCAGCAAGTTCGCTGATGACACCAAACTGAGAGGAGTGGCTGACACACCGGAAGGCTGCGCAGCCATTCAGAGAGACCTGGACAGACTGGAGAGTTGGGCGGGGAGAAATTTAATGAAATATAACAAGGGCAAGTGTAGAGTCCTGCATCTGGGCAAGAACAACCCCATGTACCAGTACAAGTTGGGGGCAGAGCTGTTGGAGAGCAGCGTAGGGGAAAGGGACCTGGGGGTCCTAGTGGACAACAGGATGACCATGAGCCAGCAGTGTGCCCTTGTGGCCAATAAGGCCAATGGCATCCTGGGGTGTATTAGAAGGGGTGTGGTTAGCAGGTCAAGAGAGGTTCTCCTCCCCCTCTACTCTGCCCTGGTGAGGCCGCATCTGGAATATTGTGTCCAGTTCTGGGCCCCTCAGTTCAAGAAGGACAGGGAACTGCTAGAGAGAGTCCAGCGCAGAGCCACGAAGATGATTAAGGGAGTGGAACATCTCCCTTATGAGGAGAGGCTGAGGGAGCTGGGTCTCTAGCTTAGAGAAGAGGAGAGTGAGGGGTGACCTCATTAATGTTTATAAATATGTAAAGGGCAAGTGTCATGAGGATGGAGCCAGGCTCTTCTCAGTGACATCCGTTGACAGGACAAGGGGCAATGGGTGCAAGCTGGAACACAGGAGGTTCCACATAAATATGAGGAAAATCTTCTTTACGGTGAGGGTGACCGAACACTGGAACGGGCTGCCCAGAGAGGTTGTGGAGTCTCCTTCTCTGGAGACATTCAAAACCCGCCTGGACGTGTTCCTGTGTGATATGGTCTAGGCAATCCTGCTCCGGCAGGGGGATTGGACTAGATGATCTTTCGAGGTCCCTTCCAATCCCTAACATTCTATGATTCTGTGATTCTGTGAGATGATGGAAAGTGGCTTGCCGAGCACTTCCGCCAGCTCTCTCAGTACCCTTGGGTGGATCCCATACGGTCCCATAGACTTGTACATGTCTGAGTGGCATAGTATGTCACTATCATTTTCCTCGTGAATTATGCGGTCTTCATTCTGCTCCCTGTCCCTGTCTTCCAGCTCAGGGGGCTGGGTACCTAGAGGACAACTGGTCTTCCTAGTAAAGACTAAGGCAAAGAAGGCATTAAGTGCTCAGCTTTTTCCTCAGCCTTTGTTACTATGTTTCCCCCCATATCCAGTAAAGGATGGAGATTCTACTTAGTACTCCTTTTGTTGCTGATGTGTTTATAGAAACTTTTTATTATCTTTTATGGCAGTAGCTAAAGGTTGGTTAGGCTTTGACCCTTCTAATTTTCTCCCTGCATAGCCTCATGACATCTTCGTAGTCATCCTTACTCACCTGCCCCTTCTTCCGAGGGTCATAAACTCTCCTCATCTTTACTCACCTGCCCCTTCTTCCGAGGGTCATAAACTCTCCTTTTTTTACTGAGTTCCAGCCAAAGCTCTCTGTTCAGCCAGGCCGGTCTTCTTCCCTGCTGGCTTGTCTTTCGGCACATGGGTACGGCCTGCTCCTATACCTTAAAGATTTCCTTCTTGAAGAGTTTCCAGCCTTCCTGGACTCCTTTACCCTTCAGGACTGCCTCCCAAGAGACTCTGTCAACCAGGCTCCTAAACAGGCCAAAGTCTTCACTCTGGAAGTCCAAGGTAGCAGTTCTGCTAATCCTCCTCCTTACTTCTCCAAGAATCAAAAACTCTATTATTTTGTGATTGCTATGCCCAAGACCACCTGCAAGCATCACATCACACACAAGTCCTTCTCTCTTCACAACAACAGGTCCAGTGGGGCACCTTCCCTACTTAGTTCACTCACCAGTGGTGCCAGGAAGTTATCTTCCACACATACCAGGAACCTCTCAGACTGTTTCTTCTCTGCTTTATTGTATTTCCAGCAGACATCTGGTAAATTGAAGTCCTTCATGAGAACAAGGGCTAGTGGTCATGAGACTTCTCCCAGCTGCTTACAGAATATTTCATTTGCTTCTTCATCCTGGTTAGGTGGTCTATATTACATTCCCACCATGATATCTGTCTTGTTGGCCTTACCTCTGATTCTTACCCATAAACACTCAAAATCCTTTCATCACCATCAAGGTCTAGACAGTGAAAACATTCCCTGACCTACAGGGCTAGCCCACCACCTCTCCTTCCTTGTCTATCCCTTCTGAAGAGTTTATAGTCATCCATTTCAGCACTCCAGTTGCACAATTCATCCCACCATGTTTCTGTGATGGCAACTATATCATAGTTTTCCTGCTGCGCAATGATTTCCAGCTCCTCCTCTCCTCCTCATGCTGCATGCATTGGTGTAAATGCACTTCATTTTGGCTATTGATCCCACCACCTTTTTGCGGGGAGAAGCCCTAATTCCTATGTGACTGTTCTCAGGTACTTCCTTGGTTTCTAACCCATCAATAACCCTTGCGTCTTTGCTGTACATGGATCTCCATCCCCTGCTTCCACTGAGATGGCAAACTGAAGGACCTCGCTAGCACACTGTCCCACAAACATTGGCATGCTGCCCCCAGGCTTATCCACAGTGAGCCTGGTTTTATCCCTTTCCCCCTTCAAATGTAGTTTAAAGCTCTTTCAGTGAGTCCTGCTAACTCCTGCATAAAGATCTTTTTCTTCCTTTGAGACAGGTGTACCTGGTCTGTTGCCAGCGGGCCTGGTGTTGTGTAGACCTTGTCATGATCAAAAAAACCCAAAATTCTGCCAGTGACACCAGTCTTGGAGCCAGGTATTGACCTGCTGGCCCTTGCTGTTCCTTCCCTCATCATTCCCTGCAACTGGAGGGACAGAGGAGAATACTACTTGTGCTCCCAAGGCCCTGAAGTCTCTCTTGATTGCCCTCAGATTTCTTGTTGCAACTTCATTGCTGCCTACCTGAAAAATCAATAATGGATAATAATCTGAGGGCCTTACCAGAGTATGCAGCTTTCTCTTCACATCTTTAACCCGGGCCCCAGGAAGGCAGTAGACTTCCCTAAGAAATGGGTCTCATCTGCATATTGGGCCTCCTGCCCCTTCAGAAGGGAGTCCTCATAGTGAAATATATAGAATATATATAGAAATAGTGAAAACATAATCAGTTATATAAGTGAAAATAAAACAAACCTAAGTTTTATTCAACTCAATTTTTTTAAACAGAATATATTTCTTAATGTTACAAATTTCTTAAAGGAATTACTGTAAAGGTTATCCTTTGAAATGAGAACTGCTGAATTTTTCTCGCAGAATTCTGAGTTTTGACCAACTTTGAGTTTAATTCTCCAAGTTGAATCAAGAATCATGACAGCAACCCACAAAAGGTGTTGGTAAGTGAAGCAATTCAAATAATGTGCAGAACAACTCATCACATTGTGTCATCTCTTGTATCTTAGTTACATCAGTCTCATACCGTACTGTAGAAAGGAATGGGATAACAGTGGCCATGAAGAGAGAGAATTAAGGGGATGAGTTATCTAGCTGTTAAAAAACAAGAAGTCCTTATAACTTCCCTAAAGTCTTTCCTAAAGACTTTCCTTAAGAAAAGCTTTAATCTTCTTCCCTCATTCTACTTCTCTCAAAGGCTTAGAAAGGAGGAAAACGTATAAAAACAGACAAAGGAATAATAGCTCTTAGTTTGTACTTGGTGCTGAAAATCTCCAAAGTGCCCTACAAACATTGACTAATCATCACAAGATCATTTTTGAAGGAGAGATGAATGTTTCTACGCTAATAAAACAGTTAAGAAAAATAGTCCCCAATGTTAAATGTCTTGACTCGGAGTGAAAGAACAATATAGTCAAAGAATTCGGAGGTTAAAGATTCATAGGTCTTCATCCACATCCTGTGCTTAATCTAAGTTCAGGATTGAAAGTACCTTGTAATTAGCAGAAAAAGCAAAAGCTAATTACATTGTTGACAAATTGTATTGACACAGAAACTTACAATTATACAGTTTGAAAACTTCCATGCTATAAATTTATAATAAATAATTTTTTAAATTATTTATTTATTTTAATAAGGTGTCAGGAACACCAGGAACATACCTGTCACAGGGAATAGCAACCCATAAGCCCTGAGGAGCTCAAACTTTTCCATTAGCTGAAAGTATTTGAAACTTTGAATGCTTCTTTAGATTAAAAATAGTAACCATCTTTTGAGAATTTTTCAAACCCATTGGCCCTTCCCCCATGTCTTGGAGACAAGTTTCCATTTAAAAATCTACATATTAAAGTTATATGATTCCTGTGATGTTTCTGACAGCTGTTTTTTATAAAACACTATAATTTTCAAGACTATGTGTACTTTTTGATAACTGACCTGGGAAAAATCAGTGCACAGCTACAATTTAATGCCTTGACATCCACTCAAATACATACTAACTTTCTGGGCCAGACTTCTAAGGAGTTTTATGTGCATTTTTAAAGGTGCCTGGATTGCATAAGCATATGAAGTTCTGCATGGTATTATTTTGTACTTCTGAAGTACTGCTGATGCTGAATGTTGCATTAATACATTAACACATAAAGTATCATATTGTCCCTGTCTCAGAAGAGATTGCACTTATACATTTCTAATTTGAAAACGGATGTAAGCTATAAAATGCAGAGTAGGTTTTCAAGACTCTAATCCCTCAAAGACAGATGGTAACATGACGCCTCACAGAGTGCAAGTAGTATTTGCATTGAGTATTCCACTCTTTGTACATGGAATAGAATTGTATTAACTTCACTGAATTTAGGGTCTGTCTTCCCCAGCACTTAATTGTAGTGTCTTCATTCTAAGTCTTATCTAGGTGATGTCACCTCTCTATTCTTATTTTAGTTCGCCATTTGCTGTTTTAAATATTTAACAGCACTAGGAGTATGGAGTTATGTTTTCAGGATCTTAAGCTTTTGCCATGCTGCCCACTGAAAATATAGGCACTGATTCACAAGCTTTGTAATCTGGGCCTTCCTATGGGTGACCCTTAGCGACGTGTCCTGAAATCTGCACACTGCAAAACAGAGTTATATTACACAAATTTCCATTTGTAATCATTAGAAAACCATAACAATTTATCATATTCGTGGTAAAGCTTCCCCCACTTTGGCATTTAGAAATCAGTGAAATGTATCGGATATATCACAACCAACTTCACTGCTACAGAGCTGCTCCTGAAAGCTGCCCACTTGAAGTAACCCAGGTCCGATTGCTTTAACTATGTGTTCACACCTGCAGGCCCTAAAGTAAGCTCCACAGACACCCAGGGGCTTCCTTGCTGGACATAACAATATGTGTCTAGTCCCACCAGCTACCCCAAAGGCTCTGAAGCACCCAAGAAAAGCCCTGCAAGTTATCATCCACTCAGCTCATTTGCTCATACCCCAGAAACCCGTCATGGACGTCTAGGTGAAGGGTCCTTGAATGGCTACCTATGGTCTGCAAAATGACCCTATTGCAATGAGATCAAGTGAAACAATTTGTAGCTCATGAACCTGAGGGAGAATAAAAGAGGAAATACAGAGCAGAAGGTGAGGCAGGTCTCATAAATCTGTCACCCTTTCCAAGTTAGCACTTAGTGAACTCACTACTTGTATAAAGATGAGGAAAGATATTTTCACCTACCTAAATGCAGATTGAAAAGCTAATGAAAGTAGAGGGCAAGCCTTAATTCATCCATATGAAAAATTTAAATCTCTCTGATTTGCTTAGAACAAATAAATAGTCCTACATACCATATACACCATGCTGTGATGTGGTGAGCTGACCTTGGCTGGACGCCACATGCCCACCAAGCCACTCTCTCACTCTGCCTCCCCAATGGGACAGGGGGATAAAAGGAGATTAAAAACTCGTGGGTAGAGATAAGGACAGGGAGATCACTCACCAATTACTGTCACCCCAACTTCTTTACTGACCTGGGTTTCTACAGGGCTGTTTCTCTCACAGCTACTGTGCAGCCTTCTTTAACAGTTCTTAAATATGTCATCAAAAACGCACCACCAGAGTTGCTTACAGGCTCAGCTTTGGAAAGCAGCAGGTCTGTTTTGGAGGGCAGCTCCTAATCTGTTCTCACAGAAGCCACACCTGCATTCCCCTCCTACCAAAACCTTGTCAGGTGAATCTAATACACACCAATAGAAGAAAATAAAAAATGTCCCATGGTGGTGGAGAGGATTTCAGATCTCTAATCTGATTGCTTGGTACCTGTTTCCAAACAGACGCTTTTCAAATTTACCAGTCCTTAAAGTTATCAGCTAAACAGATTAAATTGTGGCTAATCCAGCAATTCAGAGTTGTGACATACATGGGAAGAAACATCTTGTCTGGGAACAACAGCAAGTGTTGAAAAGGAAAAGGAATATAAGCAGGAAAAATGCATCATACTAGCTTGTTATAATGTTTCCATGGGAAGTATACTAGTGAGCAGAGTTCAATTGAAAAGTGATAAGCATATTTGCAAGAATTGCAATTGGTCATAAATCAACCTCCACTCATCTCTAAAAAATGCTCTACAGTTTTCAGCACTGAAATTGGGGCTTCTTTTTTTGTTACATAAGGATAAAAACAATAATATATTTTTATTCAACAATTTCTTGCATTATGTGTCCGGATCAGAAAAGCCTTAAAACTCATGCCTTCCAGATAATTCGTAATGACTAATGAGAAATGTTTCACCTTTCACTATTTTGCTACCTCTGCTAGCTAGTAAAATTGTACTTTGTGCAAGGGGACTAAATTTCTTTGGCCTGTAAAGGAAATTATTACTCAACACATTTGCTATTTATTAAACATTGGTCAACAGATGTACATCACCAATGATATACTGTGCAATTTTCACTGCAAACAAAAGTGAAGGAAAATGTGTTTATATTTAGAAATAAAATACCTTTCTGTAAGTGGGAGAATATGCAATTTGAGTTTATTCAAATGAAATGCACTGAAGAGTTGAAATATCTTAACATATGCAGTATAAGATTTACATAGAGAGGGGAACTTTCTGTGGTCAAAATTCTGGCTTTGAAAAAATATCATGTCAGAACAATAAAGAGAAAATACAGATCTCAATAGTTTTCTGACAGACCTTTTCACTGAGGTGGTGCCACCCTAAAGCAGCAAAAAGCTTTTCTCAAACCTAATATCTTTCTTGTTTCAGTAATGTTTAGTAGCTGCTGCATAACGTTTGGGTCTTATTAGAAAAGAAGTTAAAAATTATTGTCAGAGGTTTACAGTGGTTACCAGATTGTATTCTAAAGAATAGAAAAGGAAAATGCTGCAGAAAATAAGTACAACATATGAACACATATTACTTAGTTGAGAATTAAAGGCACAAATGTCTATTTTAACTCTTCTGTTTTTTTTTTAATGAAGTAAGAGAAGTAATCGTCTAGAGATGAGCCAGAAGCAAAGACAACTTGTTTCTTGTTATGTCAAGGAAAAACTTCGTAAATATAAGGCACTTTAACAACAGAACAAGAAATAGCAAGGCTCTGAAATCACTCTCTGGAGCTGCTTATGTTAAGACAAGACACCTAGTCAGAGAAATAAATTCCCCAGCAATTCAGAAGGATTCACTAAAAAAAAACAAAGCACTATAAATCCTTTTTACCTGACTATTCTGTGACTCCAGAAAAATCTCAGAGGTCAAAATTATATACCGAACAACAGGAGCTACACACACAGTTGGACAAATCTAGTTTTCTAATTTTCTCAGTTTTGAAGTAAGTTCTGATTAAGGAAAGCTTAAGTTAATGGTAAACTCCCTTGACTTATTTCTCTCAATCCTGCACAGAGTCCAGCACAGAGAGTCCTGTTCAGACAAAGCATGCAAAAAGATATTTTTCCCTCATGATCCAGAAATAAATAGAACTTTAATGAAGATGAAAATTAGAGGTTAATGGAATCTTTTACAATTTCAGTTTTATCCTTATTTCCCATTTTACTTACATAAGACAAAAAGACAAAAATAGCACAAAAATATATTTCGCTGTTATTTTAGCTTAACTGAGCGATAAAAGTCTGACAGCTATGAAAGAGGTGCAAATATTCTGGACAAATATCTTAGCTGTTTTTATAACTCTATATACTTGCACTCCCTGTGCAGGTAAAAAATCCACTGACTTCAGCACAGCTATGGTAGTACAGACATGGGCTAAAACAATCGGTCCATTGAAGGTTTGACTACTTATGAAATTAAACGATTTTACAGCTTTCCAGCCACCAGTTACAAATATGTTTAAAACCTAAACCTGCAAATATGGATGGCCTGATTAATCTGAGCTTCCATTCCTGACTAAAGTAGATTAGCCACACAGAAAAATATGGTGTCAGGGCCTTTGACTAATGTTTTCCAAACCTAATTTCTTTCTGCAAAAAAGAAGCAGTGGTTCATTGTGAGGAAAACCACTTCAACCAGTGGTGTGGATTACAAAGGATAGACTAGGAAGGCGCTAGAAAAAAGATAATGTCTCAGAATAGACCCTCCTGTTCCTCCTCTAGATGTCTGATTCACACTAACCAGTCAAAACAATATGGTAGTTGTGCACTTTTGGCTTCCATTTCATAGTCATTTCACTATTTGGGACCAGAAGACGAGGAGAGGCACAGCTTCTTCCTAGTTTCTAATCCCCCATCATATTATAGGGCCATGACCTGAAGATACTGGAGGCATGACTAACTATTTAATTGGGTTAAGAAGTTTTGGTTTGTTTTTGTTTTTTTTTTTGCTACTGGGATCAAACTGGTAAAACTTTAACAGTTCATCTGTCTTTTTTCACCTCAATTTCAGCACTATTTAGTCAATTAGGATTAAAATTAGATATGTTTGTTAGTTTTTGACAATGTGTATCTAATGCCCGGGGCAGGCAAAGGAGCCAGGTCACAAAAATATAAGGGCCCTGAGGTACCAGTGAACAACATAGGAATGATATGACTAGAGCCTGATAACCCCCCCATAATGCACTTAAATGCCTTGTATGTGAAGGAGAGAAGAAGGAAGAGCAGATCATTCTCTTCTTTGTTGTTAAGTGCCATACAATAATTTTATTAATTGCCTCTCTTTGTCTATATTAATTTCTATACATGTCTTGATGCTTGCCTTATAATTTCTGATCCTTGGAAATAAATTATTGACTTCAGTCAAAAATACACAAGTAGAACATGAAGACCCAAGCAGTAGAAACAAAAGTCACTAGTGAGAATGTGCCACACTGCAATACCCTTTCTACCACAACATGATGTGTTCTTAAGGTGCCTCCAGGCCATCCTAGTCTCAGTCTCATTTCAGACCACAGAGCATATTACTACAGATTTCACTTGCATACTCTCCTCAGCTCTTCTACTTGTCTGCTTCATGCACTACTGCCTTCACCTTATTGCGGTTTAAAAATAACTCCTAGCAGAGGCAATGCTTATTGCATTTTTATGCTATAATAGACTTAATTCTTGTAAGTTTGGATAAAGGATGAAGAATTAGCACACACTGTTTAAAATACAATTACAGCACTCATGGAAGAGGCATTTCTGCTTACTTGAAACAGGAAGATTTATTCACCTAGAAAGTATTTTGATTACAAATACTCTCTCCTTCTTCCTTCTCTACTTATTGTGACCATGCACACTTACTGCAGCCAACATGCACACTTAATACAACTAGCTGAGAAACAGTGCAGTTCTGACAGAGAATATTGAGAAATAGCCCTGCTTTTCTTATGGGATCTTAATCCCCAGCTGTCACAATGACAGTGACAAATGCCATGGCTTAGTGGAATGGATTCAAAAAATGTCTTTTTTGAGTTCTTTGCACAGAGTTGTTTCACAATTGTGATATTTATAAAATGTCATTAAATAACTCTGAGTGGTTGCATGGACTGATCTTTTAAATTTAATAAACAGCACAAAGTATTATTGTTTCCTCATTATTTAGGGTTTTTATTTTACACTATATTTTCATGATTTTGGAAATCTGAGACTGCAAAGAATCCAGCTGCTCAAAATTATTACTCAGTTAATGAGATCTACTGTACCACAAATATAACATAATGTATAATACACATTCATATATGTATAATGCCTCTTCAGTATGAAGTCTTTTTAACTATTATGAATATATTGTCGAATATAATCTTAATTTAACTAAAAGCTGTAAGGTAGTACTTTTTCTCTCTTTTCTCCATCTCTCTCTAACTCAAACATTAAAGTTGTCTACTGTATTTATTTCAGAAATACTTTTCAGAGAATTATTTTTGTGGAGTTTTCCTATTTTTCAGATAAACATTAAAAATATGCTCTTGTGTTTTGAAACAGGACTAAGACTCACAAATCTCTTTCTTGACTTTTCAGTCTGACAACTTGATCAGTAAATTAAGCTTCTCAGATCTTTGGTTCTAAAGGTTCATATAATACAAATTATATGCTCTATTTTATAGTCTTGCTTTAAGTTTGTAACTTGTGCTTCCTGAGAGAGTCATTAATGATAACTTATTTGTTAAAAAAAGAAAAAAATTATTGTCAATAAAATAATAAACTAAAATTTTAAAAAATCAAAGTTCATCAGAAAATTTGAAGGTTTTATTAAAGCTGAAAAGAAACATAGGATAAAGCACATATTTTCAACATTGGACATTACTTTTCCATCAAAATACTAACGAGAATGACTCTTGATCAAACCCACTTGTAGTACACATTTATAACACAAATAAATAAGAAGTTCAGATATCTAAATCAGATGCCATTCTTCTCATGTATGTAAATTCCCTAGTCTCCTGCTTCATCCTTGTAGTGAATATTTTAAATTAAGGTACTCCGATTTTTCAGATATCAAGGGCCTCAAGTTGCTGCTTTGTTCATAGTGTGTTTTCAAACACCTCTTCACCTTTCAATTGTTGTTTCATTCCCAGAGGTGGCTCCACTTCCATGCTTTTGTAAATATTTGAGCTGAATGTTTCTACATAAATTTGTGTAACTACAAAATGTGCTATTTTCCAAGTGAAAGTGACAGAATTGTATGTGTTGAATGAGGTATATGATGTAAATATAAGGCAAGTGAGTACAACTGTGAAAGGACCTTTAGCTCCTGCTTTCAGCACAGCCATAACCATGCTTTCTCTGAATCAGATAGTAGTTTTATAGTGAAACATATTTGAACTAGTTTTAGCACCATGTATCTCAGAAATGAGTTTGTTGTTAAACACAAAGGTGTTTTGAGGTTTTTTAGTGAAGAACTTTGAATTATTTGAGTGGTACTGTTGGTTGGTTATGTGAAGAAAACTTGTTTTCTGACTTATCATAAAAGAACATAGTGCAATTAGCTTAAACAAAGATTATATTAATATTGCTTAAACAAAGACTATATTAATATTTCCATGCTATTTGGCTTATTAACTCTAGGTACATAAAATGTTATTCATTGTACAGCTCTTTTTTAACAGAAATTAGAATAATGATGTTTGAAACAAACAGCAGCTCAAGAGCAAAAGAATAAAAGATCACATTCAAGTGCTGGGAAAACTGTTTCCCAGAAAAAGAAAAAAAGTAGTTTTGCATGTAGATGAAAGTAATACAAAATATATAAAATCATGTCTATTTCTGTGGAAGAGCATTCCCTTGCACACTGTGTTTATACCAAAACTAAGTTCATACTTAATTTTCATACTAAAGAAAAATATAGACTCAAGTAGTTAAAATAATAATGTTACTATGAATCCATGCATGTGTTCCATCTCACCTGGGTTCGGATGTTTTTTAGGGAGGAGAGAGACACAATTATGCATACCCAGTTATCTAGCATAATGTTTGACTTGTTAGCATGCTCTACCTGGGCTCCAGACCACTCACCGAAAAGGTGCAGGTGTTCTGTAAATCCTGTTTTATATCTGTCAGTCCCATCCTGAGGTCTTTGGTACCAACACTAGGTGCACAGGCTTAGGCTACTGAATCGATTCTTGAGATGTGTATATCATAGGGATAGGATTCAACTTGAGAACAGATGCCCTAATTTATGCATGTGTAGGAAGGTATCAACAAATGAGCCAATTCTCTAAGCTCTGTATCAATGGACATGTAGTTAAAACAGATAATGTAATCTAGAGAGCTATCAGATAACACTAAAACAGTTACCCACTATTCAATTTGACCTCCCAAATGTAGGCTTTTAGTAATATTTGATGTGACCTAATGTATCCTGTCTGACCTTGATTTTAGTGGTTTCCCATAGATCCTGTGTTACTTCTGCTATATTGACATCCTGGATACAACGTGGTACCTCAAATATCATTAGATTCTTCTGCTTAGGGAGTTGAACCAAATTTTATAAGTTTGTTAAGGTAATCTATCTAGATTGATAGCATGAGCATCATGCTGTCTAACCTGTGTATTCTTAACTCTACTCTACCTCTTTTGAACAGTGAAGTAGTTAACCAAAGAAGGGATGTACTTCATAAGAAGATGAGTTATTACTTCAGGTGAGATGCTTTGCAGTGCACTTTTACTCTTAATATACAAATATCATCTCTTACATGCATGAGAATACTGAAGGACAGCTTACAGAAGCTTTGAGCTTGTATTTACTGTATATATTACTGGTTGTTAGTGAACTATCCAAGACATTAATCAGTCATCATTGAAATACTAAATTCACCACTGTACAGAAAATATTTCTGATCCTTTCTATTTAAAGTCTTTTTCCTATTTGCATAGACTGTAATTTCCATCTCACAATGGACCTGTTTTAGAAATTGTTACCAGTGATCACGTTGTCTAGATGTTGGTTCCTTTCAGCCAACCAAGCTGAAATTTCTGTTAATTAGCTGGCTGGGATTGACTATGGGTCTCAGTTTTATCTGTTTAAAAAATTAGGCTCACCGTCTTGTTCTTTCTAAAGACAAACATGGGAATGCCAGAATGCAATTTATTCTACCTTATCTTAAACCAAGACAAGTTAAACTAAGAATAACACCATTCCCTATGTTTATCTTAAAATTGCAGAAATCAAGATACTATTTATTTCTGTAGTAGCTGCCACATGCTTTAGCTTTACTTGTTCTTAAAGTTCCAAAAATTTACACCTAGGCAGAACATAAATTAATTTTGCTTAAAAGGGAACCAAGGGAATGGCCTAAGTTGTAAACTACATAAGAACTTTTTATAGAAGTAAAGAACTTAATTTAGGTGAATAGGATTTTATTCTGGAGTTTCACACAAACATTTATTCCTTTGTTTTGACAGTGAAGAGAAATTAGTCATTTCCTTTAAGAAGTTTACTTCTGTAGGGATCCAGATTTTGGGTTCATGTACCTGCATAATAAAGATGTTCCATCAGTAAAAAATAAGCTATATTAGACTGAGAGGAATCACATTATAAAAATCTTGGAGGTTTTGGACCTAGTGCCTTTGTTTTAACTAACTAATTAATTAAAATTAATAATTTTTGTAAGTTTCGTATTTGTTTCCCCAGTATAGAACTCTATTTCTGGTATTTTATACAGGTACGTACCACAGATCATCAACCACATAAACATATCTATTGCCATGCAGTCTATATCTTTTTAAGGGGTATAGAAGACCTACTTTTTGAAAGTCAGCATACATACCTTCATTTCCTGGATACTTTTCAAATTTCACTGATAATACAGATGGAAACAAACGTTTCTTTTTCTCATGAAGAGATAAGAATCTTTACAGTGATGTTCAACAAAGTTTACAAAACTTTTCAAATAACTAGCTCAGATGCGACCTCTTCAGAAACCTCAAAAGACACAGTGAAGCTCAAAATCTCCCAACTCCTAGCAGCTGCTCTTTAGGAAGTCTGAAAATTTCATTGCTGGAGACCACAGGGATCATAAGATCCAAAAACTCTAGCTATGATTTAAGGAACTTAAATCTCCATAGAGAGTCTGGGCAGAGCATGTAAACTTTGTAGGCTAAATATTTATGATTTAACGGACTTGAAAGTTTTAGCCACACTTGACTAAAAACCTCCATAAGATACAATATTTAAATAGCTTAAAGGTTTATGGGAAATTCCAGAACCCAAACTCATTTGTTTTCAAGGAGTTACAGGTGATGAACAGGAACCATAGTTTCACCATTTGACGTGCTCAGCGACAACACTTTGTCACAGTGCCTACTGCTTGGCTTCTCACTCCCACGCTGTTGTGTGACACCTCCCAGTTGTGCCAAAGCAACTGCGTCTGAGTTCAACCTGGGAGGCAGGCAGGGGCTGATACATTTTAAAAAGAGATTTTCCACTTCCATCTCTCTTTCAAAAAGTTTTTCTTTTTTTTTTTTTACATAGAACAGTTACTTCATCCCACAAATACTGATGTCAGTATGACTGAGAAGTGGTGCTCCATGACTGGCAACAGGGAGCCAAGGGCTGACAGAAGGGTGGGAACTCCTTGCACTGGAACTGTCACAGGCATCCCTTGTTGTAGATCAGTGGTCTGAGACTGACGGTCCAAGGCCTTGCCCTTCTGGGACTTGGACCAATTGACCTGAAGGCAAAATTAACAGTTCTTTCAAACCACAGACTGATCCAAAGCTTCTGAAAGTTGATATTCAGGTTTCCAGAGTGTTCAGAAATAATACATGTTTTTATCCAATACTTAATACTTTTTAAAGTAATCTTAAAGTGGTGAAATCCAGTCATGAGATGTTCTCAAGGTTAGAATGGTAAAAAATTTACCTCTAATCTAATTTACCTATAATCACCTCCAAATGTCCTGGTGGTTGGACTAGATGATCATTGTAGGTCCCTTCCAGCTGGAACTATTCTATTCTATTCTATTCTATTCTATTCTATTCTATTCTATTCTATTCTATTCTATCCCTAATTTGTCCTTCCCTAAAAGGAGTACTTGTCAGAAAAGCAAATTAGACTTTATGATCAAGACAGGGGCTTTAAGATAGCTTGCATACACTTGCTTTGTCTCTATCTCTCCCTCAGTCTTCATGGTATTTATGTGTCCTCTACATGACTTTGCATAAATCTACTAGACAGTAGCTACTAGACTATAGAGTATGATAAAAGATAACACCCTAAACACTGAAGACCAGACACAGTGACTTAGACCTGCACACAGGGTGTACTGCTTCCAGGTGGGCAACAAACAGCCAGCAGCAGGGCTGAGGAAGAGCTTGCCCAAAGTGCACAGGTCTGGGTGCACGAGACACAAAATCAAATCCAGGCTAGGGGTAAAACGTTCATCTTGGAGAGCCACGTAATGAACTCATAGCCAGGTGTAAAGGGAAAAAAAAGTGAATGATCACTTTTGGTCAGTGAAGAGTAGAGTCCTGACAGCTCCAGCCAGAGCCGCCAGCCGGGAGATCATGCCGCTGCTGCCAGAGCCAGTCTGTCCTCAAGCAGCTGACAGGCTGAGAATTGCTTACAAAAATTTCTGAGTGAATAAAGTTAATTAACAAATGCATGGAATAAAGCAATAAATGGCAGACATTAGCAAGACATCAGTTCAGGAAGATGGGTAAGATGGATTGTAGGAGGTAGTCATCACAAATTAAGCCTAAGGAAAACCTGTCAGTATAACAATGTTTCAGGAAAACACCTGAATCTCATTTCCACCCCTGCTAAGCTCAGACTCTCAAGGCAAATATAATTCAGTGGAACGTGCAGCTCAGAAAAAGGATCAATAGCCAACCAATATACATTCATTTCCCAGTGAGGAAGTTATTAGAAACAATTTGTTGGATGAAATTCGGAAACACCTTAGGAAGAGTGATTTGGCTAGAAATAGTCAACAAGAATTTACAAGAAAATAGAGGGGCTGGATTTCTTTTCCTTAACATGTAGGATTTCTCAAAGAAATTACTGTTATAGTTAACACAGAAGATAAAATATATGACAATTTTTAATTTTTTTGTTAACAGCACTTTGGCTGTCTGTGTGGAGAGGTGTACTCTTATTCTGCCTCCACAGCAAATAGATGAGAGATGGGCGGTTGTGTTTAAGAGGTTGGGAGGACACAAACCAGGCAGATGACTCAAACTAGCCAAAGAGGTATCCCTGTCACAAGGGCATGTAATGACAGGACGAAGGGGAACGGTTTTAAACTGAAAGAGGGCAGATTTAGATGAGATATTAGGAAGAAATTATTTCCTGTGAGGGTAGTGAGACACTGGAACAGGTTGCCCAGAGAAGCTGTGGATGCCCCCTCCCTGGCAGTGTTTAAGGCCAGATTGGATGAGGTTTTGAACAACGTGGTCTAGAGGAAAGGTGTCCCTGCCTGTGTCAGGGGAGTTGCAACTAGATGACCTTTAAGGTCCCTTCCAACCCAAACCATTCTATGATTCTATGAAAAAGGGAAAAGAGGTGGTTTTAAGGAGGTTAGCCATCTTTTGCTCAGGAACTGGCTGGGCATCGGTCTACCCATGGGAGGTGGGGAGTGATTGCCTTTGCATCAGTTGTTTTGTTTTGTTTCTCTCTTCCACTTCTCCTTCGCTTATTAAACATTTTTTATCTTGAGTCACAAGGTTTCTTGCTTTTACTCTTCCTTTCCTCTTTCCCCATCCCACTGGGGATAGAGAGGATTTCATGAGCAGCTGTGTGGTGCTTAGATGCCCACTGGGGCTAACCCACAACAAGAGGGTAAAGGGACAGATAACTCGCTCCATAGATAAATGGCTAGGAAATAAAACTGTTGTGATATGCAAGGAATCACAGGAATCAATACTTCTTAGGCAGGAAAAGAGGTATGCCTGAGTCCCAAGGCAGGACTTACAGCTGTAGCATCCATTCATTTATCTTTAGACCTATTTAATTTCCTATATGGATTAAACAAATAAAAAAAATGTGTGAATGTGACTCCAATTTAGTTAGTAAAATTATGCCTTCAATACACATATACATCCCCAAAGTTATAAGTTTGTATACACATCATGACCATGACTTTTTTTTTTCTTTGCTCTGTAGTGACAGAATATGTTAGGTATTTGAAAAAAAAAAACCAACATGAGAAATACATATATACATCAGTAGTGTAACGCATTTAGCTCTAGATTGTGCTAATTACAAAGTATTATTACACATTCTGCCTGCTTAACATATCCAATTCAGGAAAAAAATTAGCGTATCTCGCCATTTCTGATTAAACACCAAAGAGAAGAACCAACTAGTGTTTTCAGAATTTAGAGGGTTTTTTCTTTTTAAAGATGAATATATTTAGTAGCACAATAAAGAACAATGCCCTAGCTACCAAAAAAGGTTAAGTACTTGCACAATGTTTCCATCGCTTCATTTTCTGAAAGAACTCTAATAACAATAATTACATTTTATAATAGAATTTAGTGGCTGCCTAACTGTGTTTTGATTTCTTAGGATTAGGAGTTGGTGCTGTAATTGTTATTCCTTCTGATTGCAAGAAGCATAGCACTTAACCAGTCAGTTCTCATTTAGCATTTCACATGATGCATCCTTTTGGAGACTGATTTGCAGGTAATGAAGCAATCTATATTTAGATATTTTTCAGGGGATGATTCTTTCGGTATTTTTAGTTGGAAGTTAAATATGCACTTTCCAGGGACTAAATGAATAATACTGCTAATATACATAAAGTTATAGCATTTTTTTTAAGCTGGGATTTGAAGTATTAGTGATTTTTAATTGTGTTAAAACAGAGAACAGAAAATAGGCTTACATATCTGTGTTTTATTTAGCTGGAAAATGCACCCTTCCAACACACACAGTATGCAAGACCAGAGCAACTATTATTAGATTAATAAAATGGAATATTTGAATAGTGATTAGGTGCTGAATTGATACATACTTATGTCAAACAAATCTACCAAATTGTTTTATTTCTTAGGTTGTATAGTACCTGTCTCTGACATTACCAAAGTATGACTGAGAAAGGAAAGACAGCCATTATTAAGGTTTCCAGTTTTTCTCTGAGTCTGTCTTTTCCATAACATAAGTTAAAGCATTATTCTGCTTTTCCTCAGTAACAAGTAACATTGCCTCTCATCCCCACAACAGTCAGGAACAAATTCCCACTAATCTCTTATGAGGCCAGGATTTCACCATTAAGATTGAACACAAAATATAGATCAATAAATTTTATTTCAGCTTATCCAACATCAACATGTACTGTTTTAAACATCACAGAATTGTGGAAATGCTGGCTGGAGGGGATCTCTGAACATCACTACAGCAATGCTCTGACTGAAGCAGGACTAGTGCCAAGAGTATATCGGTTCATTTAGCATGGCTTGGTGTAATCTAGTCTTGAAGGCTTCCACGGAGGGAGGTTGCATAGCCCCTCTGAGCAAGCCATTCCAGTGCTGCACAGTGCACAGTGAATTTTCTTTCCTGATGTTCACCTGACCCTCCCAAGCTGCAGTCTGCAGCCATTGCTCCTTCAATTAGTGCACTTTGCACTAACCAGAAAGGTTTAGATCCATAACTTTGCAACTGCCCTTCAGATAACTGCAAGCCTGTGCTAGACCACAATCTAGCCTCCTCTTTGCCAGACTAAACAAGCCCAGCTTTCCAGGCCTCCCCTTCTAGGTGATGCCAGCTAGACTGTGAACACCTTAATAACTTCCTCTGGGCAATCTCCAATTTATCTACATCTTTCTTGAACAGGAAAGCTCAAAACTGAACAGTCTACCGGTGTTGCCTCACCAGTGCCCAGTAGAGGGAGGAAACAACTTCTCTTGGTCTAGTGGCCATAATCTTGTTATAGCAAAGTATGTGGTTTGCAATTTTATCAGCCAAACTCAGATATCTATAATGTAGGCATTCACATTTGAGCCCATGCTCTGTTCATTTTCTATAATCAATAGCAACATGAGTTACTTGATATTCCATCCACCCTCCCTGCTGTAGTGTTATCCCTTACAATGAGGAATGCCTATTTCTATCCTTTGATAACAAAGGATGTCACCCTGGGGTGGTACCTAGTCCCTTGGTAGACATCCTGAGGTTTCTAAGATATCTTCACTGGCTGGCACAGGAAGTGTCAGATGTCTCTATATCTTAGAATCAACAGTAAAATAGTGATCCTGGAAGATATACTACTGAAGAGATGCTGGATCTACTGGAGATACACATCCTATACATAAGATATATGTGGTCAGTATGGGGTGATCTTTTCTCATAGATAGGTATGCTAAAGTTCTAGCTGTATTTAGGATGAGGAAACACATTCTACATGTATAAATTCCCTGTATTATTCTTACCTTTGTTTCCCGTCCTACTGGATTACAGTGAAATAAATTTGATCTGTTACACTCTACATTTCAGTACTGGGCTAGTTGCATTTGATTTCCCTTATGACACTTCAAGTAGTATGAAATATAGAGAACATCGAAGGAAAAGCTTATTGTTCTCTGGAACAAAAGTCAAAGGACTCCAGTATTAGTAATGATAAACATGAATGGGGTCAGATGGAGCGTTCATACCCTCTGCTTTCTATTATGTTTCCAAGAATGAAGTATCATATCTTTGAAGTAATTAAATTTCCAAATAATTATATCTACCAATTTTTTGATTTCTTATTACTTGCAGAGTACTACTAATGTCTGTGGAAATCAGTGCAGTTACAAAAGGTCCACCTAGACAGCACAAAATGTAGGACTGGAGAACTACTTTTGCTAACATCCCTGTGTATTTTAGGAATGACATTTTCTAAGGCTATGGGAGCACCCAAAGACACATGCACTGAAATAAATAGTTTCACAGTAATGTATAATGGATCAATGCTAGGAAAGCTCTTCTGCTGCAAATATACAAACAGCTCACCACTGTGTAATGATTCCAGGAAGAATATCTTCTAATACTAGATGGTTGTCTAATGGGTGTCTTTATTTTTCATTGACAGTGAATTCACCCTTTTCAAAGGGCAAGTACAAGGTCTGTGGACATTTAGGTCCCATTTGAGTGCTCAGAGTAGAACCAAATGGGAAGTAAATGGTCTTGTTATGGACTTAAGGTAAATTCTACACTGATTAAAGAGGCCATAGTGTCTTAGTGAGAGACAATGGTTACAACAGTAAGGGCAGAAAAAAAGCTATTCAAGTGATAATGTCTTCTTAAAAGTGCCCTCTTCACCACTTCAGAAATGTAAAATTAAGCCTGATGAATTTAAGACCTTGATTATAGCCTCCACCATGAAGAACTTGCAGTAAGGTAAACTGCTATCAGGTAAATTGGTGTTTAAGTGTTATCACGCAATTTCACAGAGTACACACATTTACCCTAACTCTTTCCAAACCTCTCTGCTGGTCTGTGTTTGTATATGCTGTTGTTTTCACTGTCATCTATTAACCCACTTGAGAGATTATTTTCTGTGTTGCCTCCCACAGAGCCTGAATATCACACTCTTGAGAATTAACACTAACAGCTCTAATTCTTAGCATTTTGCTTGTAATTTTGAAATAAAAGGGTAAAAATCTCATTTTAATAAAATATGAAATAAAATAATCTTCTAGATAAACAAAAATTTCCTCTTCTGTTGACTCTTTTATTTTCAAAATATTTTCATATTTAGGGCACTTCTGTTGCAAAATAACTGAAAGATCTGTATCACCTATATATAACACAAGGTCAGAGCAGATTCACAATTTATCACATAAATTTGCTGCACATTTGAACAGGGGATGAATGAACTGTAGAAGAGAATTGTCTGTGGATAATCCAAACTCTTCCCCTAAAAGACCCATCCAGTAACTGTCATTTTTATTTCTTTAATTGTAAATTGATTATCCATACAACTTGTCTGAATGGGATGATCTTTGTAAATGGTCCTTTTTGATATTTGTATCTCAAGAGAAAGGACAAAAAGAAATAATAAGGATACATCTCTATAGTATCTACAAATGAAAAGACCTGTGTGCGCTCAGCTTTCTCATTTCTTTTTGGCATCCTTTGTTTAAAGCAATGTGTATCAACATTTTATTTTCGCATACTAAGTTATCACAGTTTCATGCTCAAGAATTGGTATTATTATGTGATTTTAATTAGTTTACCCACTGGAAAAGTGCAATGTTTCAGTGTGTACACAGAAAAGTAGTGGATGAAAATGGATTTCCATGGAGATTTCCTAGTAAAAAGTTTACATTTATTTTATGTAAACTTGGTGGCCAGTTTTTAATTCTTGCAGTAATTAGTTTATAGTCATATTTATTTAGTGCATATTTTCTTGAAACTGATAGCAGTGATAATCTAATGTTCACAAAATGGTTGTCAGCATTATTGGTAAGTGCAGTTAGTCCATCTTTCCATACATCTGTACATGATATCAGCTAATATTGGTACACTAGTTAAGAAATGTGAACAGACGTTGATAAAGCCATCAGTCTGAATGTAAATAGCTTATCCAGCTTGAACACTGCTCTCTGGTCAGTAAAATACTATCCTAGAAAATAACGTGTCTGTACTTAATAACATTTTAGAATAAGCTGTCATTCATGGACCACTACTCTATCTCTTTTCTACCTTTTTCTATGATCTCTGATCCATGAAACTATTGAAATTTTCATATTACTTTTTCCATGTTACCTCAGATCCTGTTCTCTACTGTCATTTTCTTGATCCTCTCTGTTGATACTATTGACCAACCCCCCCTTCTGTTGCCTATTGACATCCTACATTACTTCATTCCCATTCAGGAAGTTTTCCACCTTCATACTTGTGCTTTGCCACCTTATTATCCTCTCTGCTGGTCAGCAGTAGGAAGCTTTTATGGTAAGCTCAGTTGTTATTACACCTTCAGTTACTAACTTTGTAAACATCTCCAAGAGTGGTAACTCTTCCTCATCTCTTTTCCCCTCCTTTTAGTTCATACCATCTGTCCCTCTGCCATCTTTTCTGTCCTCAAACAAGTCATGTCTAAGACAAATTTCTATCATAATCTTCTCACTTTTGCAACTTAAAATTTTTGTGTTACCTGCATGTCTACATCTCTTTCATATCTGATGTTCTCCAGAGCGTTCTGGGAAATACACACACCCACAAACTTCTGCAGGTGTCTACCATTCTCAGTTAGCTATTTGTATCCCCTAAGGACCCTGGACTCCTTTTTTAACCTGAGGTTTCATGAAATAGCTCAATGATCCAAAAGCATACTACCATGAGGAAGTTATCCTCCATTTCTGGCTACAGTGTGACATTTCTGTCTTGTGTTTCTTGTGGCACATCTTACCCCTCAGTAAGCTAGGTCAGACTGGCAGAATCACAGGATGGCTGAGGCTGGAAGGCACTTCCAGAGATCATCTAGCCCAGCCCGATGTTCACAGAAGAGTCAGTTAGAGCAGGTTGCCCAAGACTGAGTCCAGTTGGGTTTTGAGTATCTCCAATGATGGAGACTCCACAATCCCTCTGCACTGTCCAGTTCAGTCACACTCATTGATAATCCTCACAGCAAAAAAAAAAAGTCATTTTTTTATGCTCAGACAGAATTTCCTGTGTTTCAGTTTGCACCCACTGTCTCTTGTGCTTTTGCAGGGCGCCACTGAAAAGAGCCTGGCTCGATATTCTTTGCTTCCCCCTTTGGATATTTGTACTGAAGGGGCATAAATTTCAGCATGGTTAAGATCCCCCTGAGTCTTCTCTTCTGAGCAGCTTCACCTCTCTCATCTCCTCCTTTGTGTCAGATGTTCCTGTCCCTTAATGATCTTTGTGTCCCTTTGCTGGACTTGCTCCAGTGTGTCCATGTCTCTCTTGTACCACGGAACCCCAGAACTGGACACATTACTGCAGATGTGGTCTCATTAAGGCCCAGAAAACTCCTGAATTTCCTGTGTCCTTCTGTGGTGGTGAGGTATTTCAAGTCCTGCATGAGGACCAGGGCCTGTGAATGTGAGGCTTCTTCCTGTTGTATGAAGAAGTCTTCATCTTCTTCTTCCTGATCAAAAGGTCTGGTAGCAGGCATGCAGCGAATGTGACCCATATTCGTCTGCCCACTAATGCGGATCAACAAACTCTCAGTTGGCTCATTACCCTTCCCTCAGCAAAGCTCCTTGCATCCTCGTCGCTTTCTCACAGAAACAAGAACTTCCACTCCTTGTCATCCTGGGCCATCCTTCCCAAAGAGTCTGTATCTATCCATGCCAGCACTCCAGTCATGTGATCTGTCCTTCCATGTCTCCCTAATCCCAATGAGGCTGTAGCCCTGCAACCACACACAGACCTCTAATTCTTCCTATTGGTTCCCCATGCTGTAGACATCAGTGTACAGCACTTAAGAAAGGTACCCAGTCATGATGATTTCCCAGAAGAGATATGAGAGTTTTCACAGTAATGCTGGCCTCTTGGCACTTCCTTATTTGTGTGCACACTCTTGGGGTGGGCCCCTTCTGCCTCGTTCTGTTTATTACAAGGTCTCTTCTGTCCCCATCAGACTATATTTGTTGGCCCACTGAGTCTACCATTCCCTCTGGATTGTGGGTCATTACCTCCATCCCATATTGTTCCTAGTCTAAAGCTCTCTGCAACAGGTTGGCCAGCCTGTTGGCAAAGATGTTTTTGCCCTACTTGGTCAAATGGATCAAACTTTTCCTAACAGACCTTGATCCTCAGAAAGGGTTCAATTGTCATAATAGTCAAAACGCTGTTGTTGACAGCAGCTGAACTTACCAGTTGTTGACTTGCAGCATACATCCACTCCTTTTCAAGTACTGCTCCATTGCTGGCAGGATCAAGAAGTAAACCACCTGGCTCCACAGCCATGTAGCCACTCTTGGTATGATCCAGGCTGCCCGCAGTCATATTGTTGATACCCACATGGAAGTGCAGCAAGGGCAATAATAGTATAAGGGATGGACAAGCATTGGTGGTCTCTCCACAATGTCCAATACCCAAGAACCTTTCAAGCAGAAAAACTGCCTGACAGGTCAGCAGGTGGGAACATCCATCCTCCACATCAGGCAGTTACCCTCTGCTGCCACTCACTACTTCCTCTTGATGCTGCTGTGGGACTCAGTCTCAGTTGACTTTGGTTCTTCATTGAACACATCTTCCAGCTTCCAGCTCCTTGCCTGCTACCAGGGCATTGAACCTATTCAGCAGCTGCAGATCTGCAGGTGGAACAGGAGCTGTCTTCCTGGTGCCAGAAGTCACAAGCTTCCAGACACAGACCTTCCCTGCCCCTCCTTTGGTACAGCTGTGGGACTCAGGCTGTAGTACTCTCAGAACCTCAGAAAAGCTTGGGTCACTCTCCTTGTCATAATCTCTGGCATCATACAGCCTCCTGACCTCCACCTGCAACTCCTTTCCTTGATGACAAAGAGGGTCCCCCAGTTCACCCCTCCTGTGGATGAGGAAACCCTCTGCCTTGGCAAGAGGCACCAGACACCCCACAGCTCAGAGATGCAGATCTGCATCCTCCCTCAGGAGGTGGCTGTGGCTCGAGGCTCAGCCATGCCAGGAGTAGTTGCTGCAAGGCTGGTAACAGGGACTGTGCCTGTGGTGTGTCACCACCACTGTAGAGCCTGTGTACACTGCCCTCAGCAGAGCTGCTGGCCTCACATCTGTGTGCCCTTCTGCCCAGGTTACTGCCTCCATTAGCTGTGCTCTTGGCCCTAAAATTATTTGGAACAAATCCCTTTGTCTAGGAACAGCTGACAACTTTTAAACTCATATTTTCTGTCTCGTCAAACACACCTCTCAGGAGGGCAAAGGAGGAAGGGAGAGGATGCAGGCTTCCACACAGCCCAGGAAAGGGTGAGTGCTCTCATCTGTTAAAATTCTGTGCAAAACAAGGAAGAATTATTGTTTCCTCCAGGTGTACTTGAGGACATACTCTCTTACTCATGAACATGTTCTCCTTCACTCCCAAATTTCCAATAGAAGTGATTCATAAGTATAACTTCAGAGAAAGTTTCAAGGACGCAAACTTCAAGTGCACATAAGTGTGTCACTGTAACTCTGGGCAAGGTGCTGAAGCCTGAGAGCTAGCTGTTGCCTTTTTCAGTTCCAATTCAGAGGTACTTATTTTTCCCAAATATCCCACTGGGTTTTCCAGAAGTGGTAAGAGCAATATGTCTAATTCTACAGATAGCACTACGAGCTGTGTGACTAGGTAGGAGTGTGACAACTTTCACAGGAATACTTTGTCTAATACAAATAAGACACTTCAGCTAACTTCAGCTGACCTATCATTTTTCAGAAAGTTTTTTTCTCACAGACTAACGAGATAATTAAATGAGTAAGTGTTTTTACTAAGCTTATAATTAAATGAATGTTATTGTTAAGGTTATTAAGCTTAGGTGTGAAAAAAGTCAATATTGCTGATAAAGTATCAGTCACTTATTTTATAGACTGTTAATGGAAAGAGAG
The DNA here is from genome assembly GCF_013368605.1 of Nyctibius grandis. Taxonomy (NCBI): domain Eukaryota; kingdom Metazoa; phylum Chordata; class Aves; order Nyctibiiformes; family Nyctibiidae; genus Nyctibius; species Nyctibius grandis. The sequence goes on from NC_090659.1 coordinate 44,382,929, forward strand.
GAGGGTGAAATCAAAATATAATATAGTAAAAAAAATCTTAAGGATTAAAAATAGTGATGATCTTCAGTTTAAGCTGTTTGTCTTCTCTGCTTTGGTTAGTTCATTATATGGACTTATATATTTTGCATGGTAATGGCCTACTTCTGAGAACTAGCCACATGGATGAGTCATATATTTAAAGATCTGACTCACACGTATTTAAAATAATATGAAAAGGTACAAGATTTTATTAAGGCTGAATGTTGTTCAAAGTTATGTAGCACCATCAAACTATTCAGTTATATCTAACATCTTCTCTATGTCCACTGGTGCTACATGTTACAGTTCTACTGGTTAGAATTACTCCTAGAAAGAATAAAAAAAAAGGTGGGGGAGCTCAGTTTGACTTCTACATTTTCTATTCATGAGAAGAACACTGGAATTATATCTTGATTCATAAAGTTTGTATTAGATGTTCAATGTAAAACACTTCAATGTATTGCAACTTATAAGATCACATGTTAAAGTACTACTAAATGATTTTTACATGTCTATGAATTAAAAAAATCTTAAATCATTGCAATAAAATAGTCAAAATAGGAATACAATGTTGATTAAATGCAGTGAGGACTTCTGCTTTCATGTACAATGCCAACACTATTATGTTGTAAAGAAATTCAAGTTGTTCTTCGTCATTGTGTGACTTCATCTATTTGACAGTTTAAATGTGTGTAATTTCTGATCAAAGGGTTAATACAAGAGGTACCTGTCCATTTCAGTCACCATCTGAAAGGTTTCAGTTGTCAAAGTAAACTAATTAAACACATGTCTCTTTCAGTTCAGGAAGCCAGCTCTTCCTAGACTTAAAAGGATGCAGACACCCGAGTAGCCTTAAGGTAATAAAAAAGTAACAGAACTAGTAAAGGAATAAATTTGTGTTGCTTAGAAATATTTTTTTTTGAGGAAAAAAGTACAAAAAAAAAGGCTTGCTCATTGGCAAGTTCAGGAATTGATTGAATTTGTGCTTCATTATACAAATTCCTTATTTAACAGTAAAACAAAAATAGAAAAGTCAATGGAACTTAAGTTTTTAATTATTAAAAGTTAGATAAACAGTTATGGTTACCAGACCAACATTAACATTGCTACATTGAGTTATATAATATTTTGTCTCTCAGATTTTATAATAAGGCTTGTCATTTTCCTTGTATATAAGCCACAAAAGTTGTTAAGGAATGCTAACAATGCTCCTCTACTATACTACTGGGAAAGATGTAGAGATTACATACTTTTGCCAAAGGTAACAATATCTGTATTTAAAATTAATAGGGGCAGGATGAGAACTCATTTATTATTTAGTATTTAGTGGAGTTCACATGCTCATTTAAATACTACCATAGGGTTTCTGTTTATTGATTAGCAGAAAGATGTCAGAATACTTTTCGAAGAATATCTTGGTTTTTGTTTTGTCATTCTAAAATGTAGGTACAAATGTATCGGAACAGACGCAGAATTATATTGGTTCAATAACATCTTAATCAGGAAGCTTTCTCAGATCCAAAACAGACAGGAGAGGCAGAATTACATTGCAATGGGAAATTACCTGGTAGTTAAAGCCTTCACCTGAGAAAGCAGAGACACAAGCTTGGATTCTAGCTTTGGTTAGCAAATGCAGACTATGGTCATAAGGACAGACACAATCTCTTTTCCACTAGCCTTTTCCCTCAAAAAATAATTTAGAAACAACCTAATCCCTGTCCAGAGAGACAAGTGTCTGCATATTGTATGACAATTCTTTCTAGCCACTGGATTATAACTGTTTTGGGTGAGAGCCATTATTTTTGGATTTTCTTGTCTATTTTTTCCAAATAAAAGAAGAAAAGAGATCACAATCTTATCCCAGTAAATTATTTAACATAGGTTACTAGAGAATATTTCACAACTGTTCCTATATCTGTGTAAGGCAATTAAATTAACGTAACTGTGGAAAGTCTGAGTCTAATGCAAGTGAGAACTGGCACACCAACATTTGAGCTTCCTGACTTTTGGGCACTTAATTCATAACGATTAATTTTGTATTACTTGTTTAGGATTCACTACTAGTGGGCAACATAGATTTGTTAATAATGGAGATAGTGCTTTGTTGGATGGCATGGCTGCAGGAGGTCCAGCAGCAATGTCTGGAGAGGATCCTGCCCTGATGCTTAGTGCTGGGTAGAGGAGCTCTCTGGCTGAGCGCACTGGAAGGCATAGCCTGAAATGGATGAAGAGCAGAAGTAAAGCATAAACTCACTCCCTTCAGAGTCAGGAAAAAATGCACTAATTATCTCTGTGGAGAGACCTGCTAGGGAGTCAGTTGGATAGTGCACCAAGAAAGGGGGGAGGAAGATTCAGGGCTGAGGTGATTTGAAACTGATTAGGGCAGAACAATCTGGGGACAGGGATCACAAAACTGCAACGTATTTTGAGCAGAGAACTGGGTTGGGATAGTACCTAGAAGAAAGATCTGGTGAGTACTGTGAGAGGTAAATGTATTGAAGTGTCCTGGAAGGTGAATATAGGAATACCATTTTTGATGTTACATTGCTGTTCTGTTTCTGACTGAGCTACCTTATGATGTAAGGCTTAAACTCTCTCTAAATGTCCTTTCACCACCCTTCAGAAAACCCACATAGGTAGAAGAAATGGTTCCAATATCCTTTAGGTATGCTATACTATAGTTCTTTGTAAAAATTAATTATTTTTTTTTTTTATGTATTAAAGAGTAGATACTACAGAGAAGGCACTTATAGACTGAAAGGTTTGAGAACTGTTGCTCAAGGCAAAAAATGCTGCAGCAGGTGGGAAAGGTGGGCGATTGCTTCAGGGAGGTTGGAATTGGTTCCAGGATTGTCCTGTGAGAGGAAGCTAGGAAAATTAGTCAGAAGGTGGGAAATGCGTGTTCTTGTCATTAGGGAAAAAAACAAGAGAAGAAAAAAGTTTAGGATTTTTTTTTCCAAGGCTGGGTTTTCAACATTTAACAAGCAAAAAACGTTGGCATTTGGAAAAGGTGCTAATTTTCATCCAGTGAAAGATGAAATTAAAAAGAAAATCTGGTATTTATTGCTAGAGAAAATATCAGAAATGAAGACATCAGTGAAGTTATATGTCTTTGATACAAAAAATATTTTTCAAAGGCTATAACATTAGAAAATTGTTGACTAACAGAAAACATCATGGTTGTCTGAGTGAAGGTAACTCAGGTTTTTACTATCAGGGCACAACTAGTAGTAGTGCAGCCCCCGTTTCATCCTTATGTGCTGTTAACCTGTTATCCAGCACAAAATGACAGCTCTCCCAGATCATGCTTCCTCGAAATGCTTTCCACAAAATGCCTGTCTGCCTTAGGATATAAATGTGCACATTAAATGGTTGCAAGCAGAATGAACAAATGGCTTCTTTTCTGTTACTTTTCACTCACATTGGCAGGAGTTTTGTTAAGACTGAATTTTACAAAGGTAGGGTGTTTTTTTGATTATTCAGCAATGTTCTTGAAAATCTATGACCTTCTTTACTTTTTCAGGTAAAAATTAAATAGCACTACTTTTTGCTTCCTTGACTTTTCACTTAAAGCTGGTTGAGAGTGAAATAGATTATGAAAGGAGGATTGATGGAAAGATGTTCAGGATCTCCAGTCAGAATAATCCTGTAAACTTTCTTTTAGAGTGTTTGTATTACAGAAAAAAATGATATTTGACAACATGTTTTCCTGTTACTTATGTTATTTCATGTTGTTTGTCTTTAATGTTATTCATGTTTCCAGTTATGTTTTAATTGTTGTTTAGTTCCACTATCTTTATGATCTTTGTTGAATATGAAAATTAGTAGAAATATTTTGGATTATTCCACACCAACATCTGCGAAGTCACAGAAATTTTTTCATGCATTCTTATAAAAACGTAGCAGTGAGAATATTACCTTTCTTTTTGTGGCTTTCAGAATATTAGTACCATGTGACAAGGCAAGAATAAGACATCATCTGGAATGCTATTTACAGATCTGGCCATTCGTTTTGATAAGTGTTTAAACATGACTAGATTCAGATGTTGCTAGGACATATAAAGCCTATATTACAAGACTGCCTAAAAAAATGTTGCTTCTTTGATTCGGTAAAAGAAAGCTTGAGGAAAAACATGATTGCTTTCCACAAATGTTAAGTAGTTTACGCCTAGCCTAAAGCTGGTTCTAAAAAGGGACTTTGTTGTATTTATGAAGGGATTACATTATGCACATGTCTATGAAAGTAGGAAAAGTGTCCAAGCTTCTTGTCTAATCCTTACTTTGTGTCAATTTAATTCACCTCTATAGCAGCTATGCATTTACTTTTGCTATTCTCTTCTGCACCTTGCCATTCTTTTCTGCCAGGCAGGAAATATTCTTATTATAGTCTTCTCACACTTTGTGTACTAACTCTCCCACAACTTGAAACTAGCAAATATTCCTAGGATTTACTTTATTTACAATGAATTTCCTTCAACAAATCCTCCTTTTTACAGTTCCATGGAAGCTGAATAAAGCCTTCTATGATTCTAATATTGTGCCTTTTCCCAAGTATAAACTATAAGTATTCATCATAGAACCATAGAATGGTTTGGGTTGGAAGGGACCTTAAAGATCATCTAGTTCCAATCCCCCTGCCACAGGCAGGGTCACCTTTCCACTAGACCAGGTTGCTCAAAGCCCCATCCAACCTGGCCTTAAACACTGCCAGGGAGGGGGCAGCCACAACTTCTCTGGGCAACATGGTCCAGTATCTCACTACCCTCACAATTTAAGTAGTGGTAAGTATATAAGGGGTGTTCCGTAAATAAATCATGAATCAGTGTTCTTAGCAATCGGAAAATTGCTATCTGCCTGTCTTTAAAAATACATGGTATTATTGTTATTATTTTTCTGTTTAGAGATAATCAATTCCATAGTCGTTAAAAATGTAAGATGGTAAGGATCCATTTGCCTCACCTGCAGGTTTGTTTGTTCATTAGTATGTGAACATCTGCTGCTCTGTAATTATTGAATGTAAAGAAGGTGGAATTTATGTATAATTCCATTTTACTTTGATGAGGCTTTTTTTTAATTATGTGGTTTTTAGAGTCAGGATTTTTATCCTTGAAAATACACATTAACTGTTTTTGTAGACTGTAGTTTAAAGGCACCCAGGTTTGTTATGTGTAGTTATTGTAACTGAATTTTTGTATTTCTTTTTATGAGATGATTATTTAAAAAAAAAAAGTACGGCTGAATCACTCTTCAACTTTATGATAGGAACAAACTGAACTGTTCTCAGAGAGGAATGTAATGCTTTGACACTTGCTAAAATGTTGTACAGAACTTTGGGGAGGAATCAGAATCTAACAGCTCAGGTTAACAATGTGGTGTAGATACCATGTTTTCCATGATATTTAAGCCCCTCCCAACATAAAATTATTCTTCATTAATGCACTGAAAAGAGACAGATTTTGTACTGTATTATGCTATCAGTATAAGTCAGAAAAGTTTGGATATGTATAGCACAATACAGATTTAACCACTCTTTTAACTTGATATTGACTTCATACTTTGACATTTCTATTTTTGGGGGGGAAATGGGCACTGTATTTTTTTATTAAAAATAAAATATTGTTGTATCACCTTTGGTATTACTCCAGATAGACACTTTTTTATTCCAGTTGGAACTGAAGAGAAAAGGTCTGCCTTGAAGGCACCTGCTGTGAACAAAGGGTTGAGAGTTCAAGACAGCTGCTCTGGCTCATTGGTGTTGGGATTTCAATTTGGATCTCCACAGTGGTGTTAAAAAGAGAACAGGAACCCAAGAGAGCTGCTGACTCTGGCAAAGTAAACTCGTCTTACAATATTGATATATTTTTCAAGTTGCTTTAGAGAAACCAAAATAAGAACTAATGAAAATGTAAGGTAACATTATTTATCATTTTTTCTTTGTGTCAGTATCAGTGTTAAAATGTTAATAAATTGAAGTCCTACTGAAGACAAAGTTATTTTTAGTGCATCTGCTAGCAATGAATATTTCCTTTCTACCTGTCCTGGATCAGAGAGAGAACTCCAGAAAACTTAGAAAAAATTACCCCAAAGTATGTAGCTCTTCCTTTTCTCTTTTTTTTCCCTTTTTTTTATTTTTAACCTTTTTAGTGACAAATGAGTGATGGGAGAGGAAAGGAGAGCTTATGAGGCCACCAATATATATTAATGTATAAAAAAGTGCCAAGAATGAGGAGTTAACCCTGTTTATAGGAAGAAATTCATTTTGGGACAAGAAAAGCAGATGAAAGATTTTTTCAATGAATTCCTAGATCTGCGTGAATTTACCTCACAGAGCACTGAATGACTTCCTGAAGTTTGTGTGTAAGTAATCCACGAGGAACAAGACCAGTTCATAGAACTGTTCTCATTATACAGAAAGGAATGGAAAAAGAATTAAAACACTTGAAAAAGTTAGTTTTTTTATAAAGTCAGAAAGGAAACAAGGTCAAAGATGAAAGTCACACTTAAAGTATCAAACCACAAAACTACCAACAAAAGATTATTTTCTTTTTGCCATCATCTGCTACATGAAGGAGAACAGGACCACCAAAGATTTTGACTCTGCTACATAGCTCCTGTCATATAAGTATATTTTGGTATGGTTTTCTGTGTTTTTACATCCATTAAGGATGCCAGAAATCAGGTGATGAGAACACAAGATTTCTGGGAACTGCTGTAAAGTAGTGGGTGTCGGTTGATGAGGTTGGGGAATTTGTAAACTCATGGTATGTTCCAGAACGTCACCATCCTGATGCGTGATAATTGTATATAATAGCCTGCAAAGGTGATTTTTCAGTTCCTGTTCTGAACTCTTTTCATCCAAAACTATTTACACTAACATTTCTTTTTGCCCCTGTTTGAACATACACGTTCTCTATTATGTTCACGCATTCACAGGAACTCTCCTATGGAGAAGTAATGACAAAATGATCTTTCTTTATACATAGGTAATTCTTTCTTTCTGGCTTCTATGTGGTTATTCCCCTGACCTATTCCATGGAACAAATCGGGAATAAAACTCATTAACGCCGGGTTTTAGCATTAACGAGCAGGCATTACTTTATTCGGCCGAGGGACATGGGGGATCGCTCCACCTAACATGTCCACCGAGGCACAAAAGCACACTCATTATATACATTGTAGAAAAAATATTATTCATACAATTCTGAGAAAAGCCCGCCTATTCCAAGAAACCTTATGCATATGCTATTACATTATGTAATGTCTTTGCGCATGCGTACTAAATTGGGGAAGGGGTCTTGGGTGGTCTCTGGTGGTCGTAATCCCCCCATAGTTATGCTGTCTGCTGTATGACCCCGCTTCCACGCAGGCGTGGTTGAGGCCTTTTTGTTGACACGTGCAGGTGGCTCCAAGGAGAAGATACTATTCTGGTTTTTACAGGATTTTTCTCTTCACCTGGTGCCAGAGCTGTGAATCAAGTCATTTAAGACACTACAAGGATGTTGTTCAGAATCTTGTTTATCTTTGCCCCTTCTTTGTAATTAGTGAGGAATTTAACAGAGACCTTGGATTCTCTAAGACTAAGCGCAAATAAGAGTCATTGATAGATATAACTTCAAGCGTTATCAGTCCCAGAAGCAGACACTGCCTGCAAAACAGGCAGTTAAGTTTCAGAAAGTCCAGTTATTTTAGCTGAAAGGAAAATTACTGAAAGTAAAGTTGATTCTGTCTAAAGGTTACACAGAGCAGGCCTTTTAGGGCCTGCTTTGAGGCCTACTTTTACTAAACCATCTGGTATCATATTTAAGTGTTTCTAAATCTCAGCAGAGCTGAGGTTGCAGCCAAGTTGGGAGAGCAAAGATATATATGAATACTTATATACATGTACACATATATAAAAAAAAAAACCTCTTTTGTATTTCTTGTGACATAAAATATACCGAATTTCTGCATGGCTCCTGGACTGTGGCTTAGTAGTCTCCAAAAGACACTGATTTAGATGGGTTGCTAGTATCACAACAATTATGCCTCTGTGGAGCTCAATGCCAAAGCTCTCATTCATGCTAATAGGACTCAGGCACAAGCATGATTTTTTAGAATAGGTATCTTTTACTTACAATGTTATTTGTTTCTGCTACTGCATTTGCTCAAGGGCTGTAATCTATGTACGGTTTTTGTTGTTCTCACTTAAGGCCCCTGACATGGTGGTTAGTCTTCTTTTACTTCGTCTCTGACCCAAATCAACAGACAATAGCCACTATTTATGAGTGGTTCTGGCAGATTTTTTTATGGGAAAAAAGAAGACGCATTGTTGGTGTGGTATCATAAAAAGGGTCATCCTTGAGCTTAAAACAAAAAGCTCTATTTCAACAAATATCAACTAGAAAATTGCTTGGATATACAAATTCCAAATGCAAAAGCCAGAACACAACTTAAGTCTTTAATTTAAGTTACATGGTGTAAAAATAATAATCCAAATCTAGAAATGTCTCCTTGAAAGTCCTAGTTACAGTCACTTCAGGACAACTATGTCTACACAGACATTGGCATCCACTGTCATTTTTCATTCTCCAGGTGTCTTTCTGCTAGGCTGCTAATCTATTGTTCCTGTGCCATATCTGCCACATGCAGAGGCTTGGGACATCCTGTGGCTTTTCAAACAGCACTCAATGTCTATAGACATGGCAAATATATCCAGCCTTGTAGTGTCAAACTGCACCTTCTCTCCTGATTCAATAACGCTTCTGGTATTGGCAGCCCAGCTGGAAGAAAGGAAATAGGAGATACTTTTTATGCTGAAGCTTGAAAGCAAAACAAATACAGGTGACTACTTTATCTAATTATCTGTTATAAAACCCTTTTTTTTTCTTTTTTTCTGAAGTACCCATACTATATATCATGCTGAATATATATAAAGTTTTCTGTTTGCATCCATTGTGTACAAAGCTAGCCTCCTGTTCTGGCATATCTAGGAACATAGAATGTGAGCTAGTAAGAGAAAGATTAATCTGCTGTTTCACTCTAGATTCCAGTTTTTCTCTATTGATAATAAAGAAGAATCTAGACAAATAAGTTTGATGTGTAAGTCCACAGTACAGATGTCTGTATTTAGTCCTTCTTTCTAAATACCAGCGGAGTTCAGGGTAGAACTCAGTGCCTGAGTAGGCAGCAGTGAGTTCTGCTGCATGGGGACAGCACTTCAGTTAGAAGTTGATACTCAGGGCAAGGAAGATGCTGGTGATTTAGGCATCTCTAGCATGAGGGTGTTGTTGAAGGGATCTTTCTATACCCCTTTCCTGAACCTGGAAGTTAATTTTTACTTAAATCTCATTTTCAATGTGAAAGTATTTGCTCTTGCACTTTAAAATCTTATCCTACTTCATCTTAAGATCATAATAAATGCCCTGTATACTGGAAATCATACTTATGGCCTTGTCATCCACTTCTGTAAATTGGAGTTTAAATTGTATTGGCATGGATAGAAGTACTGTCACTTAAATCAGTTATAATTCAGTGTAGCTGTACTTAAATTGACAATATCTTTGCTGGTTTACATCAGCAAAAGATCTATCATGCTGAATTTATTTAAAGTTTAGGGAGTTTTATTGAATTGGTAACTCCAACATGGTAATTGCTGTGATTTGTGTGATATGTAGAAGCTTTCAGTATACTTAGTGCCAATTAAAATGCAATGTAATCCTAGTTTTTTCTTGCAAATGCACAAGAGATACTGAACTTTTGTTTGTTTGCCTTTTTTAAGTAAACAAAGTATTTATCGCTGGTTTTGGAATGTAAACTGTTTTTGTTTTATATCTGATGAAGAAAATCAAGGTTTCATTTCATACATTAAGCAGGGTGAATCAGATTGCATATGACACCTCTCCTGTGTGACAAATGGGTTTGTAAAATATTATTTGCACAGCATAATGGTGATTTGTCTACTCAGTGGCTGTAACAAACACGTTACATTTTTGTTTAACGATTATAATTCATCATTTAAATACACAAAATACATGCAGATACTTTATTTCTCAACAGGGGATTAATAGGATGTCAACACTAAAGTTACGCTTGTTTCCCAAAAGCAGCGTTATTAATTCATTCATGTGTCTCCCCATAAGTTGGAGCCAGGCTGTGACTGTGGGATTGCATTTTTAAGAGTAGTCAAAAATTATACTGAAGAAAGAACCATGCTGCATAAATGCTCCGTGCTCATTTCAGCAGGTGTAACACTATGTGGAGGTGTCATAGAACACATTTCTTTTTAAGTCTATTTGAGACAGAAATTGTGACTGCTTTATCTACATTTGTTGATATGGGCTTAGAGAATATCTAAATATCGAAGAAAATCTAAATTATTAAATCTCTTTTTCCCTGCACAACTACTTAGAATGTTTTACTTGCCCATGTCAGCTTAAAAGAAAATAATCCCTAGATTCAGTAGACTTTTTAAAATACAGTAGTGCAACTAGAGAGAAATATATTCTCATATTGCATGAAATATCTGCAATAGAAAGGCTCAGTAGCAATATTTAAGATAAATAGAAATATACACACCCATTGTGGCTTTTTTTGTGATGGGCATGTAAATAAATGTTTTCAGTCTGATCTATTATATAAAACAAATGTATGATAATCATTATTAATCTCATTTAATGTTATTCTGAGATGACCTCAGATGGGTTTTAAGATCTTAACAGGTTTAGCACTGCAGTGGTCATTTTTATGTAAGTGAATGGGTAATTAAGAGTTGCAGAATTCTGAAGAAGATTTCTTCTAGATTATAAAATAAGAAGCAGGTTTAGTATTTCTTCAGATGCAGTTTAGGCCTTTAATCTTAAAGGCAGAAACATAGATTTTGCTTGTGTGTTTGGTGTAGAATAGGATACAATAAAATAGAACAGAGTATTATTTCAGTTGGAAGGGACCTACAATGATCATCTCGTCCAACCGCCTGACCACTTCAAGGCTGACCAAAAGTTAAAGCATGTTATTAAGGACATTGTCCAAATGCCTCTTAAACACTGACAGGCATGTCCTTAGGAAGCTGTAGAGAGCAATGACGTCACCCCTCAGTCTCCTTTTCTCCAAACTAGACAAGCCCAAAATCTTTAGCTACTCCTCACAGGACACTCCTTCCAGCACTTTCACCAGCTTTGTTGCTCTCCTCTGGATGCATTCAAGTAGCTTAACATCCTTTTTAAATTGTGGGGCCCAGAACTGCACACAGACCTCAAGGTGAGGCCTCACCAATGCTGAGTGCGGCAGGGTAATCACCTCTTTTGAGTGGCTGGTTATACTGTGTTTGATGCACCCCAGGATGTGGTTTGCCTTCTTGGCTTCCAGGGCACACTGCTGACTCATATTGAGCCTGCTGTCAACCAGCACCCCCAGATCCCTTTCTTCAGGGCTGTTCTCTAGACACTCCTCTCCCAATTTATATTTGTGTCTGGCGTTACTCCATCCAAGGTGCAGAATCCAGCATTTGGACTTGTTAAATTTCATGTCATTAATCATTGTCCAATACTCCAATCTGTCAATATCCCTCTGCAAGGCCTCTTGTCACCTGAGAGAATCAACAGCACCTCCCAGTTTGGTATCATCAGCAAACTCGCTAATAGCACATTCAGCTCCTGCATCCAGATCATTGATAAATATATTGAACAGAACTGGCCCTAGGATTGAGCCCTGAGGAAAACCAATGGTGACTGGTCACCAGCCAGATGTAGCCCCATTCACTATAATCCTTCGAGCCCTGCCCTTCAGCCATTTCTTCACCCAGCACAGCATGAACCTGCTCATCTCATAGTTGGACAACTTGTCCAGAAGGATGCCATAAGGGACAGCATCAAAAGCATTACTAAAATACAGAAAAACTACATCCACCGCCTTCCCTTCATCCACTATGTGGGTGACCTTATCATAGAAGGTTATCAAATTAGTTAAACAGGACTTGCCTTTTGTGATCCCATGTTGACTGTGCCTGATGATTGCATTGTTCCTTAAATGTCTTTCAATAGTACCTAGTATGATCTTCTCCATAATTTTTCTAGGAACAGAGGTTAGAGTAACAGGTCTGTAGTTTCCTGGGTCTTTCCTCACACCCTTCTTGTAAATTGGAATGAAATGGTCTAGCTTCCACTCATCAAGGACCTCCACAGACTCCCAAGACCTTTGGTAGATGATTGAGAGGGGTCCTAGCTCCTTCAGTACTCTGGGATTAATCCCATCAGACCCTATGGACTTGTCAACATTCAGCTGATACAGCTAGTCCCTTACAATTTCGGTGTCCACGAAAGGAAAGTCACTGTTCCCACAGCCATGGTTCTCAAACTCAGAGGACCGGGCAGCCCGAAGTCTATCTGTATTATTAAAGACTGAGGAAAAAGAAACATTGAATGCCTCCACCTTTTCTTCATTCCTATTTGTCGGGTGACCTTTTTCATCAAGCATTGGTCCAATGTTTTCCTTAGACCTCTTCTTACTATTAATGTACTTTAAAAAGCCTGTCTTGTTGTGTGACACAACTGGCCAGTTTTAACTCTAGTTCAGCTTTGGCCTTACTTGTCTTCTCCCTGCATATGAGAACCACAGCTCTGTAATCTTCCTGCGGAGCCTGACCTTGATTCCAGAGCTCATACAATTTATTTTTCCACCTGAGTTCCAAGAGCAGTTCCCTGTTCAGCCAAATTGGTCTTCTGACCAGCTTGCATGACTTTCAATGTCATGGTATTGCCTGCACTTTTGCTTTTAAAGGTGGTTCTTAAAAATTGACCAGCACTCATTGACTCCTAAGCCCTCAAAGGCAGATTCCCAGGGTATACTGCTAAGTAGCTCCCTGAGTAGTTTAACTTTGCTCTCTTGAAATACAAGGTAGCAACTCTGCTGACCTTTTTTGTCATTAAAATAAAAATTTTAATTCAACCATTTCATGATTACTGTGGTCAAGACAGCCAGCCACCACCACATCTCCCACGAGTCCTGCTCTATTCACATAGCAAGTCCAGGAGGGCATCTTTCCTAGTTGGCTCACCGAGTACTTGTGACAAAAATTTATCTTCAACAAACTTCAAGGATTTCCCAGACTTGCTTGTCACAGCAGTATGGTATCTCCCATAAGGATGGGGGCTACCAATCGAGATATTTCTCCTAATTGCCTATAGAATAACTCATTAGTGCTATCATCCTGGCTGGGTGATCTGTAGTAGACACCCACTACAACATCTGTTCATCACCCTAATCCTCACCCAGAGGCTCTCAACCACATCATCCCTAACTGTAAGGGCTGTATAGCCAAACATCTCCGTTACACACAGTGCAACTCCTCCACCTTGCCTGCCCTGCCTATTGTGTAACAACAACCAACTGTACGAAAATGCTCTACTATATAAAAAATTAATAAAATTACATTTTTTTCCCTTTTCACATTGGGAAGTTTTTTTTGTAAATCTAAACTTATTACCTCTCCACAGGTGGCTTTTTATAGTAGGAAGATTTGGTTTATTTGTAAAGAAAAGGAAGGTTTTTTAAAGGAGTAAGTTTTCTAGCCTGATTCTCCCTTCCTTTATGCTGAGCCCTCATAATTTTGACTCCTTGTTACCACAAAGCAAACAGAAGTACCTTATTAGCTGCTCGTTAGCTGTTTAGTAAAGCTATTTATAGATGTTTATAAAAATAATATGTAAAATAATTTGATTCTGAAAATAAATATGAGCTTAACTTCATGAACAGGAAGGTCATGATTCAGTCTTGCAATAAATCTTTTTTAGAGTTTCCAGTAGTGTCAAAAGTGTCATAGCAGCATGATACAAAATGCTGATCTGATATAAATGCACTCTGCCGGTTAAAATCCTTTCAGAAATTTATGGTGGGTTATCATTGTACTGTCAGGCTTTGTGCAGGATCAAATATTGTTTGTTCATGACTTTTTAACTTTATGCTAAATCAGGTATTGTCTTGTCTTTCTCCAGTTGACAGAAAGAGAACAAAAATTTTGTATTGTGTAACCTCTGACTATTTAAACAGAAACACAGTGTGGATCAAAGGTGTTTGTATGATGCATGCTGTTTGATGTAGTGGTTCAACAGATGTAGGGTTAACAATCATGAAACTAATTTGAGACAACCCCTACTATGTGAAAACAGTAGAACTATCCCAAATCTATGATGTTTTATTAGCATATGTTTCTGCAGAATTAAAGTCTAATATGCAGTAATTAGTGTCAAGGGCAATATAATTTCACATAGTAACTGATTTGAGGTTGGCAGTGGCCTTATATAAAGCTGCTGAATATACTGAACACGAAAATGTGTAACAGCTTCATGCATATTTCTTCACTCCTTCATGTTTCTTGAGGAACAAAAAATAAATATATTCCAGTTTGTGCATGGTCAAGGAAGATGGGAAAAGGTCTTTAAGGAAAATAAACAACAATTTTGTCCTAATAGTGCCTGTCATGCCAGCTAAAGCAGAGAGACATTCCAAAGAGTCTTTCTCTATTTTTATAAATGAGTGAATCGGTTTAAAAATTAGAAATGTTAGGATTATGATTAAAAAATAAGAAACCTTTGATTGAATTGAAATTAAGCTGAATCATAGAGAAAAATTATAATTTTATAACATCAAAGTGACTGATTTGTCAGAGAGCATAGCAGTCAGAAACCCCACTGATTTTTCTACTTAGAAAATAGAATCATAGAATCATAGGCTAAAGAATTTTATATTGGATTTGAAATTCTGCTTTGTTATGATGGAAATAACATGAACATTATAAAGAAAAAAAGGGATTGCAATGAAGAGTGAATGAACACATATAGCTCCCTAGATGCATAAAACTACAGAGCACTGATACACCACTAGCTGTAAATATGAGCTAAGATGCTGAGTGCCTAGTTAAAAAGTATTCAAAAATTCCAAATTAAAAAAAGAGTATTTGGGGGGAAAAAATACATCAGTGGAATGTAAACATGTAAAGCAAGACAGACATTATTTGTTGGTCAACTGAAGTGGTTACCAGACTTAAATTAACAGAAAACAATCAATATTTAAAATTTCCTCCTGGCCAACTATGTATCTTTTTAATTAAAGACACTACTAGAAATACTAATTAATACATTTCCTTGAAGCAGACAGTTTACCATGTCTTTGTGGACAACAGTTTGGAAACCTCTGATTTATATTGATGAATTTCTGGCAATTGAATAGGGAAATATGTTCTTATGCCGTATATATTAAGTAAAGATCTCCTAGGATAGCAAAATTGGGATTTTATATAGCACTTACTATGATGTTTCTTTTGCAGGAGGAGTGGGATTTGGGAAACAAAAATTTTTCTTTATTCTTGTCTAAGTGTCTGAATTCTCCCAGCTCCTTAATTCACAAGGGCTACAAATACATTTTTCTCTCAGATGGCTCTGCAGAATTATGTAGGGAGGTAGCCTCAGCAGTCAAGGTCTTGTCAGCATCCATGCTGCAGCTTCTTAGGGGCATCACAATGCATAATGCAAAATGAAAAATAAGAAATTGGAAATGGAGAACAGTTTTTAAAGCTGAATGTATCTTATGGTTTTCTATGATAAAAATTAATTCTCATGTCTCTGAAAAAGCAGAGGATGCATAATGTTTTTAAGTTACCAATATAGCAAGATGGTGTCACTGATAATTATATTTAATTATACAGAGAGAATGAGAAGTCATGCACACACAGAGGTCATATGTAACTTTTATTCTATTTAGATAGGCAATAATACACTATATTATTTATTCCTCAGGCAGGAGAAAAGCCATCTATGAGATACATAGGTCAATCCACATGAATAGCAACATTTTTACATCGTAACTACGTCATGGTTCACTTTTGCATGGGACCGTTGCCAATTAGCATTTTTGCATGTGCAACATAATATTTGAAAATACTTAGGGGCTATTATACTTGTGCACACAGTCTGGAACTTTGATTATAAGAAGCTCAAATGCAGACTATTCAAAGAAATTATACAATACTCCAAATTATAAACAAATGCTACAAATTCTGGTTTTAGTAAAGAAAAATCTGACACCTCTGAATTTCTTGAGAGTTGAAGTGAATATCCTCAGTCACATATTCTAGATCTGAAAGGTTATGGGATCATATGCCTTAAAAGTGTACCATGTTTCTAAATACAAAAATATTTTTGTCACAGAACTGTACGTCAGTGATCTGAGGCAGCACAGGGTTATGTTTAGGGTAAATTGTGTCATTTAGAGGAGAAGGAAAGGTGTCTAGCAGTCACAACAACAGAAAAGCCTATCTGTAGCCCTTCTGGGTCATAAATCAGCTAATGAAAAATGAATAGGAATTTGATAAACATGTTTATCTCTAGCTCCGTTATTCCTATGCAGGAAATACAAATAATGTTTCCACAGGTTATTGAATATCTACACATACAAGTGAAGTCATTAGGAGGAAGTCTTTCTCCACCACCTTCTTTCCGCTTGTCCTGGGATTTACCAGCCTATGTGGACAGGAGATTAGTACCTTTGCTAATTGTCTGCCTTTTCTGTTCAGTGCCAATGAAGAAGGGACTCTTGAATGGGATCCAAAACGTCCAGCAAGCTGAAAAAATGGTTGTTTATAAGTAGCCAGTGGGCTAGCTAACTGGTACGGGTATGTTCTGTAATCTCCTCTTAATTTCTTCTGTATTTGGCTGTTGTTTATGAGAATTTGCTTTTATTTACTTGAAAAACACAATCTGCAATACCTCTTCTCATGAAGACTTCACTGACAGTATTTTTTCAATGACTGGGTATTTGTGCTGTGATAGAGAGGAGTTTGTGCTGCTGTCCCTGTCTGAGAAACAGGAGGCCCTGGGAATTGGGAATTACTTCCTCCTTTTGAAACTGTGCCATTACACACACACGCGTATAATCTATACAAAAACGTGATTAAGAGCAGCAAAGATAATGTAAATAAATAAAAATACATTATTCAGGAATAGGTTGTTTTGAGTTCTGCCCAATATTTGATACCATATTTATATTTAATAACTCAGCATGTAAGGAGGTACCGTGGAGATAAGGAGTTTCTTTTGAATATGAGGAAGCTAATGAATAATTCTGATGGTGGAAACATAAAACAAAGAAATATTGCTTGGAGAATCTAAGGAGCCTTAATAAACAAATTTAGAGAAATAAGATACTTGGTAGTTTGAAAAGGTGAAAATTGTTCAGGGAGATGCATTCTGAAAGTAAAGTGAGGATTTTTTAGATTGTTTCTTCCTTCCTTCAGACAATAATGATAATACAGAACTGTTTTTCTACTAATGCAAAAAATTATCTTCTTTGTATCTGGGTTGCATCTAATTTAAATAGCTATGTCTCCAACTGGATGTGGGGACAAATTTATGCTAGATGGGCTTCTTTAAAATGGATATGTGCTTATGATTAGTGTTCTAATAGAACAAATGGAAACACTTTCAATGATAAAATATTAATTAGAAGCTCTGTGTAAGACCCCTGACAACACAGATGCACAGAATGATGGGGATATGAATGCAATTTCTATAAGAAATTCCAGCTAAATTTAGCAGTTAAGCTTGAAAGAGATAGATAATTATCTTTCTAGAGGCTCCTTCCAGCCTATCTGTTCTACTTCAGCATGTATGATGTAGGGACCTCTATTTGAAAGAGAAAAGCACCTGCCCAGCACAAGCTGATTGGTGAACATGATATTTTTATACCTGTGATATTTATTCTTTGATCTGAATGAGAATGAGAACATGTGATACGTGATAGATATTTTTGTTTGCATTTAGGAAAAAATATCTTCAATTCTGTAATAACTCTTATCTGACTTTCCAAAAAAAATGGTGGGGAATAAACAGAGGATTTATTTTCTTAATTCTATTTCAACAATAATAAATGAACTTAGTATTCTTTCTTACCTTATAACAAAATACATATATTTGGACCCCATTACAGAAACTCAGAAAAGTACCACACAGTTTATGCAAACAGCTTTGAAATAGCTCCTGTAAAATACAAGCAAAGAAATTATGAATCAGAATGAGTATAACAAAAATATGTTTAAAAGTGAGATATTTTTGAAAAAACTTATCCCTCGTGTAAATGTAATATGGCATATTGATAAAGAATTGGAACAATATTTGTATAATTTCAGAACCACTTGGAGGGAATATTTTTGCAAGGATAATTTTATTTATTATGCATTTTTATATTAATACACATTATATTTATGTACTGCCAGTTCTAGTTTAGATGAGAAAGGTTTAAATCCCTCAGGCAGAGGAAGATCTTCAGTCCTCTCATGTACTAGATGAATATACTAAGTACAAGATAAGACTACTGTTAGAGGAGCCAGACAAGCAAAGTTCTGGCTGACATAACACAAAGCTTTTTACCTACCCAAATGTGTTCTTTCTGCTATCAAGGAATAGCTCCTGTATGTTTCTCATGAAAACCAATATCCTAATTAGTATCAGCAACCTCTAAATGGGAAAATGCAAGTGAGAGAAAGTGAGAGCAAGTGAGAGCATTTTGGCAAAACACAAGAAAATGCTATAATTATTTTTCTGAATACAGAGGACATTCTAATTAGTTGTGTGTAAGACATTAATAATGTAACATTTCTTTCTTTAACAACTAGATAAGTCCAAATACCTTTTTGGGTTTTTATCCCTGAGTTTGCTGAAGGGGATTTAATATCCCTAAATTAAAAAAGATCAAAGCTAATTTAAAAAGCTTGACAGGATAAACTAGATTTGATTAAGAGATAAAGAAGCCTTGTATTAAATGGTTTTTCAATTTATATTTCTGAGACCTATAAATTATGTACCACGGTTTTGAAAGTCTGTACAGAAATTCAAGTGAGAGGTCATTGACTTGTGGACAGAAGATAGCCTTTAAGCTATTTTGAAATGGGATAAGGATTGAAGAGAATAGAGAGGAAAGACATGAAAGGAGTTTAGGTTTATTTCACATAAAACTTGTTGTGGTAAGTATTCATGAGCTTTCTTCTTTTATTAGATTTGAGAAATCCTTACTTTCAATAACTCTGATTTTTTTCCTTTTTCATTTCTTTATCAAATTTAAGATCTGGAGGTACACCAACCCAAAACAGGATTTTTAAGATGCTGGAAGCCAGATATCAAAGCCAAAATGAAATGGTCTGACTGCTGTCATGTCAGGTATGAGTGAGGGTAGTATTTCTCTACTCCCTTCCTAATCTGTTGTGAAAACTAGTTATGGTAGTGGCAAAAGCCTACCAGTCTGGGTCTACCAGTGAAGTGAGAGGGAGAATGCCTAATTTTCAGTTCTCTTGGGGTTGTTTTCTTGGAATGAAGACAGAAATATATTGACTTTGCCAATTAAAAACATGATTCCTATAAGCACATATCAGGAGGTAACTGGTAGTTAAAATATATTTGTGAAGCAGGGACAGAATCAAAAAGCTTAGTAGTTGCCTAAACTATAAATGCATTTTGGAAAAATATCCCAATTCATTAATATTAGAGCAAGGGAACCAGGGAATCTGCTTGAGAGAATTTGTGTCTGCAAGCAATTCTGTCATTTCGGGTTCCTGCTTAAGGATCATAGATGTTCTAATGTAAGATCTCCATATCTTAAAAAGATATAATTCAATAAAACTTTGGCAATAAATGGTTAATGATAAATTCAATTTTTATCTCAAATTATTTCTTTCATAAATACGGACAAAATAAAGGTCTACTTCTTGACAGATCAGCATTTGCCATACTTCTGTTTACTCTAAATATTTTATCCGTATGCTGTTAACTATATCATAGTTCCAAATTCGATAACTAAAAATTGTTCTTCATCCACATTGACATGCTTAATATGAAGTTGTAAAATTCTTAGCCTCTGATGGATCAAAGAGCAGCCCTACATTCCTATTTGTGTTCAAGAAAATTCTTGATTTTGAAGGCTTTTTTTGTTGCTTGTTTTTAATTTATTTGGTATTTCTGTAATCAGGAATTACAGAATTTGGTTTAAGAGGTAATAATGATACTTTAGGAAAACATAAAATCCTTTGACCGGACTTACATTTATGGTCAAAGTCCATACTTGACTTTATAACCCAAGACATATTGTGATTGGAGTACAGACCCTTCTTCAGTGGAGCTTTTGGAGAGTGTGTCAATCACTGCCTTCTGCTGTAAACTCTCTTGCTTCAATGTAGCAAGAAGGTAAAAGTATTTATTATCAGCCCACAGTACTTCAACCTCCCTGAGAAAATTTGCAGTTCTTAATAGGGTTCACAACCTTGATCCCTCAGCCTTGTTCAGTACATGTGGTATGCTTAAACGTGCAGCCTGTGTGCCACTGGCACAGTCCACTTGCTGTCTGTTATGGCTGTTTTTTTAGACTCATTTGCAGGAAACAAAACTGAACATTACAGACAGAACTAATTTGATAAAAAATGTAAATATCAGTTCCTAAAACACAGATAAAATAAAATCTACTGTGGAGTTATATATGATTTCAGCCTACTGCCAAATCTGCATAGTGGTTATAAAAGGAGTATATTACAAACAGGTCACAGTGATGTGCTCACCAGCTGAAATGTATCATGGGGGGGGGTGTCTATTTCTCCCCAAATTGTAAGGCCAAAAGCAGAATGTATTGCTCCATTTCTACCAGTATTATCCTGCACAGTGTTTCTCCAGGCACAGCCAGTCACATGAAGTCACTGAAAGAAAATGCTTTTCTAGAATGACTTGCAGGAGAACTTCAATTTTAGTAGTGATTTTTTTTTCATAGACTTTGGATTTTTCAAAACTTTAAGAGATAATGCACTAGCTGGTAAAGACAGTGCTGAATGTTTCACACTGTGACTTGTTCCATTTACAACTGGCTTCCTTCCTGCTACCCCTAGGATATTCAGGCATTTTCTCCTTGTCTTCGTAAAGTTCTATAGGATCATTACAAATCACCACCCCCAGATCCCTGGCTTCACCATTAAACTACAACAAAAATAGTGCAAAATATATATTGAGAATACTGATAGATTGTAAAAAAGACTGCAGATAAGATTACCTTCTATTCTCCAACCTTATTTTCTGAGAAATATTTTTTATCCCATGTAATTATGATAGACAAAATATATGGTATTGAATAAGATATAAAATTTGCCTAAGAAAACTCAGCTGTGTGAGGAGAAATTTCAGGATCTATTTTCTGTTTGTTACAGGTCTGTGTGCCACTTATGCCCAAAGCCACTAAAACATCAAAATATTTTGATAGCTTCTCATTACTTTATAATTGAAAGGTGAACTGTCTATAGAGTTTTCCATGCAGTAATGAAATTTCATTATGAATATTTGGAAAAGTATTAAAGTCTATAAAAGTGTAGTAAAATCAAAATGTTTTGAACTTTGACACTGTGTCCTTGTTTGTAGTTATCAGAGCTAATATTAACTTTGGGAAACATCGTTATGTCTTCACAATACCCACAGTAAAATGAAAACGGTTATTTGATTTTTGGTAATTGCCCAGATCATTTATCACATGATACAACTGAACAGACTATCTATAATTCATTAGTTGGTCTTGAAGTCTGTGAAATAAAAGCTGTTCACTATTTTTCTCTATCTTTCAAAAAGAGCCTCGCAATTAGAGAACACTTTTGAATATCTGGAAAAATAGAGGTTTTGTCATGCTAATATTTTTGGCTTGACATGCTCATGTTGAAAAGACATTTTAGATACTCTGGGTATTACAAGGTGTTGTCTTTTACACTGGATGTCTCTTGTTAGCATTTGCAAGTTTATCAGAAAGGATGAAAAAGATATTTTCAGTGACTTTTACTTATTTCTTATACTGTACTAAAAGTTTGATCTTCTGCAGTGTTAGCTATATTTGCAAATGTATTCCCTTTTATGGCAAATAATTGGAAGCAATTTGCCATCTACTCTTTGATCAAAAATGTAGTTCTTATATGAAAATATATATGGTAAAGCAAAAGCCTTTCAGGAAGAATTCATATGCATTATATTTTAATTATCCTACCAAATAACATTATTTTAGCAAACTAAATTTGTCTGAACATGAGCAATCTGCTATATTTGTAACCAAATGCTAACTCTTCAGAAAATCATATTATTTATTAAAAGATTAAAACCTGACAAAACACATGACAAAAACGGTGAAATAAATTATTTGGCACAGTTTTTTTGCATGCATCAGGAATCCTGTCTTAGCAAATGATTGTTCAATCTTCAGATCACATGTTTCTCCATTTAAAAAAGCTCAGGTGCAGTAACCTCATACAGTTGGCCTCAGTCCATCGACCAACCTGTCAAGATCCCTCTGCAGAGCCTTCCTACCCTCCAGCAGATCAAGTCTCCTGCCCAACTTGGTGTTGTCTGCAAACTTACTGAGGGTGCACTCGATACCCTCATCCAGATCATTGATAAAGATATTGAAGAGAACTGGCCCAAATACTGAGCCCTGGGGAACACCACTTGTGACTGGCCGCCAACTGGATTAGCTCCATTCACCACAACTCTTTGGGCCTGGCCCTCCAGACAGTTTTTTACCCAGCGAAGTGTACGCTCATCCAAGCCATGAGCAGCCAGTTTCTCCAGGAGAATGCTGTGGGAGACTGTCAAAGGCTTTACTAAAGTCTAGGTAGACAAGAACCACAGCCTTCCCCTCATCCCGTAAGCGAGTCATCTTGTCATAGAAGGAGATCAGGTTAGTCAAGCAGGACCTGCCTTTCATAAACCCATGCTGACTGGGCCTGATCTCCTGGTTGTCCTGTATGTGCCGTGTGATGGCACTCAAGATGATCTGCTCCATAATATTCACTAGCACCGAGGTCAAGACTGACAGGCCCGTAGTTCCTCAGATCCTCCTTCCGTCCCTTCTTGTAGATGGGCATCACATTTGCTAGTTCCCAATCAACTGAGACCTCCCGGTTAGCCAGGACTGCTGATAAATGATGGAAAGTGGCTTGGTGAGCACTTTCACTAACTCTCTCAGTATCCTTGCGTGGATCCCATCTGGCCCCATAGACATATGCATGTCTAAGTGGCATAGCAGGTCTCTAATCATTTCCCCTGGGATTATGGGGGCTTCATTCTTCTTCCAGCTCAGGGGGCTGGGTACCTAGAGGACAACTGGTCTTACTATTAAAGACTGAGGCAAAGGCCTCAGCTTTTTCTTCGTCCTTTGTCATGGTGGGCAAGTGGATGAAGTTCTTTGTTCTTCCATCCAGCCACTGAATTTGTACTTAATTTGCTTTCTCAAATGTCTGGGCATATCCTTCTTTAGCCATTCAAGGTCTGTGGTTCTGTTCTGCTTTACAAAACAAAACAAAACAAAACAAAACAAAAGGGTCACCACCGGGAATGTGCCTCTGGAAAAGAGAGTTAAAGTTCACTTTTCACATACTCTCCGCTGGCACCTTGCATTAATGTCACATCTGTTTGTCACAGAGCACAGAAGCAACATCTTGAATACGTTGCAGAGGGGTTGCTTTTGATTACCTGCTGCATTCAAGGGTAGCTGAAGAATTAGACTTCCTCATTCATTTCTCTTGCATGGTTGTCAGTACCTGTGTAATTTCAAACTAGACTGCCTTAGTGCCTGGCCATGCTGGGGCTACAGTTGGTCTTTGTCACGGTTTAAAGCTGGGCCGGCTATTAAACCTGTGGCAGACGCTCTCTGTTAACCCTCCCCCCCCACCCCTGAAGGGAAAGGGAAAGGGAAAAGGGAGAGAGACTTACGGGTTGGAAAGTTAAAACAGTTTTAATAAACTATAATAATGAAAAAGAGTATAATAGTAATAATAGAAATAATCAAATATATACAAATATATACAAAACCAAGATCGAGCTCCCCCGATGTCAGCCACGTCACCACCGGCACTGCAGGGCAGGCTCCAGGAAGACCCAGGCTGGGCCCAGCGATGGTCGAGAGCTGGATTCAGGGATGCACGGATCGGGATCGGGGGCAGCAGGAAAACGCACAGAGTCCTCTTTGGACACTGGCCAAAGGCTCAAGCCGAAGAAGCAGCCCGAAGCAGCAGCAGCACCCAAACACAGCAGAGGAAGCAAGGGAAGGCGGAAGGGCAAGAGAAGATGCGAGACCCTCGTGATCCCCCCGCTTTATACTGAGAATGACGTGTATGGGATGGAATACCTTCATTGGTCAATTTTGGGTCACCTGCCCAGTCCGCTCCTCCCTGCAGGTGCGACCCCCCTTTCGGCTCTTCACTCGTAAGCAGTGAGGAATTTAGCAGTGACCTTGGTTTCTCTAAAAATAAGTACAGCAAGAGCCTTTCTGCATAACATCCCTGCCGGTGCCTCAGTGATAACTACAAACTTCGAGCATTATCAGTCCTAGAAGCAGACACTGTCTGCGAAACATGCAGTTAGTTTCAGAAAGTGCAGTTACTTAGAAGAGACTTAGCTGAAAGTAAAAATCGCTGAAAAGAAAATTGACCTGGTTTAGGCCAAACCAGGACAGTCTTACATGCCATGGCCTTTGGAACTTCATTGTCTTCTATTGCTTCCATGTGCAACCAGTGCTGGCTTGATGTAACAAAAGTGATTCCCGACTTTCTAGTAATGTACCTCTCCAATGATACTTGGGGAGCATTGAAAAGTATCTGTCATTCCCCTGATCATATTTCACAGCCTGAAAAATTTGGCAGCAGTAGTCAGAGCATTTGTTCTGGGATTTGGTTTGCTTTGAGAATGTAAAGCTGATTAATAAGAAATTGCACCAGGCCAAATTTATTTTTGGTTAGTATTTTGGTGTTTGTTTTTTTTTTCCATTTTCTCTATGATCTGAAGACTGCTACTTACAGTGTTGTGGGGAAGGACAATTCTTCAGTTCTCTCTTCTGTGAAACTTTGAAGCAGAACAGAAGTGAAGGTAGTGGTATGAGTATATGGGCAGATTGAATGACATTTACAATAGTGATTCCAGAGTAATAATAAAAAGCCTTTACCCTCCAGTAGAATTAAAAGCAGCAACAAAAATAGTTGAAGAAATGTGTGTGTTTCCTTTGCTCAGCAGCAAGTGTTCTGAATCAATCAAATGAATCTTATGGATTTATTTCCATAAGAAATATCAAGAAAGAACTTAATTTAAGAAAAAGTAAGTAGGTCCTTTTGTTATCAGGTTTCTTGCGTTCCTTACGTCTGAAAGTCACTTATGGGAGTTTCAGCTTGTCTTTGTTGAGCTTTACAAGCAGTTCCTGAGGTCAGGTTACAAAAAACGTCAGAGATATAGATGAATAGTTTAAGGAAGTGATTTGACAAAAAGGTATTTGTTAGAAAGTTGTTATTCCCAACTTGTAGTGAAATTCACTTCAAGAACATCTTTATTAAACAGACCAGTCTGGAAAGGCAACTGTTGTTCACTCCCTGAGGGAAGTACAAAAGGTATCAAATACACAACTATGATGATTATCAAGTTTATAAGTTTTGAAAAATTACATAAATATTTGAGGCAGGTCATTATATTTAAAATGGAGTATTGTGATTGTCACTAGCAGTATCTTCTGGAATTAAAAAAATATTGTATTATTTGTATAAATTGTATAATTTTGAGGTATTCCCAGATGCATTCACCTGTGCTGAAATATAGTACCATTGACAATGGCCAAAGAGTAACACTCACAGAGAAGCACAGAAACATGGTAAAATAACATTTTAGTCAGTCTGTAGGAGAGATTTTTTTTTTGAGTGCTCTGTTTTGTATTGTATCAATTATAATATTATTTCTTTAATTTGTTCTGAGTAAAATGTAAAATGGAATTTTATTTCCTTTCAGAAACAAGGAGTTGTGATGAACTTCCTTCCTTTTAAAGGGGTTGTGATGAACTCCTTTGCATTCAAGCCTGTATATGTGCTTCTTTTTAGATGAATATCCAATATTTATTTAAATTAACAATGTCCTAAAATGTATTGACCAACATGCAATTCTCACTGAAGCCATAAGAAAAACAACATTTTACAACTGGAATTCCAATAAAAAAAAAGGATGGCTTAAAATCTCTCATGTAGAAAACCACCATCTTTTCTTTACCTTTAACAGTGTCTGCAGATGATAAGCAGAAAAAAAAAAGTTTTCAGAAGAGGAGTATTTTGAAAAGCATAAAGCAGTGCAATCATAACACTAGAATAGGCTTCAAAAGGTCACTTGATACCCGCTCCTTCCTCAAAGCAAGATTAACTATACTTTTATAATTCTCGACAAACATTTGTCTAGCTCGTGGCTAAAGATAGCCAGTGATGAAGGTTAGGTAACTTGCCTTAGTAACAGATTCAGGCAATTTAGTATTATGAATAACATGATAGTCTCTAATCTGTGTATTGTGGCAATCAAATGCAGTGTAGTATTTTCCTTGCAGAGAAGTGTGGTTGTTATTTATTGCATGACTGAATTTTTGTACCTAAGAGTTGCATGTCAATACACTGTTCTTTGCTTGCCTACCTTTTTATCTCCTGTCCATGTCCTTCATTTCATGTCTGGTACCCTTTCAATCTGCTTGTCCCCATCATAGTATGTTAACAGATGGGGTTTCAGGATCTAATACTGAGCTACCATCCTCTGTTTTCTAGAAGTCGGCTTTATGGTGAGCTGAACTGGTTCATCGATTCAGCTGAAAATTATTAATCTTATTTTAACTTTTCAGTGTTCTTTTTCAGCTGAAATAGTAATGACATTTCTGTTAGTGCAAGAGATTTCCAGATAAAACACTAGACTGAATGCTGTTTACATCCATCTTGGAAATCAGTTCTTTAACAAAAAAGAAAAATAAAATCTGTCAGTTCCATTGGAAGTCTAATGTTATATAGTTTTTAATTAACAAAAAAAAAAGATAATTTATCTGAAATTGATAACTTATCTGAAATTTGATAAGCTTTCCATTAGAAATATAAGAAATACTCACAGTTTGTAGTTTAAGAGTATTAAATACTGTACCTGTAAGTACCAAAAAAAGAAATCTTATTAATAAATGCTAAAAAATTAATAGTACAGCAGGAAATATTATGAAAGTGTGGAAACACAGGTGACTACAAAAATCTGTAGGTGAACCCCTAAATCATTTCCCATTTTCTCCTTTAAATTATTTGAAACCAGTGCTTTGTTATTTTATTTTTAATTTTCTTTTTCTTTGAATCTTCTGCTTCATCCCAGCTATACTGAATATTATTAGATAACCTTACTTGAACAGTATAGCCTCTTGAAAGCCCCAAAGACAATCAAGCAGAAGGGATCTCAGTGCTGCAAAGAGATTCCTTGGTTCAGTTCTATTTTATTGCTTTTATTTGATTTTTCTTTGCTATAACATTAAGGGAGTGAGTGTTGGGATTTTTTTTGAGGGGTGTCTTTCCCCCCCTATCCTGCCCCAGAATCTGGGAATTTTACTGTAAGTACTAGAGTGCTGGGTATTATGTGAAGCTCTGATACAGTTTCATTAGTAACAACAATACCAGTCTTACTTCGGAGACTGGTGAAATGATGGAGAAGACTATTCTAGGAGTTATTGAAAAACACTTGAAAAACAATGCCAAAAGTCATTGGTCAAAGACAACATGGTTTCATGAACGGACAGTCATGCCTTACTAACTTAATATTCTTTTATTCCAAGATTACCTACCTAGCGTACAAAGGGAAAGAAGCAGATGTGAGTTTTTTGGATTTTAGCAAAGCTTTTGATACTGTCTGTCATAGTATTTTTCTGGACAAAATGTCCAGCATACAGGTAGACATGTACATAATAAAATGGATGAACAATTGGCTGAAGAGAGAAGTTCAAAGTGTTGTGGTAAATGAAGTAACATCTATCTGGTGGCCATTCACTAGTGATGTTCCCCAGGGCTCAATTTTAGGAACAGTTCTCTTCAATGTTTTTATCAATGACCTGGACACAGGAGTTGAGTGCACACTAAGTAATTTTGCCTGTGATACTAAATTAGAAAGAGCCATTGATTCCCTTAAGGGTAGAAAGGTCTTACAGAGAGATCTTGATAGATGAGAGCTCTAGGCAATCACCAACCATATGAAATTTAACAAGGACAAATGCCGGATTCTTCACCTGGGTGGGTGTAGTCCTGAATGTATGTATAGATTGGAGGACAAGAGGCTGGAGTGCAGTCCTGAAGAAAGAGTTCTGGGGGTTTATGTTGGTGGTAAGCTCCGTATAAGTCAACAATGTGCTCTGGTGGCCAAAATGGCCAACCATACCCTGGGGTGTATTAAGCACAGTAAAGCTAATTGGTTGAAAGAAGTGATTGTCCTGCTATACTCAGCATTGGTGCAGACTCACCTCGAGTACTGTCTGCAGTTTTGGGATCCACAATATATGAATATGAAAAGTTAGAATATGTCCAAAGGAGGACAACAAAGATGGTGAAAGGACTAGAGGGCATGTCTTAAGAGGAGCAGCTGAGCATACTAGGTTTGTTCAGTTTACAGAAGAGGAGACGTCATTGCTGTCTACAACTTCTTCATGAGGGGGAGCAGAGAGGGAGGTGCTGATTGCTTCTTTCTGATGTCCTGTGACAGGACATGAGGGAATGGCTTAAAGCTGCATCAGGGGAAGTTCAGAATGGATATCAGGAAAAGGTTCTCCACAGAGAGGATAGTCAAGCACTGGAACAAGCTCCCCAGGCAAGTGGTCATGACTCCAAGCCTGTCAGTGTTCAGGGCAGAGTTTGGGCAACACTCTTAGATATATGATTTAACTTTTAGGTTACCCTGTGGCATCAGGAGTTGGACTCGATGATCCTTGTGGGTCCCTTCCAACTCAGGATATTCTATGATTCTATGAAAAAACTTTCAAAAGGATGTAATTAAAGCTACTAGAATTGGTTTTGGAAATGCATGCTCTTCCATTTCTGTAGTCCAAGGAAGGATTTCCCTGTGTTTCATTTGTATAGAAACTTTTGTGATAAAATCTGTAGTGCCCTGCTAGGTCAAATCAGCAGTCCACCTAGGCCAATAGGCTGTCCACAACCATCTCATTTAGAATCAGCTTTTTATTTTGGTGTCCACCAAAATTTTCTAGCCATTTTTTTCAACTACCCTGGCCTTACTATAGGCAGGGTAGATAGAATAGATAATACATTCCTGCATTCTCCCTTTACTGTCTATTTATAGATCTCCTATTCAGAATTTTAATCCTTTTTGAACCTTTCTTCCTGCCTCCACAATCTGCGGTAACAGTGAATTTCAAAAGTTTAACACACACTGTACTAAAAATATACTTTTTAACCAAAAAAATCTCTTTTAAATAGACCTCCTGCTGGGTTCCATGCACTTCCTCTACTTCTACTGCTGTGATATTTGAAGAATAGCACTTCTGCATTAACTTTACCCACTGACTTTTCGGTTTGGTAAGCATCAGTCATACCCTCTCTCACCCTTCTCTCTACAAAGAGTCACAGCCTTTTTATTCCCTTCTTGAAAGGCAAATTATTTATCCCCTTATTCATTTTAGTTGCTCTTTTCTGTACCTTCTCTAGTTCCACCATGTCTTTCTTGAGAGGTGAAGACCAGAGCTCTACATATCAGAGACCAGGACAGATATTGGTGAACCAAAATTTTGCCTAAACCTCTAACTTGTTCTCAGTCCCATTTCTGTTAATACCTGAGATTTGTTAATTATTGGGTTACTAGTATATGGTAAGTTGGTGATTTCAAAGAACCACCAGTGACAACTACGAACTCTTTTCTGAGGTGTAACTGCCATAATAGTTTTCCCTTTCCAGTAGCACAGCTTTGATCTTTGCATATGATAAAACAAATAGAATTTTTTTTTAAAAAGAGTGACATTTTTCTATGTTTGCTTTCTGGTAGAGAATCTGTCAGTTCAGATATGGATATAATAATATACAAATGATTGTAGATATTATTGTTTTTGTAAATTAGACAGCTTCTGCTGTAGAGCTAGAACAACTCAAAATTCTGTAGCGAATTCTTATATTTCACCAAAGGTTTTACAACTATTTCTGTTCTGGAATGAAAACCAGGAATATTTAAATGTTTCATGATTTTTTTTCCTTTAACAGAAATATTTCTAATGGATTTTTTTTTCCATTTGGAGTTACAAAGGCCTCCAACATATTATACAAACCTAGAGGGCTATTCTGTTGAATAGAGTTTGCCCTGAAAGAATCACTGTATGTTTATTTGGCTTGTCCAGTCTGCTTCTGCCAGCTTTTATAGTGCATGCTTCCTGTTGACTCCATGGTGCAACTTAGTAGAAATATCACAGGTACTTGATACATGATAAATTTGTCAAACTGGTAAGTTTCCACAAAACATATTATTGTGGTATTTGAAAATCTGACACCCACAACTCAGGTTGACATTACACAGATGAAAATCTACTTTCCAGTTAAATGATTTTCATAGCCCTGTTGTAAAATCTACAGGGACACATCCCAGTTCCTAACTTCCTCTTTTTTTTTTTTTCCTTTGCTTGATCTAACACAAAGCCCTCAAAACAATGTAAATGATGCTTTAATGCTGCATACAAGAGATTTTTGTAGTTTTTCAGTGACAATACTGGAATGTCACTGTAGAATTTGATCACAAATGAACACAGATTAGACACCACCACCACAGGTTGTCAGTAAGATTTTCCTTCTACTGATGTCTGATTAGCACTTAAATTGTTTCAAATCATTAGTTGCCTAGGATTTAGTGATCATTAGTGGGTCTGAAAAAGAACAAGATAAAAGGAAGCTTTGTTTTCAATTCAGAGGATGGTTTACTTTTTCCATGCAGGGTCATTTTATGCATCATTATATTCTGCTATGAATATTAATGTCAGTTTCAAGTTAGGCAGGATATTCTTCACTTTCTCCTCTAAACATTGTGTATTTAGTGGTGTTGTGTGTCTGCATAAGTTGGATGTAGTTTATTTTAGTGATACTATTCACATTCATTTCCACCATCAGCTGCATTTCAGTACTGTTCTCTGGGTATATTTATGCCTATGCAGTATATGTATCAACATAAACCTGCACCAAATGGGTAATACAGTTTCATACTGACTTGTATTGCTGGTACTACTGCTTCTGAGCTAAGGTATGGTGTGCCCTGTATAAAGCTGAATCATTGTGAGGTTGGATACTACTGATGCGAGGGTTATACTTAGCTGTAATTAGGATTTAGGTCTTTGCTGTCAGTATGAAAGCATAATAATACTGCAAAATGATAAATAATATGCCATTTTTTAATGCAAAAACACAATACAGAGGTTAAATTACTTAAGGATATTGTGACAAAGTCACAAATAAAGATATCTTTTCTTGAGTCTTGAGTTGGTGGGTAGGTCCATTAGCTTCTGTTTCCTCCTTACTCTTATATGATCTGTATGACTAGCATGGATTGTCTGTAACAGATTTTATTTATTTTGTTCTGAAAGTGACAACAAACAAAAAAAAGAAAAATATGTGATTATTTGTTTCCTACAAGGCATCCAAACAGAAAAGAAAGTGTTGGTTTTTTTTTTCCCTGAATCTCTACTAGAAATCTTCTTGTTGTTGCCATTGCATGACGTTTCTGAAGAGGAAATCAGGAACTTGAAAGTTTTAGGCTTTTAATTTATTTCTAGATGAAAGATATTGACTATTGTATTTGAAGTTAGTTGGTGGTATGGTGGTGAAGAGGTAGAATTTGTGATTTTTGTCACAGCAGTTTGATCTAAGGGCTATGAAAGACTTTAACTGGAAAATTAGACAGACATTTCAAACTTGCTCTAAGTAACAGTTTATTTGTGTTAACATATTTTTTTAAAAAGAAATTTCGAAAGTGATTGTTCAGTAATTGGAAGAAATTGAAGAATCTGATAACAAGTAAAATCTACTGCAGACTGCTTAGCTCATAGTGTTTTGGTTCAGTGGCTCTAGTAACGTGCTACATTAAACAAAAAATGTACCTTGTAGTTTATTATATTGCTGGCATTGTGAGAAGCAAATAGTGGCACACAGGGACAGTTCCCATGCAACAAAACATTAATTGCCTTTTCTTTGTTGCTTGAAGAAAGGTTGCCTGAGTTTCTGACTCTGATGATATTATGGAGTTATACAATAAAAGAAATGTTTCACATTCTTCCTCTTCTTCAACACCATCATACAAAAAAGACATGCTTTTTAACCGCACCTGAGATAATCTCTTTGGTAGTCCTTATTGTATGAACCCTGTAGGCACAGGAACCCCCTTTAATTGTTTCAGCGTATGATAGAACATAAAGGTTAATTTGGATGTTGATAAAACATGGAAGTATGCAATTTTTCTGTATGATTGACACACGTCTTGCTGAGAGGTAAACTCTTAGAAGCTCTTGAGGTTGTACAGCAGCAACTAAAGCTAAGAGGTTTTGCTAAAGAACCCTGAATATCTTTAAAGAAAGGAAACGTAAGAGTTTGCTGAAATTGTGTATGTGAGTATATGGATGTAGATCTCTGATATTTGAATTGAAGTTACTTCTGGGTTTGATTGAAACTCTGACATAGTTCAATGTATAGAAAAAACCTCAGACTTCCACTGAGCATTTCCAGGAGAAGTTACTGCAGGTCTCAGTGAAAGTGATGTGATATTAGAGTAACAATATCAAATTGGAACCACAGTGGTGATTAAATATAACCACTCCCTTCTTGAAACAGAGCTTAAGAGAAGCGTTGTCATGGTTTAAACCCAGCTGGCAACTACACACCACACAGCTGCTTGCTCACTTCCCCACAGTGGGATGGGGAAAAGAACCAGAAGAGTAAAAGCGAGAAAACTCGTGAGTTGAGATAAAGATAGTTTAATAGGTAAAGCACTACTTCCCATCGGCAGGCAGGTGTTCAGCTGTCTCCAGGAAAGCAGGGCTCCATCATGCATAACGGTTACTTGGGAAGACAAACGCCATCACTCTGAACGTTCCCCTCTTCCTTCTTCTTCCCACAGCTTTATATGCTGAGCATGACATCACATGGTATGGAATATCCCTTTGGTTAGTTGGGGTCAGCTGTCCCGGCTGTGTCCCCTCCCAGCTTCTAGTGTACCCCCATCCTACTTGCTGGTGGAGTGGTGTGAGAAGTAGAAAAGGCCTTGACTCTGTGTGAGCACTGCTCAGCAATAATGAAAACATCTTTTCATTATCAACACTGTTTCCAGAACAAATCCAAAACACAGCCCTATACTAGCTACTATGAAGAAAATTAACATTATCCCAGCCAAAACTGCACAAGTGTCTTCCAACAAATAAATGTAGTGTGCATATATAACAGTCTTCAAAGTGAAAAGGATGTGTAATTTTTCCATTATGCATTCACTATTACTTATCTGGGGGCATCATGAAACTATCCCACAGCCATTAAAGTTGCCTGTTGGTGACTCTAATTTCAAAGCTTTTAGAGCAGAATATGTTTATCAACACAGTTATCTCCACAGGCATAAAACATCTGTGATGGAAAAGATGCCTGTGTATAAGCTAGAGTCTTAAGATTGTGTTATGCACCACAGTACTCTGCTAGGCTGTGCTGTGTTCATATCCATAAAAACATAATGCTGTAATTAATTTTCTAGTTGCCTAAAGATTTGATTTGATTTAAGAAGTTGCACGTTGTCTGTGCTAAAGGTTAGGCACTTCTATTTAAAGACAATTTTCACTTCTTACAATTGCTTTGATCAGCATCATTATAAGAAAGAATTAGGAGCAAAAATACTATTGTAAAATGCGTGTTTAATTGTGACATACACCATAGTATCTCTTTTTCAATTCCCTTCTAATTGCTGAACAAGATGCAATAATTAAGCTTGAACTTGAAGCCCTTCATTTAGATTATTCTGTTTTTTAAAGGGGTTATAGCACTATAGTGAGTGTGAGACTTTCTGCAGTCATGAACATTATTTTGACTTTAATGACAGTTTTGAAGAAGCACTAAATTTTCCCTGTTTTTCTCTCTGACGAAGACATGGAGAATTACTTTCATTTAGCAGTGAATCCATCTAAAAGTAACCCTAATTTCTGCAGGCTAAACAAATAATGGAGGAAAAAGAGAACACAGACAGTAAAATGTTTTAAAAGTTAGAAGTAGAGGGCAGGTCTCAATTCTTTCCACCCAACCTTAGTCACTAAATTCAGGAGCCATGTGTGGTAGTCTTACTCTGTAAGGAAAGAAACAGGCTCATTCAGAGGTGGTTGAGATTGTCTGAGATCTGAGTAATTTATAGAAGCCTTCCTCTCTTTAATCCACACTGGAGGAGTACTAATTTTCCAACTAGGACTTTGCAGCCTATTGTGATTTGACACAGAGCTGGGCTGATCCAAAAGCAAGTAATTGCTGGATGATTCAGTCCCTCTGGCTCTTCTCTGCACTCTTGGATAATCTTTCCTACCCCTTTCCACCTGCTGGCACTGGTAGTGGTTTAATTCTGAAGTGATCTAGGGCACGAGACTTTCAAGAATCTATTGACTCTTTATTATAATGTTAGCTTTTGATGCCTTAAGTCTTTAAATGGCTTCAGTGCATAGTCAGATGAGCATCAAGGGCCTCTTACATCACTATACAGTTGGTCAAGAAGCCCGACTTTTTCATAAAACCTTATCCTTAGCTAAAAGGTGAAGACGATGGTACAGGAACAAAATGTTAGCTTGTACAAGAAGAATTTGAGGTTTGAAATATTTACATTTGAATCTACAGAAGCTAAGATAAATTAATATTGCATATCAAAGAATTATTGAAGTATGGGAAGAGATATATTTTAATAACTAGGGTTTAGTGTCTCAGGTTAAAACTGACAGACATCATTCTCTGGTTATTCTTGATCCATATTTGTTCAGAATGTCTTTTGCAACTATAAAGACGAGAAAATACCTTTTTACTTCTAGATGAAGATACAACTGCAAACTCCAACTTGTCATTTTCATAAAGAAGTGCCAGTCAGCAGACTGACACAGGCAAATTATTGTGCCACATAATTCAAACAAGAGTTTCATGTAGGTCATGCAATTTGCCACACGTTCTGTCACTTTACTAAGTGAACTGGCAATCTATATTCAATTTTTTTTTTTTTACCATGGCCTTAAATAACTAAGTCAGGAGTTACACATTTGCAACAAATTTTACCATAAAATCCCTATCTTTGTAAACAATCAAGAATTACAGGAGCAGAGTACATATAGAAAACTGTCAATTTGATATGGTGTGTTGACATCTCTATCTCATATTTCCTCTGTGATTCCACTTTCAAGAACAGCTTCCAAAGAAATTTGAATTAAAAGGAACATAATTCAAACTTCCAATTACATTTAAAATTAAAGACACCCTTTGCAATTCTCAGGCAAGTTAGGATAGTATATTTAAAAAATACAGAGGCTTTTGACAGAAAATACAATAGAAGAACTAGAGATGCTTTTCTGAGTTTACGAAAAGGTTGAAAATACTGCCTGTGTCACAAGGAATTCTTTTGTTTACAATATTTCCAGGCCAAATTTGTAAACTCATCAGATTTGGATGGCTTGCACTGAGAAATTGAAATTGTTGTAGAATTGAATCTCAGCCTTTAATATTGATATTGTTCTTTTCCCCCACATCAAACTCGTTAAAATATTGATAGATTTCTCAATTGCACTGGTGGATGCAAAGCTTTAAAATTAAAAGTAAGAGCTCACTGAATGTTATTTTAATCTATAGAAGCTTTCTTTGTCATTATTTATTATTGGTTTTTGTTATAAAGACTTTAAAAAATAATGGAGAAGAAATTTTTTGCTGTTAGTGCATCAGACTGAGCTAAGTAATGCTAATGCTTTTAAAAAAAAATTCCATTTGTACTTTAGATGCTGCTTCTGACAGCGTGTCTGAGCGTTCTTCAGTGTTAATGAAACACTGTTAGTCTTATCATGTTGCCTCACCACGAAAAATCACAATGAAATACACTTGGTGTCTGGTATCCAAAGATTATTTTATTTTCTCGTGTATTTGCAAATAAAAGCTTCAGTCCACAGAGGCTTTTTTAATACAGATTTAGCAGAATAATCATGGCATAGTCCCTGCCATGGTATACTCACCAGAGGGGTATTTGTGAGGATTGAAAGCTGACCAGTTTTGCTTTTGAATATGGGCTATGAGAAGCCTGCTAAGGAATGTATAGTCTAAAACACGTAAAATCTCACACATAAAGGAAAGATATTTGAATTTGGACAGACTATTCATAATAAACAGTGTGTATGAGGATTATAGTTTTTCTCTATTGGAATTATTTTCAAAAGGATGCAAGGAATTTGTGGATTTCTTTAACAACTCAAGAATTCTCAGGAAAATTTATCCTAGACAACTTCTGGCTTGAGAAGAGTTGGGCTGGGTTTGAAATTGAGAATGTCAGGTAATAAAATGTCAAGATCTTTGAATCTCTCTCATGAGCTCTGCTCTGCTTATTTAAACTACATAAATGAAAGACCTATGGCTTAAAGCTTGGAGTGAAGGAGGAACAAACTGTTAGGTGCATTCAACTTTTCACTGTTAAAAAGGTTTCGGTTTTAAGAACAGCATCCCATTCCAACTGCATGTAGCTTCAAAAAGTTCATACAGTAGTCATTCCCATCTGACTTTATTATATGTGTATCTTCCAGAAGGAGAGACCACATTAATGATTATTTCTCCCATCAACTGCCTTTGCATGTCTTATCCCCTTCCTATTCCATTTTTGACCTCTGAAAGATTCTACTGTTTTATCTCCCTTTCAATGTCACCCGTATAAAATAGCAATGGTTATTTTTACAAAAAACACAGACTACATTGTCATAAAAGGACAATAATCTAGGAAATCAAAAGCTATTTTAATTAATCAGAAGTAAAACTTTTCATCTAAGAAAGTAAAAGTTGAGCTCCAAGTTACAGGAGTTAAACCAATTTGTAAACATCTTAATTTTATTATTCCGCCAGCCTAGTTGTGAGACATTGGCTTGGGCAAAAATTCTAGACTACAGCAAGAGAAAACAGATTACTTGTAGGGGGGCTTGTTGTTTTTTCACCATATATATACAAATATAATTATTTTGTCTATAACTATATATGCTCTAAATGAAGTGCTTTAGCTGAAGTAATTGTTCATGTTAAGAAGAGAAAAATTTCTTGACAAAATCACTGAACTCTGCTTTATTAACATGGTCCTAGACAAGTATATATAGCTCACATTCAGGTCAATAGTTTTCACAGCTTACTTAATGAAAAGGTGTGAAACAGATGTAACAAATGTCAAAAGGATTAAAAACACTGGAGGCTTCCTTTCAGTCACGCTTGTAGGATTATGTCTTTCTAAGATTTTCTTGGGAGACTGCAGAAGAGGTTGAGTTTGCCGAAGAAAGAACAAGTGTGGGAGAACAATTCAAATAGCTATAATGAAGAAATAAATTCTTTGCGATGGAGTGCTTATCTTGAATTCTGCTTTACTAGCTAAACAACATAATTTGTATCACTAGCTTCATACCCTTCTTTCATGGATTATTAGATTTAAAAGTGTAATTGTGAATGTTATTTTACTTTAACGTGAACTCTTGTTTATTAGCAATCTCTTACCAAATGATTCCTGTTTCAAGTTCATGACATCCAGTGAATCAAAACCACATTTTTAGAAATCTACCCTACCTTGATTCAGAGTTTACATCAGAGGTATGAGATTCTGAAGATAGTTATAATGGTTTATTACTGCACCACACTTATTCAGGAATACTACAACTTCCTAATGGAAATTTCCTATTTCAATGGCTAGCTCTAGGTTTAGCAAATTGTGAATTGCTTACACACTGAATGAAGCTTTCTACACAACTCCTTGTAATGCCTTCTCTTCACTGTCTCAGTGACCTGTATCACTTTGTAATGGCACATGCATTTCAGTAATTTTAAAATTTAATTAGATGGTTTTATTATGGTCCCATCCTCCTCATCTCACATATCAAAATCACCATGTCTTTCCTGCTGATATCTGAAATGCAGTTCCACTTTCTACAGGTGAGACCTTTATTTTTTGTTCCCAGATGTGTGCCTTTTCTGTATTGAAACACATGCATGAATGTATCTTAGCCAAAGGAAATAACCTGCCTTTTTTAGTTACCACTCCAGCAGTGTCTGCAAACTTTACATGTTTTGCCAGTGTTCTTGTTTTCTTTCAGATTGTTGATAAGGTTCTCTGCAGACACAGTCAAAAGCAGCTTACTATATATGACTACAGGTGAAAGTTCTGTTTATGGTTATTTCTTTAGATCTATCATGTAACTAGAGTTTAAGCTATTGAAATTCTATTTTTACTTTCACAGTGGCCATTGTTTTAATAAAAAGTCTGTATTGTCTCTTCCGCACCTTGAATAAGTTTTGTGATATCTCAGTAGTGAAGCAGATCTGCTGAAAATCCCTAAATCCTAATTCTAAGAGATTGCAAAGCAATGTAAATTTCTGAAGAGCTCTGAGCAGAAAGTGATGCCAAGAAAAGTTACAGACAGGAACAAAGAAAAATTAATTTGCCTCTTGTAGTCTTAGTTCAGTAAGTTCATTTCTTAATTTATTAAGCTCATTTTAAAATGGCAAAACTCAAATGTTTTGTGCCAAAAGTTCCTAGTGTCAAAAAAAAAGGTTACTGTGACAACTTAAAATTCTTTAGACCCCACCACCTGGTGTAGCTTTCTAAACTTAATCACTTTCACAAATTAAATTTTTTTCGGTAATAATTTCCAACAATCAGTCCATGCGCTTCTGGAAAAAAAAAAAACAACATACTTTAGGATTAGACTGTAAATATTTCTCTAAATGACTTAAAGCTGATGTAAGTAGACATTCATACAAACATTCATTCAGTTAAGTATCTGTGTTCATCTACTAGGGCAGCTATCATATAGCTATTTAGAGTTTCATTTTTCAGAAAAGAAGCCTTGTATTGGAAGGAGCTACTGGGTTTTTTTTGTTTGGTTGGGTTTTTTCTCGCTGTTACTGGAGGGAAAGCACAGATCTATATTGACAATAAGAGCAAAAATTCTAAAGTTGAAGTTCTTCCTAGGGCAGTTCCCAAACCTAATCATTTTTACACATTCCCCATGAGATATTTTTTACATCCATATTGACAGTCTCCACAGCAAGGGACTGTGATTTTTGTTTGAATTTGCAGATAGGAAGGAATTTATTTGGAAGATTTAATAAAAAAACCCTCATAACAAAATTTCTAATGCAGCTCCCAATGTTATCTGACAGTGACTGTAGATGCTTTCATCAGACAAAGCCACTCTACATAAAAAATAATATTTTAATGAATTTCTGTAGGTTCTAACAAAGAGACTGAATGAAACCAACAAAAGCAACAGGTCATTTTCATGGAAAATTCTAAATGTCAATCTTTTAGAAAAAATAAAACCTAGTATGATTGCAAACCTCCCATGAGGTTTTGATAACTGAATTTGGTTTTGCATGCATTTTATTGTTGCTATGGTTGTCTCTGTTAATAAACCTGACTCTGTCTATTAGATAACACTGTGACTGTACCATAATGCCTTATACATTTTCCAAGCTGGCACATTAAGCTAATAATGTCATACTTCATGGTCTCACACAGTGGAGAAGTTTACCAAGAATTTTTGTGAAGCTCGCAGTTATCTAAAAGACTAAGTAACTGGATTATCAAGGATGAGGAGTCTTTTGTTTGCTCGATTGGTTTGTCCATGTAAGTATTTACAAGATGAGGTTCCTGCAGCTGCAAGCATGAGCTTACTGCTGTTTAAGAGAAAGACAGAGGCTTGGGTAGCCAAATAAAAGATGCAGTGTAGTCATTGCTCCAGGCTGGAAAAATGTCAGCGTCAATTTCAGGTTCCTCACATTAAACCAATCAGCAATAGACTGTTTCAGCTTCTGCTCTCTTGCAGGTTTTTGGTTAAATTAAAGTTTATAAGCAGGCAAACTGAACTTAACCCTTCACCATTTTGAAGAAGGTTTTCTGTTTGTGGAACTGAAGGTTAATAGGAAATGTAAATATCATATGCATACCAATTATTCTTTTAAAATATGTCACCTTCTTCTCTCCCCTTCAAGTCAATTTCCTTCCATGTAGAAGTGCCTCAGTGAGTTCCCTTGAATTTAGCCATTTTAAAATATATAGGCATCATGAATATATGTTGTATTAAATATTCCTGGGTTTTAAGTGATACCCAAACAAGATGTGTTGTCCAGTTTAATCTAGCTACAGTTATTTGATGGTTTCTGTAATTTAATCTTGTTTCAGAGCAACTTCCCCTCCAACACAGAGAAGTAACACTTCCCAGCTCTGCTATTAAATTCACGGTTGCTATAGCAAAACATCTGAGGAAGTGTTCTGCTCAAAAAGTGGTATAGACATTCCCTTTCTCCCAATATATATGTATAGGATGTAGATACGGTGTTCAAGGGCAACTTTCATTTTTTCAGATGAATATTAACTCCCAGGTACATCTGTTTGAAGTTTCAAGTGCCTCATGCTTTTTTAGCCCTAATGGTGGTTTCCTGAGGAAACTCTCAGATTTTGGTCCTTCCTAGCTCAGACTTCTGCCATGATATCCTGCAAGTGTGACCATCTTTTCAGTGCAACAAAGCTCAGGGGAAGATAGTACATTCTTCCCACAATTGAGCCCTCAGATAAAATTTTCCTTCCCTACTAAAGAGACAAGACTTTCAGGCTGATCTAAAGAATAAATCATTCGGAGGAATCTGATCCAGCCATGCAGCAAGACTGTGCTATCCTTGTACAAAAAAGGAAAGAATTCTTATCTGTTATATATTATGACAGTTTCAGGTCTCTGGACTATAATCATCACAACTGCTCTGATCAGCCCATGGAAGGGTGTCCTCAGGAGTTGTACTACTAGAATTAAGAATGTGATTTATGAATACTTTTGCATGCTATGGGTGCATATATAAATGTGGACAACATCTTCCTCAACAGACAGTCCTTAAAAACTGTACAAACCTCCTGATGCTGTTGGAGGTATCATAGGGCAAAGTTTTTATTTGAAAAAGGCTGGGCGTTGATTACTTCTGCTTTATGCACTTCTTTGTCATGGACATTTAAAAGCTATTGATACAAAATTTGTTCTACAATCTTTTTTTTTTCCTGAAAACATTTTAGTACCTAGTCTTATCCTTTCTTTCCTCCTCTAGCTTAGCTGTAGACCTTCTGGCTGCATATAGATATCCTCTACAAACAGATGATTATATGATCCTTTCAAAATCACAACTTTTAATGATTTATTTAGATTCTTCATTGAGATATGATCAAACATGTCATTTGATCACAAGATCATTTCTAGGAGAGACCTTGGAGATTAGACACTTATGTTCTTCAGCCCTTAAGGGTTGATCTACCTAAGACTATCTGAAATTTACATCAGCAAAGTATTCTCAAATGAATGATCACCTAATTTGTGTATGTAGGTCACTTTCTCAGTTTGCTGCTGCTTCTCATGAAGTTTCTGGGGCTATGTCAACTTAATGCAAGCTTAATGTTAGCCTTGCCATTATTAATAGTATCATGCTTTATCTTGTACAGTTGCTACCAAATTAAGTAACTAAACCCACCAAGATCACACATTTGCTTGAGAGAAAATAGCCTTCTGTGAGTGTTTTGTTTTCTTGCTTGCAACATGAAAGCAAACTAAAAAAATCCAGTTAAAATGTTTGTGATCAATTGTATGAGTTACATGTTTTTTCACAGAGAGCAATACACCTTCTGCACTCTAAGGAACCTTGCCAGGTAGTTATCTGATTTTTTCCAGTACTTTGGAATATGCAATCTGTCTCCTCCATTCATGTTTTTACATCTCTCCTGAATGTAATGCAGATGTTGCTCTCCTTTGGCTATCTTAAACATTTCTGCAGTCTAAAGATGCTGTATTGCTCCATGTGCAATGATTGAATACTTCGCCTATCAAAATTACCTTATACCTTTCTATCAGCAGGATATGTCAAGGCTTAGAGATACTTATTGGAAAGCAAGTTACCTACTTCTGAATATAGCGAAGATATTCCATTAAAAGATACAGACACACCTACTTCAGGAAGAAGTTCTTGCTTCTTATTTTGTTTTTCTTTTCTGAGTTAAACACTTTTATAATTTCTTAAGAAAAGAAAAAAAAAGGACAGGAGAGCTTTAAAGAACTTTTCTCATCAGTTCAGGGTTATCTCATTCTGAGTTTCTTTTCTAGAGAAAGGAGCTGCGTGCACTCCAACTAGTCTAAGCTACCCAAGTTCATGACAAATGGAATAAGTAGAAATTCAGGCCAAATTAAGCTAATGAAATATTTTATCATGAAAATTTAAGAGCATCTTGATTGGTCTGACAATAAGACCACCCTGTCTGGAATGATGATTCTGAGTGTAAACAATATGAGATGCTTATGGTTTAGTTAAGGAAAAAGTAGTCCTACTATGTTACTCAGATTCTGGGAATCAACAGTTCAAAGCCTTTTAAGTTGAAGGCTGCATCTAGACTATTATGTTTAAACATGATGTCTAGCAATAGATATTACACTTTAATATATGACATATTTTGTTGTCTTTGGTATATGTCAGTAATGCATTGCACAATGCAGTCATCCTCTATATAAAAAAAAAAATGCTTTCCTTTTTTGCTGTCTTCAGATTTTCTACCTTTTAAGATGTCTTCCCAGTTCTGTTTTGAGAATAAGTATTTCCTGTTCATTCTCTGCATATCCTTGGGATATGTAGACTTATTTCGCTCTTGCTTTCTTCAGGTAGGACATCTGATTTCTAGAATATTTATTCTGTCTACTGAAT
This sequence comes from Nyctibius grandis, assembly GCF_013368605.1. NCBI lineage: Eukaryota > Metazoa > Chordata > Aves > Nyctibiiformes > Nyctibiidae > Nyctibius > Nyctibius grandis. The sequence continues at coordinate 44,425,725 of NC_090659.1, forward strand.
TTAAAATAATTCACCGGCATAGGATGCCTCATCATCCTTGATTTCTCTGTACCTTTCTAGTGAAAGCATTTTCTTTTTGAGATGGAGTAGCCAGAGCTGTGCATGACATTCAAGATGAGGACTTACCAGCTACTGTTAACATCACAAAGTTTTTTTCTGATTTATTTTCAGTTCCTTTCCCAATGATTTTTCACACTGTGTTGTGTTTTTGACTGCTGGGGAAAACTGAGCTGACATTTTGAGAGATAAGGTACTGTGGCTTTGCATTCTCTTTTATAAGTGATAATATTTAATCTAGAGTTCATTGCTTTCTATAGGTACAGTGATGACTAACCAGGTTTTTAAGGTCAACCCCTTTTAGGAAAAATAAGAACACTCCCCCAAAGAAAGTTTCTTTCCACACCATTAAATGCTGTCTTACCTTACACAGAAACTTATAATATATTTTGTTTTGCATTTCTAAATTAAACTGATCTTAAGGATTTTTTATGCTTTGTCAAAGATATAGAACATAAACTGCTGGTCTTTACTGCTTCAAAGTTTCACAATTTCTTCGTACTTACATTCCCTGAATTATAACATTGCAATAGAAACATTGCGTATTCAACACTATTTTTTAGCAATTTACAGAGAAGAAATATTAGGTATTATTTTGCCATTATCAAACAATAGGACATTAATTTTCATTTTATAATTTACTATAATTGCAGACTGATGTCTGAAATAACTGCCGTCTTCGATTTGTTTAAGTAAGACAACAGACATTTTCAGGAAATGAAAATGAAAATGAACTGTATAGACTCACTGCACATCAAAAAGAGTGTTTTTTCAAGCTGTACATACCTAAATATCTAGAAATATTGAATCATTATCCAATACTAGAAAATATATTTGCAAAAAAGCCAACTTATAACAACCCGTGAGAGGAAGAATTTCTGTACTATAGGAAATAACTTTTAACCAACAATTAAGTGGCATCAGGTGAATCTCATAACCTGAGAAGGTGTTTTGGCCAAAGATGAAAAGTAGTCTTCACACAAAGAATAGTATGCATGCAAGCTTCAACTGAGTTTGGACTCTTTCTTATTCCCAGTGCATTTACACATACGTAGACTGATCATTTCATTCTAATCGTTTTAATAGGCTGCTATGAAATATGATTTTTACATATCTTATATCACAAAACTGTCATTTAGCTTAGACCAATTGAACTTTAGTTAGGCTAAGTAAGTTATAAGTTTAATAAATATTGAAGGTATGAGACAGATATTAACTTGGGCCTCCCAAGGGGCCAAAATATAGCAGAAACAGCTTGAGTACTAAGTAGCAAATCAATTTAACATTCACTTTGTTTATATTGAAATAAAATTATCATATCTCACTATTTTATATAAATTAAGATGTACTACTAGGATTAAAAAAGAAAAAAATTCTGACTCTATTCCTTTGTGTTTAAAATTATACTTGCATTGAGGCTTCCCTCTGCAGATCTCAAAATCTTCCTTAAAAGACAATAAAATTTCTGATCCAGTAAACAGTTTTTCTATGTCTTTAAAATGATCTGTATTTGTGAGTTTTCCTTATCTATTTTTCCTTTCTTAGACTTGTTCTTTCTTTTCTTGTTTGTCCATATTTTGTATCACTGTACCAAATGACTTTGCCATGTTGTATCCATATCTCTTTCTTCTTTATTTGCTCATTGTGCTATGTGATGAAGTTTTTCCCTTCACAAAAAAGTTGGTTGAACTCTAGTGATTTGCTAGGTCATGGTCAACAGAAATGGAGGTCTGTAAGAGTTTGATGTTGAGGCACTAGATAAGATTATGATACATGCATATTTTTTATGTTTGTGAACATATGTTATATATATATTTAAATATAGAGATAATTTCTCTTTTGTGTATATATGCTTTAAAGGACAATTTACAAAATTCTTATTTACTTTTGTCTTACTTTTACAAAGTGTATGGGGACCACATGTGTCACAACGGTCTTCACTATGGGCTGCAGGGGAATCTCTGCTCTGGCACCTGGAGCACCTCCTCGCTCTCTGTCTTCACTGACCTTGGTGTCTGCAGAGCTGTTTCTCTCATACATTCTCACTCCTCTCTGGCTGCAATTGTCATTGGGCAGCAGTTTTTTCTCCTTTCTTAAATATGTTTTCACAGAGGCAGTACCACCATTGCTGATGGGCTCGGCCTTGGCCAACAGCAGGTCCTTCTTGGATCCATCTGGTATTGGCTCTATCGGACATAGGTGAAGCTTCTAGCGACTTCTGACAGAATCCACCTGGTATTCCCCCTGCTACCAAAACCTTGCCACACAAACCCAATACACTTGCCTTTAAATCCTTCAAGGAAGATTTTAACCTTCCACCCCAGGTTTAGTTTAACACTTTCATATCCAAGATGTCTTCTAGTCATTCATCTTTACTCACATGGCTTAAATGCCTCTTTGTGTCATCACATACTTAACTACCAAAATACTTCCCCTTGTCTCAGTGAGGCATAAAACCCTCTCCGCCTTCCCCTGTTGCTGTTGGTAAAGTAGTGTGCATGTGCATGTGTGTTTTTCAAGGTGAAGTCTTTCTCTCAGCAGATTCTCGCTGAATCAGCCTGCTCTTTAACAGTCATACTTAATGCCATCAGCTTGATAGAAGAAATGAACTGATTTAGATGAGAACACGCATCTCATTTGTACACTTTTAGGCAAACAATGGGTTTGTTCAGCATCTCTTTCTGAGATACTGTACAGCAGGAAATCAGATTAGATAGATGGTTTCCTTGTGAACATCAGGTTTTAAGTGTAAGAAACTTATTTCTTGCAGATGTTGTTTTGTGTGCCTGTTCACAGATATCATGCACATTCTGGGATACGTCTTCAGAGGCCCATAACCGTAACTAGTTGTTTTGCTATTTGGATTGCTCATACAATGCAGTCTCTCATTTGCATGTGAAAGTTATATAGCAACATCTCTTTATGCATTGTTATCATCACTGGACTGCTTTGGTTTGGAGCATGACAAATTGAATTAATTCACTCAGACTTGAGCCAATGGTTTGGTAAAATACATTGTCTAAATCCCCATTAAGAAGAATAAGTGAACACCATGAGGAACTGTAAGTGTTCAAGGCAGTGAGATAAATCCTCCACTTTTCCTCAGTAACAAAAATATATTTGCTACAATTCTCCATTAACTCAAGACAGAGATGATACTGGGTTATTAATACACACTGGGAATTCATGCAGATTACAGTTTTTCTTTTCACAGTTAAAAGTATTTTCTTTAATTTCAATAGCACTTGCTGTGCCAAAAGTACTAGATTTTTAAGATATGCATGTCTGTAAATCTTATGTATTATTTATGCTGCTGTTATAATAAAATCGGGTTTGTTATGAATGCATCTCCAGTTAAAATATCTTTATTTTTATCCCAAAACAGAGCTATGTAAGTTTAATTGCATTCATGTTGTCTTTGGTAAGATCAATAGCAGTCTTAATTTACTAACAGAAAGCATTAAAAGAATTTACATGAATATTAAGTAACACAAATCAATATGAATTTGTAATTAATTAGTTGTTCTAGACAAAAGTACCCATCATTTTAATTTCTTGAAATGTCTTTCAAGTTCATGAAAGTGAATAGTGCAATGGAATAGCTCTGTTGTGTTTATACATAATGCTGCTTACTGGGTGAGGACTACCAAAACCCATTCCCTACCAGAAATCTTGTATTTTTATGTGCTTAAGGATATGATACAGAATTAGTTAAATAAAACTGTAGCCCTCCTTTCTGTCTATCAGTGAGAGATAATTCACATAAATAATAGAAAATGACAGAGGGAATTAATATAGTTCAAGAATTTTTTTTGTAAGAAATAATTTTCTGGAGGAAAATATTGTGTGGCTGGTCTACGTACAGGAGAAGATAAACGTAGTGTTTATCATATTTTCTCAGTTTCTGTCTAAATAGAAGTTAATATTGAATCTTGCCTCAAACCAAGAGTTTTTCAGGAAAGGAGTCATTACACAGATTCCAATCAGTCATCCCATTGTAAATCTGGATTGCCTCTATTGAACTCGCCAGCGTAACTCTAGAATTACTGCAGTGTAATTTGGCCGTGCAGTATAACAAGATAAAAACACCAGTGGTGTAATACAAAAAATATACATATGCACATAAAAATCATAATTCTTTCTGCAATGCATGTAGCAAGTCTGTATAAAGTTCTTTGCAAAGGAGCATTCCAGAGAAGCAGGTTAAATGATATGCACAATGTTCCAAGCTGCAACTGCGGGAGCTGTTTTTTCTGCAGCTCATCTTGGTATCTGCTCACTGCACAGTAGGCAGAAGTATAGACAGTCTGATAATCACTTCAGGAACTGCAGGGTATAAAGGAAAAGGTCTTCATGTGCAAACATTCTGTAAATAATTTAAAATGGTTTAATTAGTATAATCACTTAAAAGGTGCTCTTCAATTTTTTTCATAAATCTCCTGAATTTGAAATATTTATTTTTAACATCATATTGAAGTTGAAAAATACTGAGACAAAACCCAAAGATTTCATAGATTACATTCGTTTTTCAAGAAATTAACTTTTCCTCACTGATTCTTGTGTGTGTATGTTCAAAATATATATAGTTGTCTGATAGGATGTAAAATATTATTCACATGAATTAGAAAGGTTACAACTCACAGGAGAGGCAAAATGGTAAGTGATTATACAGCTTACCCTTGGACTGCTTCGATAAAGTTTTTCATATCACATCATATGTGACTTTATTTTAGTATATGAATGTCATGACTCAAAAAATTATATTGTTATAATAATTTCTCTAAGTAAAAAAAAAATGTCCGTTAACCCAGGTGCTCTATTTCCTGTTAATCACTTTGTAAAAAAAATAAAACGAAATGAAATGCAGCCTGAATTCAGAGCCTAAGACAGACCTTACATATGTGAAGGTGACACCCAAGAAATATCTGAGTTTTTGTAAATAGAATTTATTTTAGAAAACTATTATGGACTCTCTGTGTTTGGGAGAGGTCACTGACAATTGAGACAAAAAGACTCTCTTCCTTATGCAATTTGCCAGAATAGTATTTCATCCTAGCTTTGGGAATCCTGCCTTGAAATTGAGGGAGGAAAAAAAACCATAAATGTATGTACATGAACATTCTGGGAAAAAAAATGCACAACTCTGATGAAGTTAACTCTTTCTACAGTGGTATAAAGTTTTTTATTAATTCTCTAACTATAAAAATACACAAACCCCACTAGCCAAACTAAAATCACACTGCCAATAACAAATAAATTTTAGAACATTTACAAACCATTAAATATTAAAAACCATTCTCATAATCTTGCAATCTGCTGTTCATTACCTCCTGCCCCTGTGCCAAATGCAAATATGCACAATATTTACTGGCTAGTTGCCACTATCCCAAACAACTACCCACTTGTTGAATTATATGTGGCATTTTGAAACTGACAGCCTTGTCTTTCCAGTCTGCTTCTAGGAATCTGTTGAATAAAATACGTGTTAAGTAAGAAAATATTGTATATCGTGTTCTAAACTCAGTGCTCTTCATAACAGGGGAGGGAGTATGAATGAAAGAATTGGGGAAAAAAAAGGTGCTGTGCTGTTCATGAAGCTGGCACCTTATTTCATGATCTTTGTTTGATGTCTATTCACTAGATTTACAGTGCATTTTTCCATCCTCATTTGCACACATATTGCTCTCCTATCTTCATTAAATACTTTCTATAAGCATTTAAGGATATAATCTACCTCTATTACAGTAGTATAGGGGCTTGTTCTTAGTTAACATTTACTTCAACAGTGTACTGATTAACAGAAACTGATGGAATCAGCTCTTGCATTTTGAACAGGTTTACTTTTTTGGAAAAAAAATATTTATATACACAGATTTCTGATATGCTTAACTAGTTTCTCAGTTTCCTCCTATTTGAAATTATTGGAATTTTGACAGCAAGAGAAAGAATTTGCAATTCAAAAAAAAGGTTTGGTTGTTTTTTTTTTCCCCCCCACACTGGGAATACTTAAGATTTTGGGGCTGCGTAACAGTAACACTATTGCGAATAAAGCACTTTTTTAATTTACATCGCGCTTTTGAGCAAAATGTGTTGTTTTCAGTAAATCAAATAAATCAAGAGTAATTGGTTTGCTCGGGCATTCTGTCTCTGAATATCATGATGGCCTAGAAAAACAAGTTAATGAGACAGACAGAAACCTTCAGTCCAATCACTGACAGATGTTGGAGATGTTTGCATGTGAACTTTGTGGATCATGCTGCTTTTCCTTAACGAAACCTAATCTTTGTTAGCTTATCTGTAGTAAAATAGAAGGATCTTTAAATGCATTGCATGCATACCAAGGCTGTGGAAAAACTTTGCAACTCCTGAAGTTAAATGCAATGCTATTGATGCATCATTAGAGATATAAAGTTGGAAGTTAAATTAGTTATTGAACTACCTGCAGACTGATACCATCTATTTAATTGTAACTGGACAGTAAGACTGACAATCACATCTATCCTCATATCACACCAGAACTAGTTCAATATCTCAAGCATATAGATACTGTTGTCCTTGAAAACACTGCTAAGACAAAAAGTCTTTGGTGGGGAGGGCTTTTTTTTTCTGAATGACAAATAATCTCAGCTGCAGAAGAAAGTTTATACTGGTTTTGAAGAATAAAGGGTACGTGTGTCCCAAGTCAGGAGATCACAACAAAAGTTATGTCTTACAATCATGATGGTCCAGGTGGTCCATGTAAACATGCTACTAAGCTGTCTTGTGAATATACGCACACCGTCCCACGGTGAGCCAACAACTTGTAAGTTAAAATTTTTGCTGGCTTTGCTTCCTTGTTTTGTGTGATTGCATTGTTGTTATATTTTGCTATTTTTTTTAATGGCATGGTTATACAAACAAAACAGGGGAAATGTAAAACTGGCCTAAGACTTGCCCCAGTCCACACCTGTTATCCTAAGACAAAAGTGGCGCGGCTTATTCCTGTTTCACTCATAATGCTGAGAAGACCCTGCATATGGGTAATACACAGTGAATAGTTAACATACTGCAAACTCACTTCCTAACTTGACACTTCAAACTTGCTCATGTTAGTAAACTTGGGATAATATTGAAACTGATAAGACAGTATGGTTTAACAATGCATTCCAAATTAGTTGTTGGCCATGTTTCCTATGACAGATTCAATGGCTCAGTTCCCAGCACTTTTAATAATGCATTCCAACATAACTATCAGCCATGTTTTCTGTCACAGATACAATGGCTTAATTACAATCAATTTTTTAAACAACATTTTGTCTACATATTGCAGTCTGTGTACAGTAAAGGAGAAGGTAGTGTCCTACTCTGCATCTTCACGAAAAGAAAGCCTACTCACTGTTCATGGATAACACATGAGTCACTACCATGTCTTTCTCAAGCAGTTGTGTTTTCATACTGCTTCATATCTGTAGCTTACACATTTTTTTTTTATACTTTTTTAAAAGATACTAATAAACATAAGCTTGCTTAACATACACAAACGAGAAAAATATCTTTCTGAAAATGCTGTGTCATGATGTGCTGTTTCTTGCTGAAAGAAATTTTTGAATTACAATGGATGATACTTGGAAGATAGCTTTATTACCATGTGCAAGTTGATTTATTTCAAATAAATTCCTTTGTAATAAAACAAACATATCTCAAATTCTTTCACCAAATAAAAGACTATGTCTGGAAATTAGCTCAGACATATTCCAACCAGGAACTGTCACAAATTATTACCATGACCATTGGGATATAGTGAAGTGAATCTCTGGCTTCAAACAGAAATTCTAACTTTTTCACATGTAAGTTTTCTTGGAACATGACTATCTCTGAAAAAAAAAAAAAAAAAGAAAAAAATGGCTTTGACGAGTCTGGTCTTTTACTACTATTTTAATCCACATAATTCTCAAGAGAAGTACAAATGGTTCAGACCGGTTGAAAAATTGGGCAGGTGAACTAAAGAATATCGAATATAAAGCATAATGTTTTTGCTAGTGACCAATGGAGTGTGAGATGGTGATTTTCTGCAAACAGCTGTGCTTCTAAAGAGACACAGAATCATGGAGGTCTCTCTTCATCCTCTTCTTCGTTGAAAGGAGAACCCAATTTTGTTGAACAGAGCAACTAATAAGCTGTTTGTCACTTGTCAACTGACAACAGGGCTGATAAATACTCTGACAACGTCCGTAGTCCTGTAATGTATAAGAACCTGTACCTGAAACTGAAGGGTTTTTACAGAAAATTTACTTACCCTGGAAAACCTAGGCCACCTATAGTAACATTTTCATGTTTCAGTGGAGTCAAGAGGTTTTCCCATTTTCCAGGTGCATTGCCTGAAGGAAAAAAAAAAAAAAAAAAGAGAAAAATAAAAGAGGGTTTGGGGAGGAAGTCTAGTGGTTTGCACAGGTGCCTTTGGATAAGCCTGAGTCTCCAATACAGTAGGACTTGCTGGTTGACACAAGTGTGCTTTAGCTGACACCGGTAGATGATAGAGCTGTATCTGGGCAATAGGCAGAGAAGACATTTCTTTCTGTGATTGAGACTGATATAAATTCTAATCTGAAAAGTTTAATGTGCTTTCCTGTAGTGAAAGAAAAAGCTGTACACAGAGATTCTTTACCGTAAGGGTTACAGAGCACTGGAACAAGCTCCCCAGAGAGGCTGTGGAGTCTCCTTCTCTGGAGACTTTCAAGACCTGTCTGGATGCATTCCTGTGTAACCTGCCCTAGATTAGTCCTGCTCTGGCAGGGGGGTTGGACTCAATGATCTCCAGAGGTCCCTTCCAACCCCTAACATTCTATGATTCTATGATTCAATGGAAGGCAGGGAAGAGTGTCTCCCTTTCTGTGCTTTTCTGTACTCTAGTGACTTCTGCCCACCACAACAGCATAAGTAAGATTTTAGTGAAAGAATATGCCTGTAATTAGCTGCTGCTCAGAGAGAAATGTGTTCATTTTAAATGACCTTAATATAAAAAAATAGTACAGCTCTATGGCAGCCTGAAGCTCCACACTCATATTTTCTTTGTCCTTAGCAGGGGTTGAATGTCGTGAGTTTAACGTTTTTGCTACCTAAACTAGCATTCAGTTAATTCAAACTTCATACAGGTTCATGCAGAAGGTGATACTCTGGACATATAACCATAACAAGACAATGAACTTGGACAAATTTACAGATCAGCCAAGTCAAAGTTCAAGTGGAGATAAGAATTTGGAGAGCTGTGAAATATTCTGAGTGGTAGTTAGGAGTATCAGTGTATGGAATTTTTTTCTTAAACCCATTCTATAAGCTTCTTGGTTTTGACTATTCATTTTTGCTATCAGTAATTTACGGAACAAGCAAGATTAAGTATAAACAAGAGTAGAATTTTCATAGCTTCTTTTGAGGATACAGTTTGTGTTTGACAAATTGTGTTTACGTGTATGTGAGTGTGTGATGAAAGGGACAAACTAAAAATGCTAATATTGCAACTATAACTCACATATTCTTTTCTTTCCCTTCATTAAGTTTATGAATAAAAATTGTTTCATTCTAGTTCCGGCACAGAGTAGATATTTCTTAATTATAAATGAATTAACTTATGAAAAATAAAGTAAAAGGGAGATTTATTTTTTTTAAAATTGTGTTATTTCAGTCATCTTTTTTTTCCCCTCAAATGTTGTAAAAACTCATGGTTGCTGAGTGTTGTAAGTGGAATTATTGTTTTCTGACAAGTTTTGTATGAGTCATTTAAACTACAGCATTAAATAATTACATTAGCTTATTTTACTTGCTACATGCAGAGTAAAGTATGATTAAAAAGAAACACAGTAACAAGTCTTTGTTTGCGTGGTGTTTTATTTTTCTTTATTGACAAGCTTTTCCCCATTGGGCATCTTCTTTTCCCTGATAAAATAATATCCAGTTTAATGAATGCTTGGTCTCTGTCAGCTAAAAATCTGCATTTTGGGGCCTGATCCAAAAAGAAGTGAAATCAATGAAAATCTTTCCATTTGTTTCAGAGGCCTTTGAGTCAAGCTTTTAGCTGAGCAGCTGTTTGGTACTTCTAAGCAGTATAAATCACTCTTTTGGATGATACACATTTTTCTATACTATACAGCTACTCTATGTAAATTTTGTGTTTAATAGCAACATGTCTCTTTACAGGTGACATTCTCCAACTTCATCATGTGCACCTGATCTGAATATAACTTATAATAGGGATAATTGTTAAAAGCGATGCCTAATTTGACTGAAATAAAAAACAAGGCTGTCAAACCAGAAATGCTAAATAATACTGTTTCCAGGAAGAAACTAACACTGGTGACATTGTCATCTATTCCTGTAAAAAGCTATGATGAAAATGAAATATCTCAAATACAAATTCAGATGACTCATGTCAAATGCAGCCTTTAAAATACTGTCAAGATAAATGGAAAATGTAATGTTGTTTGCAGCCAACTCCACATAGTTCTGCCATTAGGAACACGGTTGAGGTTATAAATAGCTATTTTTACACAAAGCCAACACTATATGTGAAACAGACAATTTAAGTTTTCTCCCATCAAAAATAGTCCTTACACACAGTACATCAGGCAGAAATTTTAAAATGCAACAGGAATACACTTGAAAGGGTAACAATATCTCCATTCTTGAAAAGATACTGTAGCAGGAGAACATTATGTTATCATGTTGCTAATAACACTATTGTCAAAAATGACATGCTATCCTGAATGATCCTAAATGAGACAGACTATTGGTCTAATGCTCCATGGGGTAATAGTATATAGTAGTACATTGGCTAGCACAAAAATTTCGTCACATTAGCATAGTACTACTCCCCGGAAACAGGGGAATGGTTGAGTCATAGGTTGCACATATGGCCTCATTCTGCTGTAGTTCTGTACAGACACTGTATTTCTTCCCTTCTGCTCTTGAACGTGAATTGCTTTTCTCTCCCCATGACCCATTTCTTTACTATTGTCTCCAAATTTTTGGCATGAAATTGCATAGCTCTTAGAAAATGCACTGCCTGTATTGCAAGTTTTAGTCTTTTTCCTGCTCAAAATGCTTCAGACGTTATAAACGATGCTGAGTATTAATCTCTTGCACCCACTGAAATAAAATACTATGATATTCTTAACCAATATTTGCAATTAAGAGGGCATGCAGAACATTGTTCTGTCCAGCACATTATAGTCTGGGAAATAAACTTTTCCTTTAATTGCCTGATAGAGTTAAATAGTCATTTTCTGTTCATAAACAATGACCAATGCAATTTCAACTTATAAGGGTGCTTCCGAAGTTCTGAAAGACCTTACAGGAGCTCCATGCTTATTTTTAACCTACTCAGTCGGAAATAAGATAATTTAATTCAGCTGATTTAACAGTGATTGTTTTGTTGTTTTACAAAGTTACTGGATGTTAGTAAAATGACCTCAGGTATATCCTGCAACAGAGGGTAGAAATATCAGTTTGGCTTACAGCTAGGGTGTTTCCCTTCTCTTTCTTATACCCTGAACACAGAAGTGCACACAGGATCACAGGATGGCTGAGACTGAAGACACCTCTGGAGATCTTCTAGTCCAACTCTATACTCAGAGCAAGGTCAGATAGGGCAGGTTGCTCAGGGCTGTATCCAGTCAAGTTTTGATTATCAGCAAGGATGGAGTCTCTGCAACACTTCTGGGCAGCCTGTTCTGGTGTTCGCCCATATTAGAAAAATGTTTTCTTACACTCAGACAGAGTTTCCTGTGTTTCAGTTTGTGGCCATTGCATCTTGTCCTGTCGTTGAGCACTGACGAGAAGAGCTTTGCTCTGTCTTCCTTACTCCTCCAATGGTGTATTTATACACATGGATAAGATCCTCCCAAGACTTCTCTTCTCCATGCTGAGTAGTCCCAACTCCCTTAGCCTCTCCTTATACACCAGATGCTTCAGTCCCTTAGTCATCAACATACTACAGGAAGGGCTGTTTCTCATAGTATTTCTATACAGTATTACCATAAATGCTGGCACGCAAATGAGAAAGGGTCAGTTAGTGACAATATTTCAGCGATGTCAGAACCAGTCCTAGCATGACAGAAGTATCGCTTTATGTTTATTGTTCAAAAATAACGTATCTCCAGACCCATATTAATTCCTGTATGACCTACTTTCAGCAGCAGCTCTTATTTCAGCAACAGAAAATTTGGATCTGTGAGCAGCTCATGCTGCAACTTAGTTAAGTGCCAGCTTCTCATAATCACACAGAACACAAGCAGCAAAATTAAATGTGATTGTTGTGGTATTCTAGTGTATTCATACCAACACATAATTATTCTTCTTTTCTATAGCTAAGACTTTGACCTTTCTGAGTCACTATGAAAACTGAACCTGATAGGCATAATTACTGAAATATCTCCTAGCAAAAAATCGAAAAAGTGGAACGGAACTCTGTGGCCATGTAAAAGTCGAAAAGAACTGAAATTTCAAGAACTGCAGCCTGTGTAACATGGTTTGGGAAGCACTCAATAACAAATCTGGTTTTGGCTAGATGAATAGAAATGACTGACTCATTTCGTGGCAGTTTTCAAACTCAACTTCGTGAGGGCTTTTTGGTTTTGATTTTCTATTCTGTTCTCCATTTGTTATAACAAGGTAAAAGAACCTAGCACAGATGGGAACCCACTAGAAACAGGATAAATTGTTTCTGAGAGTATTCTTCCATCTGTTTCTATTTTCTTCTATAGAGTGACTTTGTTCTCTCCTTAAAGGGTAGCCAAATAAGAAGGAACAAGTTTTTTGGATCTGTTCTTAGAAGGAATACTTTTTTTTCTTTGGTCCAAATCCAAAATCTGCAGATCCCTTCCTCAACAGCTGCAAGAAATGACATAATTTGGGCATCAGCATTTTCACTTTTTTAAAATAAAAAATTATTTATGAAATCTTTTCTATTCTTTCCTACACTGATAAAATATATATCGAGAAAAATATTGATCATGCTGCTGAAACATATTGTACTTATAGAAGGCAGATGGAGCACGTTTGTCCTATGAACTTCTTCCTTGAACTTTGGTTTTCATGCCTTGTAGATGGATATGGCCACTGAATATACTTCTAATATTAATTCAAATTTATTAAAAAGGCTAAAGAACTTACCATACCACTTCAGTACGTACTGTAGGAAAGTGCAACAGTACATTGTATCTTGCATATACAGAGACTAATTACTCAACACTTTCCTAATAGTAGTGAAGACAGTAACTGTTTAAGTGGTTTAAAACTACACTCCTCTGTGTTTGATGGAAATATCCAAGGTGAAGCCAAAAAAACTAATTAAATCAATCAGAAATTTGTTCTTCAGTGCCTTCGGGTACTGCTGGAAAGTTTCTTTTAGTACATATTGCTTTCATAAATTAACATTAGCTCAAATACTTTACATGAAATGATCCAATACTATCAGGGAAAAAAATAGGTAACTTTTCAATTTCCTACTACTATGACTTCATGGAGTATATATGTATATATGGTATCACATATCTTTCTAGAATGAACAGGTGCTATGCTGTTCTCATTATTTCACCACTACATAGAGAAAAACCTTATTTATAGGAACAATCAAACACTGCAAATGCAAATGTTGGGGGTTTTTTTCAATGAAACTGATGCATTTGTTGCTATTTTTAAGGGTGAGTGCACAGAATAGTCTAAAAAGTTAGAATCCATTATACTTAATGAAGGATGAGAATTTATTGGTTTTCTCTAAAGTCAGTCAGGGGCAGTGAAGGTAATACAGTAAAATAACCTAACAAATATTCTAGACTGACCTCTTCTTGTGGCTTAATGTAATATCTAGTACTACAATCTAAGATTAAGAATGCTAAAAATATCCAAATGATTTTACATAAAAGGCAGGAAAAATCTCTGAGAATTCAACATATTCTGTAAACTGTTAGAAAAGCAAGAGACATTATCTTTTCTGTAAAAGTACATGAACTGGCAGAGTGTATGATTACATTGGCCATTTTACCTTTCATTATGTGAATATTTAAATGTACGATGTCTAATACACAGAAATCAACATCTGTATTTTGTGAAGGGATAGTTACTGAACATTAGAGTTATAATGACATAACCTAGTTGTAGCATTGAGGGATGTTTAGTTACACATAGACTTACTGAATTATTCTTTGTTTAGGTAATGTTACGGTAGACTAGAAAAAACATAAATGTGGCTATTAAACAGATTTTTTTTTTTAAATGAACAAATTATTAGAAACTGGTATATTGGGTTTGTGTGACAAGGTTCTGGCTGCAGGGGTGGCTTCTGTGAGAAGCTGCTAGAAGCTTCCCCCATGTCTGATAGAGCCAGTGCCATCTGGTTCCAAGACAGAACCGATGCTGGCCGAGGCTGAGCCCATCAGTGATGGTGGTAGCGCCTCTGTGGTAACATATTTAAGAAGGGAAAAAAAAAAAAACAAACATGTGCAACTGCAGCTGGAGATGCTCAAAAAAAATGGATGTTCAACAGCAGCCAGGAGTGAGAATATGTGAAAAAAAACACTCTGCAGACACCAAGGTCAGTGAAGAAGGAGGGGGAGGAGGTGCTCCAGGTGCTGGAGCAGAGATTTCCTTGCAGACTGCAGTGAAGACCATGGTGAGGCAGGCTGCCCCCCTACAGTCCATGGAGGTCCACGGTGGAGCAGATATCCACCTGCAGCCTGTGGAGGACCCCACGCCGGAACAGGTGGATGTACCTGAAGGAGGCTGGGACACCGTGAAGAGCCTGCACTGGAGCGCATTCCTGGCAGGACCTATGGACCTGTGGAGAGAGGAGCCTATGCTGGAGCGTGTTTGTTGGTAGGACTTGTGATCCCATGGGGGACCCATGCTGGAGCAGTCCATTCCTGATGGCCTGCACTCCATGGAAAGGACCCACACTGGAGCAGTTCATGAAGAACTGCAGCCCATGGGAGGGACCCATACTGGAGAGGTCTGTGGAGGACTGTCTCCTGTGGGTGGGACCCCACACTGGAGCAATGGAAGAGTGTGAGGAGGTAGGAACAGCAGAGAGAACATGTGGTGAACTGACTGCAATCCCCATTCCCTGTCCCCCTGCGCTGCTCGGGGGAATGAGGTAGACAATTTGGGAGTGAAGTTGAGCCTGGGAAGATGGGAGGGGTGGGAGGAAGGTGTTTTAAGATTTGTTATTATTTCTCATTATCATGGAAATATCACCACCCTCAGTCAAAATTTGTCTTTTGTAGTGCTACATAGAATGCAATAATTAGTCTTTGTGCTTTGGTTGTGGAGCTCTATCATAGTGAAGTCAATTCATATGCATCATGAGAGCTAAACTACCTTAAATTATAATCAAGACATCATAATAAGAGTTGAGTGAGATTTCAGTACATACTGGAATTGATGCAGTTCCTGGTCTGCATATACAATTTCATCTTCTGAATATTGTCTGTCTGTCCTGTTTTTTCTCAAAAGGTGCCTTTAGTAATGCGGCCTTTACTTTCTGGATGTAGCGAAAACATGGGTGTGATTACAGCGCCAGGTGTTAAGGTAGCAATGGACATATATATACATGTCCATTGTCCATACATATATATATATATGTATGTTGATAATGCAACATCTATTCTGAACACCATTTCACAAATTTGACACCTGTCTGGCATACCGTTCCAACTCTCCCTAGCAACACACCAACTCTTTGCAGTAACAATCCATCCGTCTGTGTTACCAATCCAACTGTTCACAAGAAAACTCAAAATCTTTCCAGGATCAATCAGTCTCGGAATCCTGCCAAGCTGTTTTCCTCTCCATATTAATATGACACAGGTTCTTATGCAATAAACTACTGTTTTTTTAAAGGGTCAAATCTGTTGTGGTCCACTGGTCTTCAGACTGTCGTGTAGCTCACATTTCAGTTACAAAAATTAGGTAACCAAAAATGACAGAGGAAAACCAATTGAAGTTCAGCACCTGTGCCAGATAAACAAGAATAATATTTTTCAGAAATCATATACTCTTATAACGCCTTCAATACTGGGCACATATCTGTATGGGAGTACAATGCATAACTTTGAACTGAAATTGAAAGGAAGATAATTTTCTGCAATCACAGAGCACATTTTAGACTAGAAAATATGCAGTATTTCTTTGGGTGAGTGCTAAGTACTTCATATATTTTCCAAAATTCTAAATGTAATTATCTGTATTCATTTATGTCTCTCTTATGCTATGAAAATAATCATTTATGCATGTCATTTACCCTATTTCCAGTCTTATTATTCTGTCTTTAAGCTCCAGTGACTCTGTGGTTCCTTGTGTCATTTTTCTGTATCTCACAATACAGGATCACAGAATAATTCCAATGCATGCCTTTGTTTTCTATGGTCCCAAAGGATAAATGAGGCTGGCAGGGATCTCAGGAGATCTCTAGGTCACCCCACAGCCCAAAGCAGGGCCAGCTATAGGATAAGACCAGGCTGTTCATGGCTTGATCCAGTTGTGACTTTAAATCTTCCACGGACAGAGATAGCACAGCTTTCAGAGGCAACCTGCTCTACCACCTCACTATCCTTACAAGAAAAAATTTCTTCTTATATCCAGTCTGAAACTTTCTTGTCTCAATGTCTCAATGTACACCTGTTGTTTCTTGCCGTCCCTCCCTGAACTTCTGTGAGGAGCCTAGGTCCATCTCCTTGATGACCCTTGTCTCAGCTGGGGTCTGTTAGGTGCACTGAAGCTGTCGTTTCTCCAGGCTGACCCAGCCCAGCTCCCCCAGTCTCTTCTCACAGGGCAAGTGCTCCAGATCCAACCACCTTGGAGGGCCTCCACTGAGCTCCCTCCAGTTTGTCCATCTCTTTCCTGTCAGAAAAAAAAAAAAAAAAAGGGAAAAACCAGATGCAGTATCTAGATGTCATCTGACAAGTGCCACGTAGAAGGAGTCAAGCCATTCCCTCAATCTACAGGCTATGCCACTCTTCATACAGCCCAGAAGGCTGTTGTCTGCCTTTGCTGCCAGCACGCACATACTATGGGCTCACGTTCATCTTGCTGTCCACTTCCACCCCAGGGCCTTTCCCCCAGAGCTACTTCATGGCATCTCCATTCCCAGACAGTGTTGTTGCAGGGGCTGTTTTTTCCCTGTAATGGGAAAAGATTATTGGAATTTGGAAAGCTTGGCATTTTTTCCTGCTGAATTTCATAATCTTCCTCGTGGCCCATTTCTTCAGCCTGTTTTGAGACATGTTCTTGAGTGTGTTGACTGGTACCCCTAATTTGACATCATCTACAAAGTTGATGAGAGTGTGCTCTGTCACCTCCTGCTCATCATTATCAATAGAGATGTTAAAGAAGAAAGGTCCTGGTGCAGACAAGTGGTATTCCACTTGTCACAGGCATCCAGGTAAAATATGACCCTTTGACCACCTTCTGAGCCCTATCATCCAAACATATTTGTTCCATCTGGTTGTCTAGCTATGCAGACTATGACATCACAAGTTCAATATCATGGATGACAGTGTCAAAATCTTGCTAAAGTCTATGCAAATAACATCCACTACTGTCCCTGTATCCACAAACTTAGTCATTTTATCATAGAGGACAACTAGGTTGGTTAAGCACAATTTATTCTTGGTAAAACCATGCTGGTGAGTTCCAATCACCTATTTAACTTCGTGTGCCCAGAAATGTGCTCCAAGAGGACTCATTCCATGATTTTCCCAGGAACTGAAATGAGGCTGACCATCTTGTAGTTCCTGGGGTTGAACTTTTGGTCTTTTTTTGAAGAAGGTTGTGACATTTACATTTCTCCAGTCAAGAGAGACTTCCCCTTCCTTCTCAAAGACTATGAAAAAAAACTAAAACCAAATTGCTATTTTTAAATCTTTTCAAAGCTTGCACATTTGTCATTGAGTACATA
Source organism: Nyctibius grandis (assembly GCF_013368605.1). NCBI lineage: Eukaryota > Metazoa > Chordata > Aves > Nyctibiiformes > Nyctibiidae > Nyctibius > Nyctibius grandis. Next base: position 44,443,705 of record NC_090659.1, read on the forward strand.
TTTTATTTTGTTGAATAACAATAGAAACATTGAAATTATGCATTTCTTCTGCAGATGGCTTAACATTTGATTTCAGCTGAAGTTGTATTCATTTTCATGGTACGTAAATTCTTCTAGGTATGAATTACTGTTATAGAGTTTCTGGCTACAGAATATATCTTGGAAATCTTCAAGAGGGTTATTGTGTTGGCTCACTGTCAAGTGTACTATAGCTTGCAAGATGTGAGCGGAAATTAGAGATGTATGGACATTAAAATATGAACAACAAACTTAGTCAGCTGAGGAATTCTTGAATTATTCTAAATTAACCTACTCTTCACTGAAAGGAAGCTCAGGCAGTGTTTCAAGAGAAGAGTCTAAAGATTATTCACGTGAATTAATTGTGTAAGCCTGAGTACATAAGATTTCTTTCTAATTGCAATTAGAAACCAGAAGTAATTAAATATGTTTCCTGAGAGTTTTGAAAACCATTTTTAAATAGTTTCAATTGTTCTCATTGCTGCAATTCATCTAAAGTTCAGTTAACTCATATTTTTTAGGTTACAGGTCTTTTAAAAAAAGGTTGACACCTTATTTATTTAAAGTAATTAAACACGACATATACTAATAAGTTACTTTCCCATCTAGTCTGCTGTACATAATTTTTCTTTTAGATCAGTCCTTAAATAGATATGTCTGGATGACTTTTAAATCCCATTCACCTGCACAAATATGGTGGGTTGTCCCTGGCTGGATGCCAGGTACCCACCAAAGCCACTCTATCACTCCACCTCCTCAACTGGACAGGGGAGGGAAAATATAACAAAAGGCTCATGGATCAAGATAAGGACAGGGAGAGATCACTCACCAATTACCTTCACAGGCAAAACCAGACTTGACTTGGGGAAATTAGTTTAATTTATTACCAATCAAATCAGAGTAGGTTAATGACAAATAAAACCAAATCTTAAAAACAGCTTCCCCCCAGCCCTCCCTTCTTCCCAGGCTTAACTTTACTCACAATTTTCTCTACCTCATCCCCCCCGAGCGGTGCAGGGGGGTGGGGAATGGGGGTTGCAGTTAGTTCATCACATGTCATTTCTGCTGCTCCTTCACTCCTCACACTCTTCCCCTGCTCCAGCATGAGTCCTTTCCATGGGGTGCAGTCCTTTAGGAACAGACTGCTCCAGCATGGGTCTCCCATGGGGTCACAAGTCCTACCAGAAAACCTGCTCCAGTGTTGGTTCCTCTCTCCACAGTTCCATAGGTCCTGCTAGAAGCCGGCTCCAGTGTGGTCTCTCCATGGCATCCCAGCCTCCTTCGGGCACATCCACCTGCTCCAGTGTGGGGTCCTCCAGGTGGATATCTGCTCCACCATGGACCTCCATGGACTGCAGGGGGACATCCTGCCTCACCATGGTCTTCACCACAGGCTGCAGGGGAATCTCTGCTCCAGCACCTGGAGCACCTCCTCCCCCTCTTTCTTCACTGACCTTGGTGTCTGCAGAGCTGTTTCTCTCACACATTCTCACTCCTCTCTCCAGCTGCAGTTGCACATGGGTTTTTTTCCTCTTCTTAAATATGTTACCACAGAGGCACTACCACTATCATTGATGGGCTCAGCCTTGGTCAGCAGCTGCTCCGTCTTGGAGTCAGCTGACACTGGCTCTATTGGACATGGGGGAGCTTCTAGCAGCTTCTGACAGAAGCCACCCCTGTAGTCACCCCCAACCAAAACCTTGCCACACAAAGCCAATATAACAAGAAGATGGCTTTGCACTGTTTTTTTGTAAACAGAAAACTTTATTTATTCTCTCTTCTGCTGGTACTGTCAGCATTCAGTGGCTAGAGTTCCCACCTTATGATCTCATGCTCAAAAACCTCAGTAGCTGGGAGACTAAGGTGGGGGTGGGTTTATTTCTCATGCATGAATTTTTTAGGTGCCTGTGGAGATCACTGGCAACACAGAAAGGTTCTAATACAAGATTTTCCACTCTTGCTGCTGAACAGTGTTAATAAGTGATTTTTTGTGTTTTATTTTGCTTTATGGATGTGTGAAAAACAGTTTAATTTATGCTTATAGCACTAGTGGCACATCTTATTGGTCCTACTGGCTTTTAAAAATACCCATCTCCTTGTAAAATCCTCTGTGAAAATCAGGTCAACTTTATTTCTGATGTTCAAATCAGCACTGAGATGCTGGGGATAATATGCTTATCATCCTTTAAGCAAGTTGTTCCATACATGCACACGTACTTATTATTATTTTATTTCTGTACTTTTTTTCCAGTGTCCAACATGTCCTTAAGAGGAATTAGCATATTAAAAAATGGATCATACAGAATATGTAGTGGGATAAAATATAATTTGAATGCAAAAAAAGAGTAATGCTAAAGCTGACTAAATTAATCAAATGATTACTGATATTATAAGTAGGTCCGTAGATATACTTGGCATTTTATTAGTTAGAAAGATTTCAGTCTGGAGAGGTAATCTAATAGTCCTGGTCAGTAAAATCCAGCTCTTAACAGATGTCCTTATTCAGATGAGTTGCCCTGTACATCCCGAATAATTAGATTGTACATGGGTGGCTTGAACTTCATTGCTTGATGCAAAGAGCTGACTTGCATCTCTTCAGGTCATGTGAACTTAATTTGGGATCTGTATTGTAATGGAGAGGAGGCTTTGTGCACAATTCACATGACAGACTAACAACAGGGAATTCGTAGGGGTGAGAGGGTTGAACGGATGAAAGCACTGCTATATTACAGACTGACACTTTAAACCTAATTTGGAGATAAAATTTCACCTTTTCAACTCTTCCCTACCTTCAGTCACAAAGCACAATTTCTTCCGCTTTATATATGCCACGACTTTTGCCCTGCAGTCATGAGCAGAGATGTTGATCCAAAACGTGTATCAGCACTAGGCACCACTTAGGAAAATGTTTAAAACCAAGTAAAACTAAGCACTGAGTATTCAGAAGTTGGCTACCGTGTTAAATTGATGATACAAAATCACAGAATCACAGAATCACAGAGTCTCATGTGATTACAGAGTCTCACAGGAAGCAAAAGAAGGAAAGAGCTGTAGATCTAATTCTGCAGACCTACTCCCCTCCCCAGAACACTGCAGAAAGAAATAAAAAGCAGAAATGTTTAATTTTCCATGTTTGGTTTTACAGTTGTTTGTATTTATTCCATTTTTTATTTTTTACAGTAATTGAAGAGGGAAAGTGATACCATAGTTATATTTACCTTTATTTGCTTGCTTGTTTTCTTCTACAACGACAGAGGATGTTGTTAGTGTTTCGCAGGCCCCTGCCAGTTATTGAGGGGTAAAAGAATTACATGGTTTTAAAAACTAGATAGTGACAGACAAGGAAAGGTCATGTAAGAAGAAAAAGAAAGGTACATAGAGGAAAAGGAAGAGAGCCAGAGACCCAGAAATATAGCCTAATTTTATACATTGAAGAAAACACAGGCAAAATCGATTTTCTACCACAGGCAAAATCTAAGTGGGAAAGTACTAAAAAAAAATAAAGATGTGATTCTGTGATTCTGTGAAAGACCCCGTGTTATACTGCATTTCCTATACGTGATCAGGCTATTTTCTATCTTTCTGATGAAATTACAAATAAATGCTGTAATAATAGTGTTTTGTATTAATGCACATGCATGTTATTAATTTATTTAGTTTTACATTAGAAAAAGGTCTTCATGAAGAAAGATTTTCTATTTGAGATCCATTTCACATCTCATCTTTATAATCAAACTGACTTGCCTTGTGGCATTAGATGAAACACGAATGGGTACGAGGGGACAGAGAAAGATGAGCAAATTGGGATAAAATTTCACAGGAAAGTCTTATGAAATTAAGTAAAAGCGTTTGAGTGCATTAGCTGAAAAAAGCCAATAAATCCTTTTTTGAATTTTTGATTTCTGCTTGTCCTAATTAGATATATCTTGTGAGAAGTTCAGCAAAATAAATGTTTGGTATATGTTTTTAAAATTACAAAAACATTCCTTATTATAATGAAAAGGAAGCATTTTGAGCTTGAAAGTATGATGCAAATTACTACACTTAGCCTATAGCAAAACATTCTGCATCAAAGAGCTGTGCTAGCTGAGGCAATAGTCAATGTTTAAAAAGAAATAATGAATGCAGAAAATAAAGCTTGAATTTTAATTTCACAGCATGTGGAAACTTAGATAGTTTTATCTATGGAGTTACATTCTTGTCCTTAAATCCAGACCAAACTTTAGACTTTGATCATGATATAGTTCATAAACCTATAGTCCACAACTCTAGATCTAGAAAAACAAACAAGAAACAATCAGAAATTGTCATTCTAGTATGTTCAAATCGATGTAGTGAACTCACTTCTGAAATGATACATTTGTATAAAAATTAGAAGACTTCCTAAAAGAATCACAAAATCACAGGCTGGTTGAGGTTGGAAGGGACCTCTAGAGGCCATCTGGTCCAACTCCTCTGTGCAAGCAGGGACACCTAGAGCTAGTTGCCCAGGACCATAACCAGATGGCTTTTGAATATTTCCAAGGAGGGAGACTTCACAGCCTCTCAGGGCAACCTGCATCAGTGCTCAGTCACCATCACAGTAAAAAAGTGTTTTCTTATGTTCAGACAGAACCTCCTGTGTTTCAGTGTGTGCCCATTGCCTCTGGTCCTGCCACTGGGCACTACTGAAGAGAGCCTGGCTCCGTCCCCTTTGCACCCTCCCTTCAGGTATTTACATACATTAGTGAGGTACCCCCTGAGCTTTCTCTTGTCTAGGCTGAACAGTTCCAGATCTCTGAGCATTTCCTCATAGGAGAGATGCTCCAGTCCCTTAATCATCTTCGTGTCCCTTTGTTGGACTTTATCCAGTATGTCCATGTCTCTCTTGTATAGAAGAGCCCAGAACTGAACACAGTGCTCCAGGTGTGGCATCACCAGTACTGGGTATAGGGGAAGGATCACCCCCCTCAACCTGCTGGCAGTACTTTGTCTAATGCATCTAAGGATACCATTAGTCTTCTTTGCGGCAAGGGCACATGGCTGGCTCATGTTCAACTTGGTGTCCACCAAGACCCCCAGGTCCTTTTATAGCAAGGTGCTTTCCAGCTGGGTAGCCCCTAACATACATTGGTGCATGGGGTTGTTCCTCCTCAGGTGTAGGACATTGCACTTCCTCTTGTTGACCTTCATGAAGTTTTTGCCAGCCCATTTGTTTTCCCAAAGGCGAACCCAGAGACTGCTGCAAAACTGCTGCCTCGGTTGGCTGCCTCTGTTACCTTCATAGTACAGAGATACCTCTGAATTACCTGCTACAGAAGCAGGACAGTTGAATTGTTGCAGTACCCTCCACAGGTTAATTAGCTCTGGTTAGAAATAGACTGTATTAGCTTTACTATATGTTCTTGCTAATGTGGCCATCCTGCTTTAGAGTGCACTGTGTAGACATACAAGATTTCTCAGTGCTAGGTTACATTTCTGCACAATAATCTATCAATGTAGAACAATATTATATGCAGATTACTTAAAAGATCAGCACCTGCCTCCTATGTTCATTAAGCTTTCATTCAGCTTTCTAACAAACAGTCACTTAGAGTAACCAGTTACTAATTGTAGGGAGCAATTCAATTCTCTCTCTTTTTTTTTAATTTTCTTTTTTTTTTTTTTTTAGGGAAGGAACAAATAACTATTGCAATTTTCATGTTTTTTCTTATGTTTGTGTATTTTGCATTTACAAACAATTTTAAAAAACACCTATAATGCACACAAGAATTGAAAATAAGCAGCTATTTAGATTTAAGACTTTTAACAATTGTTTGGTGTAAGGCAACCTGATTCTTAAGGGTAGGAGAAAGGCTTTTGAAGGATTTGGTTCCTCATTTGTATACCTAGCTTTATCTAGTAAACATAAGAATCTAATTATAAAAATCAGCATGAGAAAATGTTAAGGGTCTTTACTCCATTCTAAAATGTTTCTTTTTATTATTATTTCCACAGTAACAAGAAAAACTTCTGTTTATATATCATCCCTGCTTAGATCAACCAATATATTTAATAATTTTTCTTATATGACTTGGCCAGTAGTTCTTCTTCAGACTTCCTGTTTCCAACTTTCTGTAACTGTTATCTCAACTCAGGTCTTTATTGTGTACTTAGATAGCATCAATGAATTCAATGGAACTGATAATTACGCACAGATTTAACTCTAAACACAAACATGTGCAGGTCTGTAACATTGTTCTCTTTTCAAAAAAAGATTGGTTCCTTTATTTTATTTCGGCAAAATTAGAAAGTGTGTGCCATTCCTTTTTTTATTCTAAACTTCTGATTTTTTTTTAAATATTTTTAAAATTGGTGAAGTTTGATAGTTAAAATCTTCCATGGAGACAGGCCCCACTAAGAAGTGTGTATTTGAAGTCTATTTTTGTAAGGTGGAAAAAAAAAGAGAATTTATTTCTTCTAGTCTTCCAAAGTATGTAAGTAGTAAAGATTCCTGAACCATGGCTGTCATGAAAACTGTAAAGAATAATGTTGGTGAAAAGTAATCAGGGCATCTGGGGGCTGGAAAGACTTATAAAATGAAAAGTGTTGCAAATGAGCTCCTAGATACTGGCAAATGGTTGGAATGAGCTTTGCTTCAGCATTTCTCCTAAAAGTCTGCAAAGATGACCAGCAAAAAAAGTCTCTCTCCTTCACACCACTTAAGCTGTTTAGAAGAGAGCATTCAGGCAAAAGTACTTCTTAGTTACAGAATCATCCTGTGTCAAGCCTGAATGGTTTTTATATTCCTAATGAATTATAAGTCACTGTCCTTCTCTTACAGCCTTTATCATAAACTCTTTCCGTCTCCTTGCTTCTCAAATATGAAAGGGAAAAATTCTTTACTGAAAGAAAAAAAAATCCAACAAAATTGTGGAGCCAGATGTTAATGGTGCCCTAACCCTTTTTTCATATAAGAACTGTAATATGCTCTTCATTTACATAATCAAATGCTCCTTCTCAAGTAATTTATTCTTTCTTAAAGCCTTAAAAATCTCTAGTGTGATGTGTTTCACCTTTTTTTTTCACATAGAAGAGTTATTCAGTCCTTTTAAACAAGTAAGCATTGACTGTACTCTGATATAGCTGGTATCTTTTCTTTTCTTTGTATTAGAACTCCGTGTTTTTGTGTGCTCAACATCATAGTTAACTCCACCCTTTTAAAAGTACTCTTCCTTGAAAAGAGATGTTCAGGTAAGCACTATCTTCAGATAGCCTCTACAAAAACAGGGGGAGAGTAGCCATTACCTAAGGTGAACTTTTTATTACCACTCATGGAGATATATCTTATGCCTGCTGAACTGTACATGCTTTTAAAGATAACTTAGAAGTCATACATATGAAATATACAGTAGTAAATTGTTTAACTACACTGCTAGTAAAAAAGGTGTCTAGCTAAAGTACAATATTTTCCTTTCTAGGCAAGCAGAAGATCCATACTTTTATTCATGTACCAGCTGTCCAAGTCAAATTTTGGAACATGTTAGTTACATGATATTGAATATCCTCCAAGGTATCAGCCTGAATTTAAGATCAGTAAATCAGTAATTTACTTTTTTTTTTTTATTATTTCCTTCAATTAACATTTCTTCAGAAAAAAAATAAGTAAACAAGGAAAGATTCTTCTGATTTTTCGCTCCTTATGAAGGCAAAGATCTCTTTAAAGTTATGAATAAAGCGTATAAAACTGGATCAAAGGGAAAATAGATAACACATTCCTGTGATGGATTATATCTTCTTTAGTAACACCATTTATAAAAATGTAGTTTAGACTTGCCTATAGTCTCGGGCTGATATACACTGACCTGAAGATGCAAAGTAAATGTAAACCTGCACAGAAAGAAACATGAAGTCAGAGTAAACTACATTTTGACACCTTTAGCCACAGCCAATAGTTGCTTACTCCAGCAGTGGTTTCACTTAATTCAGCAAATCTTATACTAGTAATATATGCCTGCTTTCTGCTGGTGTGCCTTTTGTGCAAAGTACTCCCTAGTCAGAGTGATAGCAGTTGATATCTGCTTTGCACAGGTGGAAACAACTATACAAGAGAATCAAGTCCTTAATAGACATGTGTAAACCAAAATGTCCAAAGCAGTTACCTGCAACAACACGTATCAGAAGGATTGTTTTCCCTCTTGTGAATTTTGGCTCAAATTTTAACAAAGAATTGGTAAAACTGAATAAAGTATATCTAAGTATACTTTGAAGACTATGTAGTTTAAGCATTTTCTATTACAAATTTCAAAAACCAATATTGTGCATATCAGACAGTTGGGTGACATTTCTATTTGTATTCTCTAAGTAACATGATGAAGGCTACAGACTGGTAAATATTCCAAAAACTAGTGGAAAGCAGATAACTGAAGCTACCAGAAAAGCTTGATTCAAATACAGGTCTCCTTGTTAGAAGATTTCTCTCAAACTTTTTCTAGTGGGAAAACCTTAAAAAAAAACACTGTAAGCAGAACTCTGTGATACTTCTATCTACTTAATGTGTAAGTTTCATGTGGCATAAATGTTTTAATAGCTTTTCTCATCTGTTTCTTACTTTATATAACTTATTAACAATATACTGCAAGTTTTACAAAACTAAATGCATCAAGGAACAGGAACAGAGAAGTTTGGCACAGCGTCCCAAGGGGATCTTGAATTAAACTCTGGTGGGCATTTCAAAACTCCCACATTCCTCTCTAGGAAGAAGATTTCTACAGCAGTAGATTCAAAATGCACTATACTTTTATTTTAAAACATGGTCCTACAGTATCCATTTTAACAGAATTACTTGTATTTCCAACCCTGGCAACCCTATCAAATTACACTGTAAACAGCTGTGTTGTATCAACACTCTTAAAAGGAAATCCTGTTTCTTATCCCATATGAATAACTCTATGAACAGTATTTTTCTGTTCTTTTTTAGTTTCTGGAATGCAATATGACAGTGTGTTGGAGACAATTACAAGTCATGATTAAGAGCACTCTGCATGGTTCCCTCAGAACTGCTTCAGATTATTACTGAACCCAAATGAATGGTGCCATCGAGAAGATGAAGGGTATTTTAATCCTTCATTCCAAAGCAATGAAATAACTGTGAAACCCTGTAAGGAACATAGACAAATCTTTTAGCAGTGATGTATAAAAAAATGCATATTTAAGTCCTTGCAGTTTACTAATATTGACATTTCAAGGTCAAAGTTCTTTCGAGTAGGGACGGATCTTGTAAAATGCAAACACATGAATGGACATGAAAATTTGAATTGAAAACCTAAGAGCAAATTTCCAACCCAGGGTACAGAAAATACACATGTAGATGCAATAAACTGTGAGAATTTTTGGTTCAGTTTTCTGACTATTTTAAGAATTGACTCCACATCTGATTTTCTTAATGAATTGTCAAAAAAAATATTATCTTCATTCTATTTCAAGAATATCTGCATTTTTACCATGTTAGAGGATATTTTTATGAGTTTAATCAAATTTGATTAAGCCTTACAAGTTCCCTCAAAACAGCATATGAATATTAGGAATGCCTAAATGGTACATCTAGTTCCAACAACAGTCAGATCTTGTACCAGCTGAGATTAGCACTACCTTTCACATTACATCTTGGCATTCATTTCTCTGACATTTTCATCAAATATCATATAAAAATTACTTCTCTGGTCAGTGGAGATGAGCAATTGAGGTGTAAATCTGAAAGTGTCGAATCTCTTGAGAGACACCTCTCTCTCTCCAGTGCTGAGAGAAGGAGCCTAGCTGACACATTTTTAAAATTCTGTAATTAGGTAAGATGAATCCCCATCCTTCATATGACAGTATTATGTATGACCAGTGATACATTCCAAAGAGTAAAGCAAGTAACTTCAAACCTCAGCATCCTCACATAGTATGTGTTATACAACATAAAAATAAGGAGCTTTTCCTAAGAAACACTGCATGTTGTTAGGAAAACAAGAACACAAAAAGCGTATATGAGACTGTTATAAAGTGATGTTAAATGGTTCATGAGTCGCACACAGATTTTACCTAAGCTTTACTTTGTATTTGTCATTAGTGGTGATTAGTGTACAACAATAAAGAAATTAGAAAATTGTAGAGTAACAATGTTTGGGGACACCTGCCATAGCCCATTACACTAGAAAGTTCAGATAAAAAGATTTTTTTTTCAGATAACTGGTATTTTTTAGTACACGGCAGTAACAAGGAGGTATGAAGTATCAAGATGGTTTGCCAAGAACAAATTATGCACAGTTAATTTAATTTCTTTTCATGACAAGGCAACAAACCTTTTAGGCAAAGAAGAAACAGTTGTCACATATTTTGAATTTCAGATTTACTCTGTGTTAAGCCTTGTAAGCAAGTGAGGGAAGGAGAGAAGAGTTGCTAATCACTCACTATAAAATTGAATCTATTGAGTGATGCTACTGAAGTTTCTATCTTGGGTCTCATTTTGCTGGCTTTATCTCTGACTTGCTTTCTGTTGTACTAAATTTCTAGGTAAACGCAGACTAGGAAGGACAATAGCAATGCTGGAGAACAGAATCACAGATGTAAGAAAAAAACTGGAAACAAAGATTGAGAGAGAAATCAGTAAAAATATATGCAAAATTCCACACTTTTGTTCGCTGTAAATGCAGTTTAATGAACAACAGGCTGAACATCCGTTGTAGAACATTTGAACAGATGAGGAACAATTTATGGCAATGGTATTAGTAAGCCTAAGGGAGAAAAGCTTGAAGGGAAACATGATAACAGTTTTTGCATATTCACAAAGTAACTACTTATTCTTGATGTCTACTGCTGCTATGACAAAAAGTATGGATCAATTTGCAATGAGAGAAACTCAAATTACACAGAAGAAGAAGAAGAAGAAGAAGAAGAAGAAGAAGAAGAAGAAGGAGGAGGAGAAGAAGAAGAAGAAGAAGAAGGAGGAGGAGAAGTAGAAGAAGAAGAAGAAGAAGAAGAAGAAGAAGAAGAAGAAGAAGAAGAAGAAGAAGAAGAAGAAGGAGGAGGAGGAGGAGGAGGAGGAGAAGAAGAAGAAGGAGGAGGAGGAGAAGAAGAAGAAGAAGAAGGAGGAGGAGGAGAAGAAGAAGAAAAAGAAGAAGAAGAAGAAGAAGAAGAAGAAGAAGAAGAAGAAGAAGAAGAAGAAGAAGAAGAAGAAGAAGAAGAAGAAGAAGAAGAAGAAGAAGAGGAAGAGGAAGAGGAAGAGGAGGAAGGAATAACTTTCCAATTCTAAGGATAGTGATGTCTGGGAATTTCATGGGACCTTTTTGGTCAGGTAGGAGTGGATAAGATCTCCTCTTAGTTTTTTTTCTAAGTTTATGTGATACCATGAATCTTTACTTCGGAAGTAGAACTTTGTGACTCACATTTCTTACTTGTTTGTTATGACAAAAGTGGAGTTGTGCCTCTTCCTAAAATATAAATTGACTGATGAAAGTAAGTCTTAAAATTTTGAACTATGCTAAAGAGGTGATCTGCCCTCTTGTTATCTTTTGTGTTTGTTAAAGCTGGATCATTAAACCCAGAGACGATATATCTTTTGTACCTCTTTGTATTCCTGTTTCTATGGAGAGTCATATTTTCCTTGCAGTGTAAAGGAATATGTGATGACCTATAACACTTCCTTTTTAATGTTGATCTGGGAGGAAAAGAGTCCTTTTTTGCCTCTATTTTAGAAAATACTATTTCTAAATTAAACACAAACACATTTTAGAAAAGGGAAAAGCCAGGAAAGCTTCTTCCTTTTTTGGACTTAATCCTACCCATAATTATGTTGGTAGTGATTTAATGTTGACTTTGATAGCAGTACGATTAGGCCTAATATTTGTTATTTCTGAAGACAATTTAATCGGAGTAATGTGCAATTGACAACAACTCATGCTGTGGCAGTACTGCCATTAACAAATGCAAAATCAAAACCATAGTCTAAAATCTGGCACAAGGTTGTCTCTTACAAGCAAATGCAATGCTTCCACTGGTTTTAAAAGGAATCGTACAAACATATCTAAGATTAGATTTTGTTGCAAGCAACAAAGAAATTTCTTCTCTTTTAGGAAACAAAGTCTGATAAGCACAGTAACTCCAGAACTCTATGGAAATATAACACATTTCAGAAACTTCATAATTATTGCTATCCAGTGGTTTAAAATTTCTGTTAAGATACTGTTGCTCTCTCTTATAATTGTGAAAATGTCACTGAAGATTTTAGTTCTGATATATAGCTGTATCAGGTGGTCACAATACTTTCTTAATTATAGTCTTGTATTTCAATAAATAATTAGAATATAGAAAATTCATAGAATAAGGTATTTTATACTCTTTCTAGTACACCTCCATAATTCCACAGAGCCTGCATTGTGCTTCTCTGTGTTTGAGGTGACTAACTAATGTGATGGACTAAAAAGAATAAAATGTCAGACTGAAAAGCTTTGTGTGACCAAGCTGATGGTTCATATTTCTTCCTTGTTGTGTCACAATAAGCCTCCAGAAAGCACATTTCAAGTCATGGCCATGCAAGTAAGCACCTAAGATACAGTCAAGCTCTTCTGTGATTTTATTTATTCAACTGTGCAAAATATGCATCTTTAAATAAACAGTTCAGTGATTGTGAACAGTGACTTCAATACCGAATGATGTTCAGAAAATTTTAATAAGTTTAGTGAATTATTTGGAAAGGAGTACAAAATTTTTTGTCCTAAATCTGATAAGGGTGAGAAATTTAGGACTTATCAATAGTTTATTTTGTTATTGTACTTATGTTACTATACCTTAGTAATCATTAATGCTCATCTCCTGGAACAGTTCATTTCAAGTTGTATGACTGAAATCCAGTAACCAAAATACTGTATTCTGGCAAATAAGTAATGACAAGTATATATATGAATATATGAACATGTGTACATGTATATGCTCTGCTGATAAAGGAAAGTAACTTCTCCATTAATTACAAACTGCAAACATGTTTGTTGCTATATTAGGTTGCTGAGCATTTGAAACCTGGTCATGTGTAATCTAGCGGCTGTTCGAAAAGAAAGCAGAATAAATTCATTTTATTCTGTCACTTGTTTACCTTACTTGAAAAGTCTAAAACCTCAGGGTCAAAGACTGTCTCTGTAGAATGTATTTATGCTGTTAGTCTCTTAGACATCGTGTTGTCTTTGTATCACTAAGAATAAAGAAGATTCCAAGAAATATAAAAATATAAAGAAATATGTAGAAATGTAAAAGCAGATTATTTATTGGTAACTTAGCAGTAGAAAAGTTCTATGTACAGCAAATTTTGAGAAAAAGAAAACCTGCAAGAGAACCAGGTCTTAAGTATAAGCAGAGCTCAAAAGCTACAGCAGTGTTGAAAGCAGATTGAAACAATGCAAAGTACTATCCCGGAGGTTGACCTTGTATGTTTAATTGTACACATTCTAAGTACTCCCAGCAAAGTCATTGAGACTAGCTACTTGAAGTGCGTGAAGCATATGCATAAATCTTTACAATAGCAGGGCTCAAAAATCAACATGGTGTGTACCTAATCATATTACTATATTAAGAAAATACTGGCGTAAAAAAATAAAGCACCTCATCTATCAAAATCGGAGGCATATATTTTCACAGAATCACAGAATCAACCAGGTTGGAAGAGACCTCAGGGATCATCGAGTCCAACCGTTGCCCTTACACCACGCTGTCAACTAGACCATGGCACTAAGTGCCATGTCCAGTCTTTTCTTAAACACATTCAGAGATGGTGACTCCACCACCTCCCTGGGCAGCCCATTCCAATGTCTAATAACCCTTTCTGTAAAGAAATTCTTCCTGATGTCCAACCTGAACCTCCCCTGGCAAAGCTTGAGGCTGTGCCCTCTTGTCCTATTGCTAGTTGCCCGGGACAAGAGGCCAACTCCCACTTCACTACAACCTCCTTTCAGGTAGTTGTAGACTGCAATAAGGTCACCTCAGAGCCTCCTCTTCTCCAGCCTAAACAACCCCATCTCCCTCAGCTGTTCCTCACAGGTCATACCCTCCAGACCCTTCACCAGCTTGGTCGCCCTCCTCTGGACTCGCTCCAACACCTCAACATCTTTCTTGAAGTGCGGAGCCCAGAACTGAACACAGTACTCAAGATGCGGCCTCACCAGTGCCGAGTACAGAGGGACGATCACTTCCCTAGACCAGCTGGCTACACTATTCCAATAGAGGCCAGGATGCCATTGGCCTTCTTGGCCACCTGGGCACACTGCTGGCTCATGTTTAGCCGGCTGTCGATCAGCACCCCCAGGTCTCTTTCCACCGGGCCGCTTTCTAACCACTCTTCTCCCAGCCTGTAGCGCTGCATGGGGTTGTTGTGGCCGAAGTGTAAGACCCGGCACTTGTTCTTGTTGAACCTCATGCCATTGGTCTTGGCCCATCTATCTAACCTGTCCAAAACCCTCTGTAGGGCCTTCCTACCCTCCAGCAGATCGACACTGCCACCCAGCTTGGTGTCATCTGCAAATTTGCTGAGGGTGCACTCAATCCCTACGTCTAGATCATCTATAAAGATATTGAACAGCACCGGCCCCAGAACTGAGCCCTGGGGAACACCGCTAGTGACCGGCCGCCAGTTGGACTTTGCCCTATTCACCACCACTCTCTGGGCTTGGCCATCCAGCCAGTTTTTAACCCATTTAAGAGTCCACCCATCCAAGCCCCGGGCAGCCAGTTTGTCCAGGAGGATGCTGTGGGAGACAGTGTCGAATGCCTTACTGAAGTCTAGATAGACTACATCCACAGCCCTGCCCTCATCTACTAAGCGGGTCACTTTGTCATAGAAGGAGACCAGGTTGGTCGAGCAGGACCTGCCTTTCATGAATCCATGTTGGCTGGCCTCGATGCCCCGATTGTCCTGCATGTGCCGTGTAATGGCACTCAGGATGATCTGTTCCATCACCTTGCCTGGCACCGAGGTCAGGCTGACAGGCCTATAGTTCCCTGGATCGTCCTTCTGACCCTTCTTGTAGATGGGTGTTACGTTTGCTAATTTCCAGTCAGCTGGAACTTCTCCAGTTAACCAGGACTGCCGGTAGATAATCGAGAGTGGCTTGGCAAGTTCATTTGCCAGTTCCTTCATTACTCTGGGGTGAATCCCATCCGGGCCCATAGCCTTGTGGGTGTCCAACTGGCACAGCAGGTCACTAACTGTCTCTTCCTGGATCATGGGAGGTTCACACAGCCCCCCGTCCCTAACTTCAGGCTCTGGGGGCCAAGTCTCCTGAGGACAACCAGTCTTGACATTAAATACCGAGGCAAAGAAGGCATTGAGCACCTCTGCCTTTTCCTCATCCCCTGACACTACACTACCTCATCCCCTGACACTACACTACCCTCCTCATTCAGCAAGTGGTGGAGTCTCTCCTTGACCCTCCTTTTGCTGTTGATGTATTTGTAAAACCTTTTTTTTTTGTCTTTGACTGTAGCAGCCAAATCGAGCTCTAATTGAGCTTTGGCCCTTCTAATCTTCTCCCTACATGACCTGGCCACGTCCCTATAGACCTCCCAAGTTACCCGACCCTTCTTCCAGAGCAAGTAGGCTCTCTTTTTTTCCTTAAGTTCTAGTCTAAGTTCCCTGTTTAACCAGGCCGGTCTTTTTCCCCGACGGCTTGCCTTCCTACAGACTGGGACAGCCTGCTCCTGAATATTTAGCAATTCCCTTTTGAAGCATGTCCAGCCTTCCTGGACTCCTTTGCCCTCCAGGACCGATTCCCAAGGGACTCGGTCCACCAGCCTCTTAAACTCGCTAAAGTTAGGCTTTAGCCTAAAACAGGCTAAAGTCAGCCCGCCGGAAATCTAAGGCAGAAGTTCTACTCTTGCCCCTCCTTACTTCCCCCACTATCGAAAACTCTAACATTTCGTGGTCGCTACTCCCAAGACGGCCACCGACCCTCACATCTCCCACTAGTCCTTCTCTGTTCACAAACAACAGGTCAAGTAGGGCCCCTCCTCTAGTGGGCTCATTTACCACTTGCATGAGGAAGTTGTCCTCCACACATTCGAGGAACCTCCTAGATTGCTTCCTCTCTGCCATGTTGTATTTCCAGCAGACATCAGGCAAGTTGAAGTCGCCCACGAGTAAAAGGGCCAGCGACCGGGCGGCTTCTGACAGCCGCTTGTAAAACGCCTCGTCCGCCTGCTCATCCTGGTTGGGTGGTCTATAACAAACTCCCACCGTAATGTCCGCCCTGCCGACCTTCCCCCTGATCTTCACCCATAAACATTCAACCTTGTCATCCTCACCATCTTCCTCAATTTCAACACAGTCCAAGCACTCCCTAACATATAGCGCTACCCCACCGCCTCTCATGCTTCGCCTGTCCCTCTTAAAGAGCTTATAGCCATCCATAGTTGCACTCCACTCATGAGAGTCATCCCACCACGTTTCTGTGATGGCAACCACATCATAACCTTCCTGCTGTACAGTGGCTTCTAGCTCTTCCTGTTTGTTGCCCATACTGCATGCATTGGTGTAAACGCACTTCAGCTGGGCTAGCGGCCTTGCCCCCGACACAGGCCTGTCACCCCTAGGTTCATTTGTGGCTGCCCTGGTCTTATCCCCCTCCCCCATCGAACCTAGTTTAAAGACTTCTTGATCAGCCCTGCCAACTTCTGGGCCATAACCCTTTTCCCCTTCTGACTCAGCTGTTCCCCATCCGGCATAAGCAGGCCTGGTGCCATGAAAGCTGCCCCGTGGTCAACAAACCCAAAATCCCACCTACGGCGCCAGTCTCTTAGCCACATATTAATCTGTTGTACTTTCATAGTCTTTTTCCTATTTTCACCCAATACCAAAGGAATTGAAGAGTATATCACCTGCGCACCTACCCCCTTTACCAAACGCCCCAGGGCCCTGAAGTCCCTTTTGATTGCCCTGGGACTTCTCTCTTCAATCTCATCCCTACCCACCTGGAATACTAATAGTGGGTAGTAGTGAGAGGGCCTCACCAGTTGAGGAATCCTCCTGGCAACATCCTTTACCCAAGCCCCAGGGAGGCAGTAGACTTCCCTGTGAGTCGGGTCTGGCCTGCATATGGGGCCCTCCGTTCCCCTTAGCAGGGAGTCGCCTATAACAATTACTTTTCTTTTCTCCTTTTTGGAGCTGGTTGCAACCCTCTTACTCGGTTGCTTCTGTTCACATAGTCCCGTAGAGGGTCTTTCACCTAGATTCGTGTCTTCCTGACACTCAGGAAGACGCTCAGGCTCCAGCACCTCATACCTATTCTGCAGGGGGACGTGGGGAGGGGAGGAAGGTCGGGATGGGATTCGCCTGCCACCCCGAGCAGGGACCTGCCTCCATTCCCCCCCATCCCCTAGGTCTCTTCCTGCTCCTTGTGGAGGAGCAAGAGGATCCTCCACTACCCGGGGAGCATTAGGCCCGTCCGTTTTCCCCAGGACAGGCAGGGAACAGCACTGCCCGCCATCCTCTTCCTGGGATGCTCTTGTACTCCTTAACCTTTCCACCTCCTCCTTGAGCTGGGCCACCAAGGAGATCAGGTTGTCGACCTGTTCGCACCTCACACAGGTGAGGTCTCCGTTACCCTCGAGTGCCAGGGCCAGGCTCTGGCACTCTCTGCAGCCTGACACCTGCACCTCCGCATGCTTCCGCGGCAGGTCCGTTTGGGTTGCCATGTCTTTTCTGGCACCCGCAAGGGACTTAGGGCCCCGCCGAGTGGAAACCATACTTGCCTGCCCGCCTACCCTGCTCGCCCGCCCTGCCTGCGAGAACTGCTGCGCAAACTGCCACGCCCCTGGGGCTGTGTCCTCCCCCCCCCCGGGACACACCCAGTCACTGCTGACTTCCCCTCTCCCCTCTGGGCAGGGACTAGTCCCTGCCCACCCAGAGGCTCTTTATCACCCGATCACAGGGGGTGGTGCTACGCCCCCTCCTCTCCTGATTCGTTGCCGGGAACTTCCGGGTCCAGGCGGGTCTCGGGCTGCTGCTCGGCGGGGCCCGGAGCACGGAAACCGCTCGCCCGCTACGGCCCGATCTCTCCCCGCACTAACCTCAGTCGCTGCCGCAGCTGCTGCTGCCGCTGCTGCCGCTGTTGCCGACTGGCCCAGCCAGTCCCGACTTTTTCTTGAGTAAAAAGACTGCTTATAAGTCATGACTCTCCAGTAGAAGAAAGCCATCTCCATCATCACTAAGTAGCTGATAGAGAATAGATTTTAAAGCTTATTTTGCTGGTTTTGTTTTGGTTAATTTCTTCTACTATTTTGGAAAGTAGGAGAAAACAACGTGTCTTCTTTGTGAAAATAGTGACAGATTCAACATTTTGCAAAAACTGAGGGCATAGAGCAATGCTTTACTTTAGCTATGACAAGCTCAACAACCTGTTCATTTTCTGAGGAAAGAAAATATGAAGAAATGTCAGAAAAACTTGCTAATGATAATAATTGAATATCATCTGTCTGTCTTTTAAAAAGGAACTTTAAGTATCATTTAGAAAAATATCCTGGCTTGTTTTTATTTTTATTTTTGTTTAAATCAGCAAGGATGAGATCGTATTTGAATTTTAAAACAGTTTATGGCAATAGCCTAAATTTCCTACAGTTTGTTGCAATTGTTTAAGTATATAAAATTCTGAATATGCTGAATGGTGAATGATCTTCAGAGGTGTGTGTGTTGGGGGGTATATATCTCTAGGGATCAAACACCTCTAATTATTGAGTTCAAACTCTGAAATGCTGTGTATTCCTACAAGAAAATTACAGTAAAGCATGAGCATTGCTATAGTTGAGCATGAAACCACCTCTCTGTATCAAGGTCAAGTCTTCTATCTAATCAGATATTAACATATTCACTCAGATATTCTTGAAAACCGTTGTCCCGCAGGGACTGCAGGATAAGTTTAGTGACCCTTAATTATGGTCACAGAGAAGGAAAGTCATTAATGAGATAGTGCCCTTTGGCTCACATACACAGAGCAAAAGTCGAAATCAACAACAAAACAGCAACAACAAAAAACTCAAACAAAAATTGCCTCCAAGGATCTCCAAATGCAATGAATGTGACCCCAACACTTAGAACATTTGGGAGTATATGTATCAGTCTAATAAGGCAGCTGTCCCTCCCAAGTTCTGTTTTGTTCTGGTTTTGGTTTTTGAAAGATCGAGGAAGTGGTGTGATTTAAGGCAGCAGGGGAAAAGACACATTGTGGGGACCCCAGAGAAATGCTGGGAAGTAAGACAAGAAGCATACCTGGGCCATAAATTTATGCTGCATTCTAACAGAAATTGGGAGAATATTGGATAGCTTATGAACTAACGATGAATAGAAGGATTTATAGTGTTAAATAATATTATCCTCAGTTTAAGGGAAAAGGGGATGAAAAATACAACACACTTGGTACTGTTGCTATAAAACAGGCTAAGTGTTTGAGTTTGGGGCTTACACAGATTGTTCCTGTTTAAAAGTGCTCACAAGGTTTGCACTAGCAACCAGAAAACATCACAGTCTATCCATAAGTGGCCATTTGCCATATTTCCAGAGTATTCAGCATCATCAGGTGATGAAAGGACAGAATTCAGTTTGGATTGATATATGTATATTAACTCCATTACCGTCCAATTTCAAGTGGCAGGAGTGTTGTTATATCTAATATGCTGAAGAGGCAATTATGACATGTTAACAAAGGTATATTTTATATGCATGTATATATGTGTACACACATATGAGGACACATATAAGGACACTTGTGTGTGCACATATATATTTATATGCACAAAAAGAATACAGTGGGCCTAATTTAGAAGCTTAATATCTACCGTCACCCTCAAATATAATTGTTAAAACAAAAAGTGCAGTTCAGTTTATCAACCATAAGTTCCTAAACTGAATGAGAGAGAAGGAGACATCCCTGAAAACCTGCCGAAACAGATCAAATCTACCCAAGTTGGACACTTCCTTCTCTAAGTTGACTAGGGATTGTGGAAAGAAGGTCAACCAAATTACTGCAAAGACTGTATGTGGATTTAAGGCCAGCCTGGAAGTGGGTTCCATTCTGGTTTTATCATATATATCATTGTTCTTAACGTCTGTAATAGCCATTGAATGCTTCTGATTCACATCCCAAGTTATCTACAGAGATGGTGACTTTATCTCATTACTCCCATTTGGCCAT
The DNA here is from genome assembly GCF_013368605.1 of Nyctibius grandis. Lineage (NCBI taxonomy): Eukaryota > Metazoa > Chordata > Aves > Nyctibiiformes > Nyctibiidae > Nyctibius > Nyctibius grandis. The sequence goes on from NC_090659.1 coordinate 44,463,891, forward strand.
GGTGTTCATGGCGCCATTTGGATGGTGTCCAAACTCCCATTAAAGTAAATTAAGGTCAAGGGTTCAATCCAGATTGTCCACACACAGGTACTGAGTTCCCTCTGAGGATATGACATAGGACTGGAAGGTAACCTATACTTTCTGCAAGTGAACCTGAACCCCAAGCAGGACTATCAATCAAAGTCATCACAAACTGTATTAAATGTTTAGACATGGGCAAGTAAATTAAACATCTTCCCAGGTCTGTATAGTTAGATGCAGTCCAGAAAATAGTTCCATTGACCATGAAAGGATCTTAAACATATATCTCATATATAGGTATCCCCATACAGACTTCTAAATTTAATCATTTGAATTTGAAGTAAATCTCACCCTTAGTATCATCTTAAGCATTTTCTAAATGTCAGTATTTTTCACCCTCATATTACAGAAAAGGTGTATTTGCAATTGCTCCTGCTTTACTCCAGCAGAGATCATTTTTATTCTAGCAATGTATTCATCAGTCATTTAACATTTTTTCAAGTTTTGGGTTTAGCAAGTTATTACAACTAGCTATGAAAAGATATTTATTGAGTACAAATTCAATGGATTTTTTTCAGCATTTTCTGCACTGAATTTTAGTGTCCATTTAAGCACAGCTTGACATATTATGCCAATTAGTATCATTTAGTGTATTCTAATATAATGAAAACCTGAAGAAAATAAGCATCTTGTTTAAACACTCAGCTGCTGTTGACCGATGGGCACCGTACTGAGAGTGTAATATACTGCAAGCAACGTCACACTTGCGTCTTTTTGATGGCTTCAGTTTTAACTGACGCTAAAGCTTGAGTTAAGCAGTTTTAACTTCAATTAAATAAATTGTTTCTCATTGGACAGCATGTTGCCTCTCACCATTAAGTGAGGTCGCTGATTGATGAAGGCAGACCTCCTTTTGATTAGCAAAATGGAAAACTAAAACTATCAAAAAGAAAACACAGAATTGTGAAAATCTGAGTCAATATTTTAATGAATATATCAAAAAAGAAATGCACTTTGAGAAATAAAGCAAGTCATATAAACAATTTATCAAGAGGATTTTCCTCATCACTGACAATTTTACTTTTGCTGGGACAAGTGTTCAAGCTGTTGTGAAGGTTTCACTCAGCTTTGGTGAGCAATTCTCAGTGATTCAGTCTCAAGAACAGGAACTAAAATCCTTGATCTTGTGGTGGATGATGGCATAAGTACCCATTGGGGTACACAATTTTTTTGTGTGTACATTTGCTTATACAAACAGTTCATAAGGAAGAACCTTAATATTGGTTAGATAACTACTTAAGGAGAGAATAAAACTGAAGAACTCCTGAAAGAGACAGAGGGTAGGAAATTTTTTTGTACCTGTTGTATTTTTTTTTACAAAAATTGTATGCTATATAAAATGTACTGTAGATTTGAAATATGCCTCTAAAGACCATGCAAGAACTATTGATTTTCAGTGATTACAAAATACACAATAAATCATTAATAAAAAGAATACAACCAGCTAGATTGAATAAGTACTAAATCTGTCACATTGGAGCAAATGGTATAGGGCAGAATTTTATATAAGATATGGGCATTCATAATTTGTCTAAATGTTTATCTTCATATAATGTACATATGCACTGGATCTGGTTAAGAATTCTCTGAAGGACTAAAGAAACTCTGAGATCTGAACACTTAGAATTCTAACCTGTCAAGAATGGTTTTGAGTGTGTATTTGGGATTGAAGTAACATACTTTTGAATGACGATTTTGCCTTTCTCTTATCCTTGTAAAGTTTTTATAAACTGTAATACAGTAATAGAATCATAGAATCATTTTGGTTGGAAAGAACCTTTAAGATCAAGTCCAACCATTAACCTAGCACTGCCAAGTCCACAACTAAACTGTCTAACCAGGAGCAGGGTTTGCTTCTACACTTAAAATAATCATTCTATCACCTCATAAATGTTTGAACAAATCAATTCTGAGCGGAGCTGGAAAAGTAGACATCTAAGGCAGTTGAACTATACAACCTTCTTCTAGGACTGATATTTTCACGCACATGTTCTGAGCTTTAATATTGACGCACAACAAACCAAAATCCTCTTACACAGTAAAACTGAAAATGCTATTTCAAAAGAAAGTAGAGAAGAATATAAAGTATTTTAAATGTTACAGGGCTGGCTCATGAGTCTTGAATATAAACAAATCAGATTCTGTAAAACAATCCTGAGTGTTTTTCTAATTTTCGGCAGAAGCTGAGAGAATAATGCTTCAGTAGTTTTTCTGTTCTTTCTAATTAAACAAACAAACAAACAAAAACACTTCCAAGATTAAAATGTATACAGAGCTCAAGAGAAATTTAATTTAAAACAACTTAACAGGAGGGACATAAAAGTAGTTTACACTCTCATTTTAAATAAAATTATATACAATGAAGAATATTACCAAGAGTAGGAGAAAAGAAAATTGCATCTGCAAGAAATGAATGTGTGCCTTGCTGTGTTTCTCTCAGAAGCTAGGGAAGTGAGTATGGTTGGGGAATGTGAGAAGGATGACAACAAACTCACTTCCTAATTTTGAGATTCCTCACAATGACATCCAAAAATTTTCCCTGCAAATAGATCTTTATCCTTTCTCTTTTCATGTGTGGGTGTAAAACGATCTTTTCATAAAAGATAATCTCAGCAAAGTATTCTACTTCCTAAAGTATATACTGGGTATGCATGACAAGGGGAGGTTTCATGGGTGGTTTTGAACAAGCACTATGAGAAAACAATGTCAGGTGAGCACCAGACAAAGGCATAGCTATACTGTTAAGGGCTAAGGCACAGATACACCATTAAAGGCTAAATAAATGAATGAGCTGGGCTACCATGCAAATGTTTCTTCAGGTGGTCCTATTTCTTTGCAGAAAATTAATAAACATGTAATACCAAAAGGTTTTCCATATTTTCCTTTTCATTGTTTACCAGTTAAAAAGCTACTCCAGGAATGATCTACAAGAAATGGTTTACACTTTACAGGGTGGTAGCATACCTTTTTAACATAATAGGATCTTGTAAGAAAGGATGAGATAAGAATTAAAATGCTGGTGAGGAATTTTTTAGTGTGTTTTTTTTGGTAACACAGAGCATCACATCAAAACCTAGAACTCTATACAACATATGTTCAAATTCCAACACAATTTTTCTCTGAAATATTTTCCAGTTCAAAATGAAATTTTAGATAGAAAGAGGTGGGTAACAAGAGCTAACCTAACCCATCACTAACCCAAGGGTGTAAATATGACTCACCTGGAACACTGCAGACCTTATTTTGTCTTCCTGCTCCACCTGATTTCAAACAGCAACTTTGAACCTGCATCTTTTGTATTCAAGGTGAGTGCCGTTACCAAAAAACTATAACGTTAGGCTCTTTCTCTAACCTAATGAATATTCATTTATATAAACAAAACAGAACGGTCTCAGTAAGAATGAATGAAAGAGAGACAGTTTCGGTTATTCATATGTATTATACTGATTACAGGGGCCAGAAATTAAAAATGAAAGCTGACATTCAATCATTTGCCAAAAGGGAGTCACAAAAGGCATGCTAAACACAAGCAGGCAAACAAGAATGGTAAATACTGATAAAATTGCATGTTTTAAAGACTGTGGATGTCTGTAAGAATGCCTTGTTTCAGTAATAGCTTAAGTAGATAGAATTTGTAATTTCCAGCAAATGGATTTTTCTGTAGCCCTTACGCCCCCTCCCATGTCCTTCCTGTTAATTTAAACGCTGTTTGTGCTGCTGTTGTCAGCTTACCGGAGCTGCAAGATCAGCCCTTAAGAGAGCCAGGCAAACTGGATGCATCTTTTCCAGGACGTATGCTACAGCGAGTCATTTGTCTTATATCATTTATTTACAAAAGAAATATTGCAAACCTAGTAAGTCTCACAAATGTAACTGCTTGTGCCAGCCTGGATATCAATCCCTAATGCTTCACAAGCTGCTTTTGCATGTCTGTTTCTGGTTTGTATGTCTGAATCTAAATTACTTCCGTTACTATAGAGATAGATTGATTTAACCTTTCTTCAAAAGAAGAATATCCATTTTAAAGAGAAAAAACTGTGATCCATATATACCAGAGATATGATGAAGAACTGTCAAGATGAAAAACTAGTGGCATAAGTGAAAGTTTAAATGTCTCATACTGCTAAAAGTCATAATTAAAAAAAGTTTAAAAAAAAAGTTTAAAAAAAAGTATTCTGTTTAGATTTGGGTTTGTTAGTGAAATGTCTACTCATTTTTATAGGTGCTTCAAAGTAATGAGGAGGGGAAAACCACTTCATTGAAGAACTTTTAATTTACACTTTCAAAGCATACTCATATACTGATGTCATAACCTAGAAAGAAAGATTCTTAATGTTTATCCCTAGAAAATATATTGAAGTGCGTAATTTTAGGATTTGAAATTCAATATTTGACTTTAAAAGCTCCTATATTCTATTTATAACTTTATATCTTAACTGAAGGCCTGCTCCTTTTGTTAGTTCCTAGCACTTAGAAGCGTACTCGTGCTCTTATTGTCCCCAGTTGGAAAAAACATTAGTGGCTTTCCACTACAATGTCATATTTGTATTCACTTAGCAGTACTCGTTACCCCTAACCTTTCACCTTAATGGTTCTTATATGTTAAATCTACATTTGTATTATTTGATGTAATAATATGTACCCACTAATGCAGCTCTGCTTTAAGGGCCAACAAAAGAAAGTACATCAGCTAAAAAGAGAGGGTACAGGACCATAAATTGTTCTATATGTAAGAGGTTGCAGAGCCGTTACTACAAGTTCTCCGTAAAACTAGAAAGGTATTAACTATGCTTAGGCCACTTTTCCAAGATACTCTGTCTTTCCAAGAATGCCACTTAGTGTGAAATAAAAATGAGACTGGGATTTCCTGCAATGTTAGTAAGAAGAATCACATTGTCTAATGAACAACAAAGTGATATTACAATAATAATAATAATAATAATAAAGTAATAATAAAGTATTTCTGAAACAAATCTTCACACCCTATATGCATCCACTCCTCTTGTTCTTCTTGGAAATTGCCACAGTATTCCCTGCACATGGTTTTCCCCTGCCCCTAGAGAGCAGAGAAAAGGTCTGGGACTGGGTATCTTCTCCAGCAAGGTGCCATAAGGAAGAGAGCTGCTGAATGTGAACTGTCAGTGTGGAACTGGAGAAGGTGGTTGGAAGAAGACCAGGTGAGGAGTTCATCTGTGATAAAGGGTTTCATGACTTAGAGAAATACTGCCCCAGAATGGAGTCATAATCCTTCATTTTCATATTGCACAGCAACTTCCACTAGAGAGGAAAGACTCTATTAATATTAAATCAGTTGAAGAGTAGGAAAGGAAAGATATCTACACCCTCCACTCACAGTTTTTCAGGCCTTACTGATTGCTTGTTCAAAGGTTTAGTGACAATGCTTACCAAGTTCAGAGGAGGATATTTTTTTGTCTCAGCACTGTGAAATGCTGAGATGTCATCACCTACTATAGTGCCTGTCTGTGTCTCAGAAAGAGTCTGGTTACTACCTAACTTCAGAGATGCTTTGTGATCACAGTTCACTTCCTGGAGGAGAGGATACATATCACAGAAAAACTTGTCCCTGTATCACTGTGTCAAATAAATTTCTTCACCCTAGGTTTCCCACAGCAGAGCCTCAGATGACGACTTCCATGAAAATAAATAATTTCATTGAATAGTGTGACCATAAGGACAGCTCGAGCTGGGTACCTCCAGGCAGAGACCCAGAACAAAGGAATCCCTGGGCATTTACACCGTTATAACCTATGCACCTGCTCTTCACATGCTGTTTACACACCCTGCACACACCTCTTGGTCCAATGGTAATTAGCAGTCTGGGGTCTTTTTGTTTCTTATTGTATTCTTGGTCGTCCAAGCGAGCTGTGAAACACCTTATCTGCAAAAGCCACAGCTTCTCCTGAGTTACAGCTTCTTCTGACAGCTGTAGCCTCCTTATCTTCCAGTTCGCACTGGTCTCAGGGCCTTCCTTCATGTATGCAAGCAACAGTTCAAGATAGATTCAAAAGTTCTCAACAGCTGCGGCCCAGGGCTTCATCTATTTTAACTACCAATGCAAAGCAAGACTATTCAGATAACAGAATACAGTTAAAAGACACAGTTTAAAGAAGTCAATTAACTAAAATTATTCTACAACAGTACATTCAAAATGAGATTCAGATCGAAGTCAACCTGTTAACTACAGCTAAATTAGGACATTGGGGGAGGAAGAAATTAAGCAGTAAAGCAACTTGGTAAAGACCTCTCAAGGTGGTCATGAAATTACATTTTATAGTCAATAGTGGTAGTAGATCAAAAAGGAAAAGTGATGCCTGTGTGACTTTGGCACAACATCAGTAAACAGATACTTGCATATTTTACAAAGGTGACTAACCAACCTCCAGATCTTTCTGAATAATATTTAGCAGCAAATAGGCAAAAAGATGGAACAGAAGCTGGACAGCAACTTTCTCTTTCTACATTTCTTTAAAAAGAGTAAGAAAGGAGCATGAATAAAGCATCTTGGATAGTAGTCTTTATATACTGCTGAGAAAAGCATTAGTTATGAGATCTGAACAACAGTTTGCAATCATGAAGATGTCCATCTGAAGGCTTTGTAAGCTCAAGCCCACAGTGTTTTTATCACCCTTAAATGTTGAATAAATCCCATACATGAAAGGAGCTAGATGCATTTCGTTGGCCATTTATGCACTTCCATTCATAAAACATCAGTTTGCTTACTGCTTTTGAAACAGAAACATAAGAATATGAAAAAAAAAAGAAGCAGCTCTCACCCTACCTATGACTTCATCAACTACTTCTGCGTGTGGGTTTTGTTACATTGTCAGCTTGGACCTTATTTTTCTTGTCCTCTCACTCCATTGCCTACAGTGCTTTTGTACTAGATGACTGTCAGGATCCCTTCTGTAATGGGATAAGTCTGTCTCTGAGAAAACAAAGCAATTGTTCCTGCAGGCAGTAAGAACCAGATGATGCCAAATCTCAGTCCCTCTACCTAACTCAGTCCTCAGGCTTTCTTCCAGCATTTCTTGTGCCCTAACATATGGCATGCATGGTGTGCTAGGAGCATGATGTAAGTAGCCACAAAGACCTCCAGTCATTTACCCAGCTAGAAACTGTTCCAAGTGTTTTGCAGTGTAGGCACAAGTCAATGTCCAGGAAACTGTACAGGCCACAGGCTTTTCTAAAAAGGAGTTTGAACCTGACACCCTGCTCTGAGAGGGAAGAAATGTTAGCCATATGGACACAAGCTGGATCATGCCACCTAGTCTTGGCAGTGCAGGAAAGTTCCTGGACTGTTCTATTTACTTGTGCTCATTATGCAGACATAGTATTAGTGACAACTTATCAGGGATGATGATAATCCAATTATTTTTTTTAATATATTTTTGACATTATTATCCTAACATTCTGATATGATCTGGCAACAAATAACAAATGAAAAAGACTACAGTGAACGAGTAAAACCATTCCAACTGCTGTAAGTAATGCAGGAAATTATGTAGGCTTTGAAAAAGAGCACTTCTTCAGCAAAGGGGAGTCTAATTACCCTGCAGAGATGTCATTCGCCTCTGCTACTCATCTTCACCTACCACCTTTACAAAGGTATCATGAGCAGAAAGAAGATATCTAATTTTTTTCCACAATGACATTAAGTTTGTTACTTACCGGAATACATGTGAGGAAAGGAGCAGGTCATGAGCTGCTTTCAAGTTATGCTGTTTAATGCAAGATCAGGGGGCTAATTATCTTAATATTATCTTCTATTATTTAGGCATGGCTAAGGCACTGAACTTGGTGTATAGATATTGCTAAGGGATAATACAAAGCAATTATGGCTGTAGCTTTCTGTCTCATAAACATAGCACAAGATTGTATTCAAGAGCATGATAATTATGCAGACTTAAAGCCCATAATCACAGAACAGGACTATCTGGAGCATATGCTTTCAGATTCACAGGACCTCGTATAACCCTACATACTCAACATGGCAACTAGAAAGCACTTTGTGACAAGAATCTGCAAGTAATCCACCCTCCATGACTACAAAAGGCCTTCATAGCTCATAGGAAGAGAGCTGGAGCTGACGCATGTTATGCTAACAACACACTATGGTAACATCTGTATATAAGTATCTTCTCAGACATGATCCTAAGAAGTTTTAGCAGGAGCTGTGACTGTGTTTCATCTATATTTAAATGAAGTATTCTATTGTTCTGGAAAAAAAAAAAAGTGGAAAAGGATTTATGTCTGTCATATTTGAATGTAAGATGTGGTTAAATATACCTTCTGTATATGTAAGAGCTACTCTGCAAAGTTTCTCAGCCAGTATTTTCCTAGCTGCCTGCTAATGCCAGTATCTGTATAAGCATTCTTCTATGCCAGTTCCAATGACCTCTTCTCAGAAAGTGTTGAATCATGGTATCGATGGTGATCCTATTCCATGTTTTTAGTATGTATTATGACAGAACCCATGTCTCAGCATAGTCAGTGAATTGGCAGGCCAAATGAGAGCTTAATGACTTGTCCTTGTACTGCAATGCAAAGCACATCAAACTCATATACCTAAAGTGCAGGTATTCCTGCTAAATTAGAAGTTCACAGTCACATAATGGAATGCTCAGCAACATACAGTGTATATGTTCATTACCATTATCATATGAACAAGCAGAGATCTGGCTTCTTGTTTCTCAAGTGACCTCAAATGCTGTGTGGAGGCCACAGGGATGCTGAAATGCAGAATCTGTCTATGGCAGCCAGAACCGTGTTTGGGCCCACATTGTGCTGCGCAATGTTTGAGGGTCCTGACTGAAGTCTTTTGTTTACATCTCTGAAAAAACATTTTTGTATGTAATTTTTTTAATGCAAGTTGCCTACCCAAATGATGCATTTTAGACTTACCTTTAAAAAAAAAGGTTTAAAATGTCTTGGACAGATTGCAGTGCAGATGCAATGCTATAACTCAAGTTGTTTAAATAACTTGTTTGTTTTTTCTATGGCAGAATGAAAGAAACTATCTGGGAATTGCTCCATTTTGAACAAAATATATTACTTTATGCAGAGAGGGGTTTAATTAATTCTTGAAATTTTATGTTTTTGTTAGATTTCCTTTAGTTTTAAAGTAAGTTTCAGAATGCAATTTACTCCATTACATTTGAAAAAGTAAAAAGCATCTTTTACTTTTACTTTTTCATATTTCTTCTCCCTCTAGGTCTTTTCATTATATTCAGGAATAAATAAGAAAGTCATCATTTGGTTAATGTAGTGCTGCACTACTTGATGAATAAACTTCAGACCATAAATTTCATCCACCTGTAGTCATAATCTAAGGAAGAATAAAAAACAGGAGTGGTCAGTTTCTGTTACAGTATGTAGGGGAGTGTGGTACACAGACTCCAATGATTCATAGACAAATAGATTATTTGTACCTGGATAGAAAATTCCAAACTTCTTACTTCATCACTGGGCTATATATAGACTTTGTACAGCAATGTGGTTGGATTCAGTACTGACCACAAGGTGTCCACTTCCAGGAAACTGCATCTGTGTGAATTTTGGATCTTTAAGCTGTAATTATTTTTTTCATTCCCATCAGCTTTTTTTTGTTGTTATCTATTGAATTCTAGCGAGTCAGCAACAGACTATGATTTCTTTTGCTAAATCTCAAATAGCACAACAAAGCTGTACTAAAGGAACTTCTTCATCTGTATGATGCTACTTTGCAACTTGGAACTATCCATGAAAGAAAAAGGTATAGGATAATTGTCATCTCCAGTCAGTTCTTATTTTTACACCTCTAGACACTCTTTTTTGCCATGCTGTTCTCATTCAAAAGAACTTATACATCATATCTGAATTGTAGATAAAAACTGGAAAGTTGTAGATAAAACAAGCTGTAGACAAAATAGGAGAACTTGAAAGACGTTGATTTCCTGCCATTATTGTGGCCAGGCATTGAATAGCTTTTATGCTGACTGCCCCCTGCATTTTGTCTTCAAAAATATAAAATTCTAATTTCCTTTTCTCCATAAATTGTCTTGATGCTGCTTAAGTTATTTTGCCTATTCTATTTCAAAAATGAGCCTTTTGGCTTTTTTACTAAACCAAACTTTCTGATGATGCAGATGTTTGTTAATACTAGGTATAGATGCTAAATAAAGTTCCCTAAGAGGAATGAAACTAGGTAGCTGGCATTTTGTCGTGCTTGGAATATTTACAGGCAGTAATGTTTGTATTTGAAAATATTGCTTTTATTTGACATTTTGTTTTCATCATACAAGAATCAGTTATTATGCAAAGTTATTTGCTGGATATGATGGGGGAAAGCTTGTAAAGAATATCTGCTTTGGTTTTTTAGATACAAAAAGACATGAACAATAAATTCTAAGTCTTTTATTATCATATAATTTAAGTGTTTCTGACACAGAGGTTTGTATTTATAATTGAAAATTTAATTTGGCTTCAGGTTTCCCAGGAGAATGTACACAATACTCAGACACTTGGAAAAAGAGAAATTATGGTTGAAAGTGATTATAGAACAGAAGCACAAGCAATTAAAATATTCAAAACTTTGTTAAATTGTTTATGATACTTTTAGACCTCTAATTGATTGCTGGCTCTCAGTTAGTGGTGCAACTTACTTGTTAAGCAGAGGATTCCTTCTTTCATGTTGAATAAAGATTCTAAAATGATATAGCAAATATAATTTGACTACAGTGGATTCAATTGCTCGTGTTGTGCTTTTACTTTATTTAATTTAGCATCTTAATCCTGTTAGAGATTTCTAATCAATTCTATTTCTTTCTGTATGACATAAGCTTCTTTCACTTTATGGGGAGGCCAGCAACATCAACATTAAGCCCTTCTGAACTGAAAGCTACCCAGTCTAACTCTCATTGGTATTCTTTCCATTAAGATCTTTTGTTCTTAAATTGGAACATAACATAGAAGAAGTGTGGCCAGCAGGTCGAGCAGCTCCCTCTACTCCACTCTCATGAGACTCCACCTGGAGTACTGTGTCCAGTTCTGGGGCCCCCAGCACAAGAAGGACATGGACCTATTGAAGCGAGTCCAGAGGAGGGCCACAAAAATGATCAGAGGGATGGAACACCTCTCCTCTGAAGAAAGGTTGAGAGAGTTGGGCTTGTTCAGCCTGGAGAAGAGAAGGCTCCAGAGACAACTTACTGCAGCCTTTCAATATTTAAAGGGGGCTTATAAGAAAGATGGAAAGAGACTTTTTACTAGGGCCTGTAGTGACAGGACAAGGGGCAATGGTTTAAAACTGAAAGAGGGTAGATTTAGATTGGATAGAAAGAAGAAATACTTTTACTGTGAGGGTGGTGAGACACTGGAACAGGTTGCCCAGAGAAGTTGTAGATGCCCCCTCCCTGGCAATGTTCAAGGCCAGGTTGGATGGGGCTTTGAGCAACCCAGTCTAGTGAAAGATATCCGTGCTTATGGCAGGTAGTTTGACTAGATGATCTTTGAAGGTCCCTTCCAACCCAAACCATTCTATGATACAGTTTGTTATTTTCTTATTATTCTGTGCATGAAATGGCACAGAAACTCTTTTCACCTTGACCTAATTGGTGAAATACAAACAGCTGAAGTCATCTTCCACCTCTGCCACAAACGTCCGGGTGACTTGAAGCAAGCTCATTACACCTGAATCCTCAAATCGATGTATCTATGTGTTGCAATACTGATTACGTAACTATCTTTGTGGCCTACTGCCACATCCTACTTTGTGGATTCCTCAGTTGAACAGCTACACAATGCCAATGGAAATTAGATACCAAAGTATCAAATTCACAAAAGCTGTAAGTTAGGAAGGCAACCTCTCATAGAAAATTCTGCCATAAATTACCAATTAGAGACAGAGGAGGAGAAGAAAGAGTTTAGTTCTGTTCATAATTATCAGCAGTTCTGTCCAACTTCTGGACCAGGAGCAAACTTCACCTACCTTTACCTCTATTTGGCCTCCACATTTACCATTAAGGTACCTGAATAATTCCTGGTTCTTTTTCTAATCTTTCAGTAATTATTATGATGACATTACAGAGAGGAAAAGAAAGGGTTTTTTTGTTGTTCTTGTTTTGTATAATTCAGAATCATTTTACAATTTAAGAAGTTATGAACTCCAGTTCTGTTTAGGCAATGTTCACCCAACTTGTTTCCTTTTTGCCATTTCACATATTTCTAAAGCAGTTGTTAATACAGTATGGACACAGCCCTGAAATATAAGCAGCATTCACCACTTACGATTCAAGATCTACTTAATTTATTATACAGCAAAGCCTATCTTCCATTATAGTCTGAAGATATTCTGTCTCAAGCTTTTCTTTTGAAGGAAGGATCTGATAACAAGACAGGTTGGATATTTCCCTGTACTCAGATTTTTGTTGAATTTTGGTTTGAACTCCATTATCGCATTGTCTTTTGGCAATATGGGCCATGGACTGAGGGACTGAGAAATGGTCTCACATGTAATTAGCACTGAAGCTACTCAAGGGTTTTGAAGATGAATATAAAGATCGTAAAGTAGTTCTACAATCAAGTAAAGCATCAGGAGCTGAACAAAGCATCGTTGTGAAATGTTTCCATAAGCCATTTTTTTTTAACTACAGGTTACTATGTGCAGTAAACCAAAGACAAATTTATTTATACTATTTATACAAATGATAAACGAAAGATATGTAGCTCATTTTAGAGTGAAATAAGTTGCAATCATTTTGGAGGATAGGGCTGATAAGTTATTAAGCAGTGGGTCACTCAATTCCAAGCAAAATGGATAAATTCTCTAGGATAATCAAAGAGAGGAAAGGAAATCTTTGCTAACTTTTTTATTTCTATTCTAAAGAACATCACTATCCCAGAACGTTTTATTCAACTGACAATAAGAGGATGTAAGATATTTGAAGATAATGCTCTTTTATTACTGATGCTCAATTGGTGTTTAATTATGAAGACTTTTATCTCAAAGATTCTTTCAATTCTTTCAAAGGTGCTTTCTTTCAAAGATTTTTCAGTTTAAGCTTTGAATGATGAGGTTTTTGAAGGTTTATAGCTGATACACTGATTGAAATAAAATGCAGACTAGAGGTTCTATTTTAGTTACTTCCCAAACATTATAATATACAAAATGGAAAAAAAAAAAAATAAAAAAAAAAAAATCTTGAGAAAATAGAAGCCCTAAGACCTAGGGAGCTTCTAGTAGATCAAAAAGCTAGCCTGTTTTTCCAGGTATATCAGGTGTTCTATTAATTGTCTCCCAAAAACTTGCATTGCTGATTAATTCTTTTGAATTACAGCCAATAAGAGTTTAGCTATCTAGATAAGCTCATGAAGACTGGATGGAGTTAGGTTCTCCTGAGAAAATTCAGTGAAGACATAAGGACATTCAGGAAGGTTCTGAAGATTTGAAAAGAATTTCAGAGGACAAGACTTAGGGAAAAAAGTAGCATAACAGTGATGGTCTTTTTCAGCATACAGAAAACCACTGTCACACACTCACTGGTGTGAGGGCTACTAGACATTTAAACCAGAAAAAAATCTATAGTGCCCACCCTTCCTGTGATAAACTTAAGGCACTGCATTTTTTCATTTATGACTTTGGCAATCTTTCTCATTTTTGCTCTGATAAACGCGTAACCGGATAGACTGATCAGCCAAGGCAAGAATTTTTAGGTGACATGAATATTTCTGTAAATTTTATTTAACGGTCTTTAGTCTTTCTATGATGGTGCTAATGAGTCAGAGAGAATGTTTCTTTTAGCTGCCTGTGAGTTCTGAATTACAGGTTTCTGAGAGGAAAAAATGTCATTTTTAGTTTAAGATACCACTTCAAATAAGGTTCGACTTGAAATGGAGAAGAAATCCCATCTTCTGTTTGCCAAGGGCAATATTTTAGCAATCTGGGTAGCTGCTGCCAGTCGTGCAGCTGTATAGGAACAAAATGACAGCCTAATCACACATTTGACTGCATGTTGAACATTTTTTCTGCCAGGACTTTAATATCTGAACCAGGAGCAAGGTGGCAAATGTACTACTGATTCCAATCCCCTAAATGCGTTTATATCTAATTTGTAGGAAGGATACACTTCTGATTATGTCTTTAATCCATCAACTGCAGTTGTACTTTTTGGTGCTTGTCTCTGCTAATTAAGTTAGAATTCTTTTAAATTTAATAAACTCTCTTCCAATCTAGCAATTAACATACAGTTCCAATCTGGGAGTAGTACTAGATATGCTTCTTGAGTGTGTGCATAGTAATGCTTTATAGTGTATCCCCTAAAATCTCTAACTCTGTTTGTATATGTGGCATATTGGTAATCAAACATTTTTTAGGGAAGGTGAAGTTTTTTTATAGACAATTTCTCTGTCTTTGTTGGAGTCAAAAAAGACAAATTTAATGCTAGTATTGAGCATATTGACATATTAATAAATGTCAGCATCCACAATGTTAGAAGCTTTTGTAGCCCTAAACCAACTGTCTGCTAACTTTCACAATCCTTCTGAAAACCTCTTTCTATTTTGCACCTTCACAGTGTCCAGTAACAACTGTCAAGAGTTAGATATGCCTTAGATGAAGTAGCACCTTTGTTTCTTTAAAAAAAAAAATCTGTCTCATAATTGATTTCCTTCTACTTCATGTATTTTATAATTAACAAATTAGTATTTCCCATAAACTTTTACACACGCGATTTTAGAAATACTTACCATATTTCCCCAACTCACATTTTCAAGCTGTGAACACCTCATCATATCTTATCTACATTTATAATACCATCAGTTCGACCCTACATCCTTCTGGGAGAAGTAACCCGAGTTAAAAGCATGGA